>NC_064601.1:4680000-5021250 GCF_943734735.2 Anopheles gambiae | reverse complement strand
CACAATCTCTTTACACCTTCTGCTGCTGCTGTTGCTGCTGGGGAAAACTGCCACCCTCTCTCTCTCTCTCTCTCTTTCTCTCTGAGTCTTGTTGTTTCACTTATTTTCTATTGTGCAACTGACTGGCCCTAAGGGAGTATTTCGTGTGTATGTTATTGTGTTTTTGTTTACTATTACTTGTTTGTTTGTTTCTTTCTCTCTCTTTCTCTCTCTTTCCTATTTCTTATTTTATTTCGTGATATGATTGATTTTGTTGTATTGTTTCATTGTTGTGGCATTGTTGATTCTGTTTCTTCACTACTGTATGGATGTTTCTAGCTCTCTCTGTCTCTCTATTGCACTGTGTGGATGTATATGTTACACTTAAAAGCAAAATGGTACAAGGATGTGATGTGATTTACACAGCTTTCTATTGCAGCTAATTGGAGTCGGGAATGTTGTGTGTTGTGTCTCTACGTTATAAAATTATGACAACCACCTGAATTTCTTGAATTAAAAATAAATAAAACAAAAGGGTCTATTGCGCGTTGTTAAATGGGAAGTCTAAGCAATGTGAGAATATTATAGAGTAAATAAACCTTTAAACCCTTTGCTGCCTAAAGCGGGTTTGGGTTTAGTAGTGGGGTTCAGTGTAGAGCTTTGTAAGCTCTGTTTTGAGAAAACAATTCAATCTTCTATTCGCGCAAAGTAAACGCGCGTAACGAATGTCGTCCGTTTTTGCGTATAAAAATCTTTGGTGGTACGCTGCGCTTACACATACACGATATCTCCGGCACGGATTACATACAAGCGGCCCAGTATTGTTTTGCAGACACGCAGATCACTTAATTGTATTCTGAGGGCTAGTAATAGTAAAAACGTAAAAACTCATACAAAATAAAAGCTTCAGCAATGAGAGGGAAAGCAAAAACAAAAAAAAAGGGAACGAAGAATACCTACTAAAGGAGAGGAGAACGCTAAGGCGAGCAGCCAGGCAAGCCCCTTTCCCTATCTATTTCCTGTCTGTCTGCTGGTAGTACCCCCTTCCTGTCCTATCTCAATTTAAAAGCTTATCAACTAACTCAAACTGTACACGTGTGCAACAACGGTGGCATCCGTTTGCGGTCCGTTGTGGTTTACCGGTGTTCGTTTTGTCGCTTTTGATAAAAAGAAAGAGAGCCAAAATCAGCAAGTCTGTTCCAAGGTTCAACAGAAGGATGTTGCTGAAAGATCGTCCCTTGCAGGTGGTGGAGAGATTTCGGTGTGTCGTTTTGTTTTGTTTTTGTTCTGAAATGAAAAAAAAAGAGAATAAAAGTAAGTTGGAGAAGCAATAAAATAGTAAAATTTAAATCCACACTTAAAACTAGTTTTCTAATTACTTCACCCCCCCCCCCCCTCCTTAAATCAATCCAAACCCACACACAGGACGCGCCCTATAAAGCATTCCTTTTTGTCTGCTTTTTTGTTTTCCCCTCAGCCGTAAAAGTGAACCCCGGGTAAAGTCCGCAGAATTGTTGCGGTTTTGCTCCCGTCGCTCCTTGCCCCACCATTACTTTGGGAGTGGAGTTTTTTTTTTGGGAAACCGCTTCCAAAGTTTCCACCAAAGTTGCGCGCTAGTCACTACTCACTCACCACACACTGTGTACTAACCAACCGCCACCACCACCACAACCAGATGGTTTTTTTCTTTTTTGATGAGTAAGTGTGTGGTGTGGTCGAAAAGCGATTTACAGCATAAAAAACCGCGACACCGCAGTTACTGGTGAAGGGGGTGGGGTAGAATCAACACACCCCACACAAAGATTGATGAGTTTGAACATTTATTTCATGTGTTTGTTTGTGTTTGTTTGTTGAGGGTTTTTTTCAGTCACATTGGCTTCATTCAAAAAAAAGTCTAAAATAAAAACAAGCACGTAAAAGAGTGCAAATTTGTGAAAGAATTTCCATGTTTATGTTGCTACAGTACGGTGCACATACATCACACTCACGTACAGCACACCGAAGCAAACGCTACGCAACAGCACACAGTAAGTGCCGAATTTTGTTTACACCCATCCCCTCACTCATTCAAACCATCATTCATCTGCCCTGTACCTCCATCACATGTTGAACTCTCTCTCTCTCTCTCTCTCTCTCTCTCTCTCTCTCTCTCTCTCTCTCTCTCTCTCTCTCTCTCTCTCTCTCTCTCTCGCTCTCCCTACACATAGAAACCAGAGGACTTCAAATGCACTCAATACACACACACATGAAACGTGACAGGAATACGGTTGCTAAGATTAGCAAACGGAAGAAGAATTGTGAATCGAACCCCTTCTCTTTACCCCTCACACACACACATTGCCGTTGGTCGGAGCGCGCGCGCGGCATCTTGATGGAGCGGCGGAAACGGAACAATATTTGCACGCGTTTTGCGATTTACGATTTTGCGATGTAATGTGCGTGTGTGTGTTTATGGGTTTGTTACATTCTTTTCTCTTCCTAAGAAATACAAATTTCCATCAGAAAAAAAACAGGAGCAAGTCGCTTGCAATTGGGATGGAGTTTTTGATAAATAAATCATTCCCAAAAGGCTCCGAGAACAAGGCTTCCTATCTCACTTACTCCCCCCCAGCATTCTATTTCGATTGTTATTTCCTCATCTCCACCCCACACAAGGGGTGGGTTTCAGAGTTTTAACAATTAGCTTTTGTTGGGAAAACTGAGCGCAGCACCGCTACTCAACCCTGTCGCCACGTGACAAGGGCTTGACGTACGCGTTCGGCTAAGCTCGGCGCTGCTCGACTAAGTTCGGGAATGAAGGGCTCGGGATCGGTCTCTTCATCTTTTATCCGCCGACCCGGACGGACGTAGCGCGTGCTCGTCCCGTTTTATCTCGTACAGTGCGTGTCTTGTAAACGCGTCTATTTTATGTAATATTTAATTTGTAAAATAAACAAGTAATAAGTTGCAAACCATAAAAGCTTTTAATAATCAATTGTGTATCGATTGGGTACCATTTGAGGGGTTTTCACTGCTCTCTTTTTTGCTTCCACTTGAGACCTTTATACTTTCAAACAATAGATTTAGATACCCTCTCTCGGTAGGGTCACGACACAGCTCAAGTGACCAATTACGCCTTCCGCCATCCACCTACTACACGCTCATCTCTTCATTGGTTCACTCACTCCCCCCTTTTCCAATAGGGCAGCACAAAGTTTAATCGATTCGGAATCCGTTTTTATCATCCCCCATCGACACAAAGGTGTACATGGGTGTGTATGTGTGTGTGCGAGTGTTTTGCAGTCGATAATAAAGTTAGCAACTCCATTCCCTATTCCCATTGAATTCGATTCGCTTTCGTAATATGGCTCGCAGTCTGCTGGAACCGGATGGAGTTTCCGCCGCTTTCCATCTGGTGCGTGTGTGTGTGTGTGTGGTGCATTTTTTTTTCATTTCCACCTCGGTGCACCTTTATACGATATTGCCCAACAGTCGAGGAGGGATGGCAGAGTTTGGTACAATAAAAGCGTTGAGAGCATTGAATTGATTCATTGTTGTACTGTGGGGCACTGTCATACGGGAAGCCTGTAACAATATAAGCTTCATTTGATGAACTGAATGAAACATTGTTTTGTCAGCGAGCTCACAGCCTTTCTCTCACACAGGAACGTTATTGGAATGGCACCGAACAACCGATCTAACAACTATGACCCAGTTACGTTCAATCAGCATTACCAAGGGGCGAAAACCGCCTTAATGTATGCAATTTGCCTTACGATTTGTATCTTACTTCCTCTGTTTCCTGTGAAAATGTTTTCCTTTTCATCGAAACCTTACCGCCACTAAGCCAAACTATAGCCTTCGAATTCGAATTCAAGCCCCACACCTGTTTGCAATGGAAGCAGCAGCAGCAGCAGCAGAAAGCCACAAAAGTGTAAGTAATGAGGCAGGGCTTTTGTTAATGTACCACACAAACAAACAAAGGTGCACCACCAATTGCTTGGCGTGGCGTGAAAAAAAGGAACAACACCTTTCAACAATATCCTGTGACACGTTCTTCACGCACTAGAGCTTCGCTTACCAGTACCGGCACAGGCTTTATATTAGTTCGCGCTTGAAAGAGCAGGCAAGAAAAGCCAACGGGCTTCTTTAAGGAATTCATATGCTTTGTGCTCATTTCGATGTTAGTAAGTACAACACAAAATCAGACATACCACAAAATGTCGCACAAAAACGGTTTCAAAATGGTGAAACATTAAACTGTTTGTGGTTGATGTGATTGAATCGTGACTTTTGATCCTTTTTGAAACGGGTTAAAAGTCAATATTTTCCACTCAATTGACATATTGCGCCGTGCCTGAAAAAACGACCTTTTTTACAATTTTCCCCCATTCCAACGCGCGTCGTTAAAATGTTAAATTGCCTGAACTAAAAACGAGAGAAAATACCCTCCCTGCCGTTGGTTCAAATACGATACATAATTGGCGGAGGCGTAGCAGCACCAATGGAAAACAGCACCTCCGACACCGAATTACTCCAATCACCCACCCACCTACCCAACCCCACTCGCGTGAACGGGTTTCAGCGGGGGGGCTTGACGTCCGATTAAAAAGCGCTCTCATTAATTAACCATTCTAATTAGCAGCGCGAAAGCTCCCCCGTTTCTCCACCACCGCCACGAGTGAAGCGCTTTTTGCCAATTTGCTCGTATCAGGACGTTTTTTTCTTCTTCTCTCGAATTCGAAGCGGGACAGTTTCCGAAACACCACACAGGCGTACATGCTCTATTAAACGTTTAAATTGTGCAGACAAAGCGTTGGTCCCCGCCGTGACGCTTCCCCTTTCTCTGTCCCCTCTGTCCATTCATACACATTCATGTGAATTTGAACCGAAAGTTCAACGTTGGAATTTAAGCTGAAAGACGCACCAAATCCATCATCTAACCCTTCTCCGCAGAGGGGTGTCTAATGTGTGTGTGTGTGCAAAGCTTCAAGTAAAGCTCATCACATCCCCAACCTTATCGTGGGGAGGAGGGGAGGAAATGTCGCTCTGATGTAGGCTACTTATGCATGCCCGAAATTCGCATATTTCTATCCAACATCCAAACGACTCTCCGGCTATCAAACGACGCCTCATCGGATCAACGGATGGCTGATACGCGGGGTGGCTGATACTACTGATGATGATGATGATGATGATGATGTCGTGCGCATATTTGTGTCTGCTCTGAAGCGTCTGAATTCTTCAGCCATGCCGTCCTCTCAACTACTTCTTGCGGCGTATAATGACTTGACTATTGCACGTGAGACAACCAATCCGTTCCGCCTTGGGATGGATGTGCGCTCCGCGGCTCCTCCATCACATCAGAACGCCAATGTGTCGGAATGATTATGGTTGGAAAGATGAAGAATAAGGTCACCAACCACCGCGCCAGTACCATACACCACGTGTCAGTGTCCTTTCAGGCGTTGCCGCCGCCGCGTTGTCGAATGTCTCTAAAAATGAACAGAACGAATGTAAATATCGAATTGTGTAGGAGATGAAATGAGATGCCTCAAAAGCACTGTTTCTCCTGCTTTGAATGGAGGAGCGCGATGAAAAGATAAACTCGCACTGGGTAAGATGGAAGTTGAATACATTTCACACAACAAAAACACACACACACTCTTTGACATTTGCCTTTTACGCTCGGGGGGTCTTCTGCCAACCTTTCTGTTTCCCCGAGGCTTCAGCAATCAGCAAAAATCACAACCAAAACGGGAGCTTTACATCGAAAAGTCACAGGAATGGCGCGCACACACACAAGCGCAGAGAGCACCACCGTCTACCGTCTTCCAGCCTATATTAGCCTTCCGGGGTGTAGAGACTGTAGTGTATAGAGCCTGTGAAAGACGGCAGCATTCATTCTCTCGACCCGACGACTGGATATGCGGGAGACGAGTCTTTCAGGCCGAATTTTACACCGAAACACGACGAACGACAAATGTCCTGAAGGCCTGCGGTTTGTGCCTTGGAGATAGAGCGAACGGACGCATGGGGCGGTTAAGGTAAAGAAGTGCTGATGGGAGGTCTCGATTAGGCCTATACACACACACCAGACCATCATCAGGCACGAATGGTGAAAATTGTAAAGCAATGGGTCTCCACTCCCTGCCGGCGACACATTTTTGCTAAACATCCCATCATCCGGAAGGTGTAATAGGCGTCAGTTTCTGAGCGTAAACTAACTAACTGACGGCAAACTAATCATGACGAAACGTACTGTAACATTTGCATTACAGTTGCAGGAAAACGCAACTTAGTCTTTGAGGTCCTGTTGAAGGAAGGTTAGACTCTGTTACGACCAACCTAGTGACATAACCGAATTTCGTGTCAACTAGTGGTTGATCTTAATTTAGTTTTACGCTCACAAATAACGACTTCAGAACAATATTTACCTATGTGTACCATTCATGTGTTGCGATGATTAAATACACTGTAATTCGATTCGAGATGAATCTTCTGCGGCACGTGTATCTGGCCCAATATCCTTTTTTTCTCTCCATCTCTTTCTCTCTCTATATCTCCCTCCCTCTGCTCTCAAACTAGTCGACACGCACATCGTCGTAAAGCTAGATTCCTGAAAGTGTCAACCGAGCGCGTTCGAGCGATGTGTGTTACTACAACCATGCTGCCGCTGCCGGCAACTTGCAAGCTGTCAAGCTCACGAGAGAGCTCGAGCTCGGGCCTTACCCCACACCACGGCAGGGTCATACACATTGTTCCCGCGCGTTGTCAACGCGTTTCATCCTGAGGGCGGCATCGAATAAACACGACGTGTGGTAGGGGCTGCTCCCCCAACGGTGGTCCCCCCAACCACTACTATGACTATGAAGGTTGGTGAAGAATTCGTCTGTCGCGCAGTGAAGTTTGATCCACATCCTGAACCTAGGATCCAGTCCGGATGACCTGGGGCGTCAGTCACGAGCCCGCCGCTCGCCGTGGTGTATCGACGCTGAAGAACATTGTGAGGGCCGTTTTGCGTGAGTGACGATACAATGGCGATAGCAAGCACAGCACAGCTTCCGGGTAAGGGATTCGCGTAGTGGCGCAACGTATTATCCAGAACCCGAGGGATGGACAAAAACGCTGCTAGTGCTGTGTATTGAGTACAACCTTTACCCCCACTCCAAATCCCACTGTATGGTCGGCGGATGTGTGTGTGTGTACCGACCCAGTGCCGGCCCATCAAAGGCAAAAGGTGCCAAAAGTGTTCAGCGGAGCATAGCATCGGTCTGCCTTGTAATTCTCGGTTTACTCGCCTGGATGACGTCTTCTTCTTCTTTCCCCCTCGCACTCGCATACAGGCTAAAAAGGGCATGGACGTGTATGTACGGGACTACACACACACACACACACTAGCTGGAGGCTGGCAGTCCGGTCCAGGGATCAATCGATAAAAGGCCCATCCGTTTCGCAATGTTTGGTTTGGACGGGCACATGACAAAACGAAGATTTACAGCTCAATAACGCCGTCGTCGTCGTCGTCGTTGTCGCCTGAGAGACCTTTTCATCCTTCTCGGGTTTATTTTCTTGGGTTGGTTGTTTTCTCCTTCACCATTGAATGGTTTTCCCTCTTGGTGGGGGCTGGTCCGTTTTCTCGGCTCTTGTGCACAATTGTGTGTTTACAAATCTTCACAGCAATTCATTTCCAGCCGACCGGCCGATGGGGTTTTTTGATCAAACGAAACCGATGTTAAAAGCATCTCACTCTCACTCTCTCTATCTCTCTCTAAGGCAATTGGTTTGATTAAAGTATTTCTTTTCGATTGATAGGCCAAAGGTTCCGATTGGTTTAAGATGCTTGTTTTCACTGCAATCACCAGTCGGAGGGAAGATGAAGAGATAAACCTTTGTGCGATGGTAGGCGAGAACCATTTTCTGGGAAGCATGACAAGACAATGCAACCTAAAAGCGCAATCTTCTGCAAGGAGTTAAGGGAACTTTAGATAATCTGCAACGAGAGCATTGGCAATACTTGTATACACTATCAGTTGACAGTTGTTACTTGTTCTTCGTGTTTCATCTCAAGCTACAGGGCCATCAATATTACTTGCTTTTGCATGTCAATTATTTGAAAAATATTTACCTTATCCTTTGAGCTCAAAACAGAATTAATTCAACCCACTTACTTCCACCAAGACAAAGCGACACTGTTGGTCTGGGTGGTAGCGAAGCGAAAAATCAATCAATCTTACATCACAGGATTTCCTGCAAAGCATGGCATACTTGCATTACTTGACATCCACTGAATAAGCAAAATAAAGCGGCCAAGCAGAAAGTACGCTGAGAAGGAAATGTAAGGAAAATGATTACCAAAGTGTGCCTTGGAATACTCCTCCTCTTCTTTTCCTCTTTGCCGCTTTGGAATGTCACCTGAAGTGCCACTTTGCTTCATAATTTACTTTCTTCAACTGATTACGGTAATCAACGGATACAGACACACACATCCGCACATCGTCTCCCTCGGGAGTGCCCCTAATAGAGCCGAAACCAATTTGGAGCTATGTCTTTACGTTCTAGCTATCTTTACGGCAGTGTGGAATGAATCTTGCCATCTTCGGCACTCTGCTCTCCGCTTCATCCAGAAAAAGGAGTAAAAGAAAGCATGGATGGATCCAATTCAATTTCGAACCCCTCCAGGGGGATGTGGAGAAGGGAGAGGGCAGATTATTTGCATATCCACGAAATGTGTTCTGTACGGTTTGAGGCCGGAGGGCCCGGAGGATTATGCCGAAAGTGGTGGGGGATCGGGTGGTGCGCTTTATAATACGGCCTATCATTAGAAGGTTCAGTGATCCACAATCTGTGGTACTCTCTGCGACTGACTGAGTGAGTGTGTGTGTCTGGAGCAGTCCTCCTCTTCTGCTCTCGCCTTGGTTGGTGGTTGAATTTAAATTGCGCGAAACACACCTCCATCCCGGAAAGTTCCCGAAAAACCCGGGCAAAGGAGGAGTCTGCAGCAACGTCACAAAGCTGCCGGAGAAAACACACAAACCGAACCGGCGAGAGAGCAGGGGCAGGGTTTTACGATCTGTTTACGAATGCATAAATTACGGCCGCAGCAAACAAAGAACGTCGTGTTTCATCATCGGCGCAAAACGCAGCACCAGAGACCAGACCCAGAGACCCTCACCGTGCTTTGGGGGAGGGGAGGGCGAGTGGCATTTGTCTGCCCTGAATTGAAAATGGCAAAATAAGGGATCGTCATAACAAAAAGGCGAGTTCTTTTCTTTTAAACGTTTACATTTCTTTTCAGCACACACAACCCAACTCTTCCCCCTCCCGTCGGGATTAAACAAAGTTGTGCCAAAATGTGTCCAATCCACCCAAACTCACCCACCAAAAGAAGGGAAGAAGGCGCACAACTTCGATTTTTATGACCACTTCGCTCATCAACAACACTGTTTGTGAGCCGCCTCCCCGATGATTCCCATCAAATTGGAATTTATTAATTTGTTTATTTTGCATCACCGTCCACACCCCCCCCCCCCCATAGTGACTGACCCCCTCCTCCACAACCCGGTGAAGCTGGACCATGAAACCGATTAAATGAAAGTGAAAATGTACAAATTGTATGGCGGTGGGGGGTTATTAATCGCATTTTCCCTCCCATCACCCATCGGCCCATCGAATGGCAAACCACCGACTTGTGACTTGATCAAACATTTATAATACGATTTTATTGACACTTCATTATCGATGAACACACTCCCGTTCTCCCTCAGTCCATCGTGGGACACTTCCGGTAGGCAAAAAAACAACAACACCCATCGACAGCGCATAGTTGTGTGTCGTAATTTACATATTGATTTCCGGAAAATAGTCCACTGATTTTACCGTCGAGTTTTCCCGGTTCCGCGGTTTTTCTCGGATTTGTCCCTGGGGAGGGAATAGATGATGGAAAGGACATTTCTTCCTCTCTCTCTCTCAATCGTTCGCGGTCCAGTTGGCACGTTTTGGTGGTGGCCGCCGGGCCGAATATCTCCTCCGAAAAGGACACAGAGAGCGCATTCGCGCGCTGCTTTTGTGTGGGGCCGGCGCAACTGAATCCGGTTGGGATTGGAGCGAAATATTTCAAATTAATTTTGTTTTCAATACTCTGACCGATTATTGGAAATGTTTTAATCATTTTCATCAAACAGAAGGCGGGGGGGGGGATAAGAAGTGCTTGTTTATGGACATTAATTTCCCGAGTTTTCCCGAGAATTTAGTAAGCTCACGCCCGATTCGAAATTGAACCCGAAGCGAAACAGCATGATGATGATGATGATGATAGAAGGCTGGCGCTCACCCTTTTTAGGCAAGGGCAATTAAAATTTGGCAAACAAAAGCATCGCAAATTCATCGATTCCCGGCGCTATTCAGGTTTGTCTCGTACATCTGTTTCCCTTTTTTCTATGATAAATTGGATGTACCGTGGTGGCTGCTCATACACGCACACGTGGAACGGGAATAGTTGATGGTAAATTGAATAAGGATTGGGAAATTTGTGGACTCCCCCCCCCCCCCCATTCCCGCCGACATATTACCGACATATTACCGAAAAACGATGATTCGGCATCGCTTAACTTGCATCACCACAAACTCGAGCAGAACGCTGGCACTCCTCTGTGTGTGTGCTCGAAATTCGATAGGGATTGCCTGCCCCTCCTCGTTGCTCTCTCTCTCTCTCTCTCGTCGCATCTTTCCTAGCTGGAATGGCAATGGATGCATTTTCCAAGCTCGCAACTCTTGGGCGCATCGATTCTTGGGAAACTTGGGTGGTGTGCGCGGCTGTTCGTGTGACGGCTGTTCGTAAAGCGGATGAATTTATAGTTCCTGAGGGGGAATCCACTGATACTACTAACACACACTCTAACGGCACGACGCACGTTGCATTCATCCGGGGCGCTAGTGTGGTTCGATTTTCAGAATAAATGGGAGAGAAAGGGTCGTTGAAATTCCCCCCCTCCCCCCGGTGTTGATGAAAGGTGCATAATTTACAGCAGTTTACGAGGACATAACTTTCGATATGGATGAGAGACAGCAATGCACACAAGCACATACACAAACACACACACATATGAATTCCTTTTCGGTTCGTATAGCTACCGTGGATGTTATGAGCTTTCGCGCAAATATCACTAAAACAAGAACCGCAGTTTGAATGCTCTCTATGAGCTCATCATCAAGTTAAATTATTTTGCGATCGTAAGCATTTAGTTGTGCACTAAAATTCCTACCATGCAACTTGTTCTATTCCAACTTGTTCTATTCATGCCCCTGCATCTAGGCAATCGGCATACCATTGGCAGACTTTTAAGGTAGAGTGCAATTACGAGCAATGATTACTAACTTGTAATAGCCTTTTTTGAGTCTTCCTGCCGATTTTAAACTACTTTAACAATTAAATTATCTTGAAACGTACCGTAAACTGTACAAATTTGCATTCATTCATTATGTAATCGAACTTATCTCATCTCAGCACCACCATAAGCTGGCCCCATTCTCTTTCGAGTGAATTACGTATTTAAATTACGTTGCTTTAGCGCTCGCGGCATCGAGGCAGGTGAGAAGAAGGTGAGAACAGTTTAATCAATCGCACCATCACCCTTACAATCGTGGAAAGCCCTTCACCAACACAACCCAAAGGCCGATGGCGCTCCTTTCCTCTCCCATTTGGCCAAAAACAATTCCCCACCGACAGGGGCACAAATCACAACACTTAACGGTAAATGATGGACGGTTGGTTGTGGATGGCGACGAATTGCTACAGGACCCAGGCCCGTAAGCAAGTCGTTGTCGCCACCCGGGCACCAACCAACCAATAACAACAAAGGAGGCGATGATGGAAGCGATTGTGTGTACTACACCACCCGTCCTAGTACCACCAACCAAGATGGGTTGCTGTTACGTTTACTTTGCCGGCAAGACGATTACTTGCAAGCGGGCTTCCCCGGTCGCGATAATCGATGCTTCGCGAGGAAGGAGGGCGAGCGCAGCCTCCTTTCATTATGGGGCCACAAATTTTCCACAACTACGACAACAAAGGGCACGTCTAGCAAGGTATCCCTCCTAGTCCTTATCGAACGGCCTTGTGTTTATTGTACCACTTTGTAGGAGGCGGAAAACAAGGAAAGAGCAGCAGCAGCAGCAAGAGTGATGGGTGGGGTTTCATTCAATTAGCAGCATCCCATCCCAGCCTAGCTCTCTCCGCGCTCATCATTATTCGTGCCATTTCCGGGATTGAGCTTGGAACTACCAGCACCACCACCAACAACAACAACGGCGTGATGTGCGCGAGAAGCCACTAGATGTCGCTAATAATAAACCTTTATTTCCGCGAGACACTATTCCGTGCGCGAGGAAAGGAAAAGGTAGCTAGAGGGTGTTTTTTTAACCCAGCGGAACCGTAACCTGTGAACTTCATACTTCATTATTCACACATACAGTGGTTGTGGTTTCGAAACTGCAAATAAACCATTTATTAGTGTGCCCCCAAAGGTTTCCTCGCTGCGCGTGCTGCACGGGAAAACAGCAGTTCAATTTCCGGTACATTTCCCCGTACACTACACCACACACACACACACACATACACACATACACACACGTACAAATACAGCAGCTAGGTGTTGGAAAGCCGCTCATTTGAAGCATAATTAGAAACCGCAAACGGTGGTACCCTTCACAGGCTCCTCCCGTTCACGCCATCGCTAGAGAGTATTGTTTACTCCGATGTGGCCACCGTTGTGGATATTTAAAGAAGCCGCGCGCACGTGTGTGTGTGTATGGGTTGTATTCCATAGCGCCCAATATGCACAAGGACCAACAATGGAATGAGCAGTTTAAGAAACGCTGCACCCAGAAGCCCATTTTATGAAACCAAGATGCAGTATGTTTGGTCGTAACCCTCGCCTGGCTTTCGTAAGCGTAATCTACATCCGCAGCCAGCGGGGAAAAACGTTGAATTTTACTAGCAAATTTATGAGCGTCACACCACTACCACCACTCTGGGGGAGGCGGCGGCACGGTTCCGAGGATGCCCTCCAAAACAGCAAATTAAACACCCATCTGGCGAACGTTTTCTACGTGAGCAGACCCTCTACACCGCGCTGTGAGAGCTCGGGAGCGTCGACACGGTTCGTGTATTTAGAGCTTCAGAGTTCAATCGGTTCCGCTTTTTGTCGCGCCCATCTCTTCCCCTCCCTCCTAGTTCCGATCGATTTCCGATCGATGCTACTACGGAGGTTATCACCACCCTAGGGACACATCCAAAACCACAGGCACGAACACTGCTGCAACACACTCGGGGTGGTGCACAGCATTGAGTGTGTTGCATGGCTGCCGGACGGCAGAAAAGGAAGGCAAAAAGGAACATTCGAGTTTTCGGGATGAGGGGGGATATGATGTTGGGAACTTTCGTGCCTTTTCGCGGGTTTTTCCAAACCCCTGTCCCGGTTGGTGGGGGGGAATGGGAGGACCCCCGGCAGACTACGTGCTCGAGATTTTTCTCCATCGCCGGCACTCGAATTGGTGGTGCTGGTTGGCGCTCTTGGTGAAATTTTCAAAGAGATCAAAAGCTACTGTGAAGTCGCCGGGTTAGTGAGCGTGTGGTGTTCGGAACGGAACGGAACGAAAATGTTGCATTCAAACCCATTGCAGCACATTCCACAGCACGGACGGCTAAGCGATGCACGGGGAAGGAGAACCACACACCTCGATCGATTTTGGTGGGTTGGGTTATAGTAGTGCCGTAGTTTTTCGAGGCCATAAGTCCACAGTCCATAAGTCTGTAGAAGCTTTTAGCACCAGCAGCAGGGTTACTTAGCCTGTGCAAGCTAAGTGCAGTATTAAGATACTTTTCAGAGCCAAAAGGTGGCCACATGGAATGTCGCCGGCGCCTTTAAAACACTTACAGACACGGCAGCAAAAGCTTTCTATAAACTCTCGAGTAGTCACAATCCTGCGGCGCCATCCTGCTTGCTTTGTTGACTAACTGATTAGATCAGGCGGCTCTAGCTCACTAGCTAGCTCCATTCTCACGCCCAATTCCACAGTGCGGGCGCACTCGTCCAATGCGCCTGTTAACACGTTCCTGTTCCTTCTCGGGACAAACCATCATCGAAACACAGCAACAACAACAGCAAAAAAATCCAGGCTCCATCAGATGTCACACGGGAACAAGCGCAGACATTCCCGCTCCTTTGACCCAGCATCACTCTTCTTGTGTTTTTTTCCTTCCCTTAAAAGAACACTTTCCTTTCGTTGGTGTGAAATTACATTCTTCCGAGGTTAAATCAAAGGAAACAAACCCCCAGACAGTTGAATGAGGGAGGGGTGGGGTGTGAAGGTTGTTGTGTACAACGCGACACACAGTGAGCCTTTTACAGCAAGTGGGTCTACTCACCCCGGATATCCAGTATCCAAGCAGCGTTCGCTCGTCTGGCGGCAACGGGCGGCGCCATTGCAGAGGACCTTCTCCATCTCCCTTGGCTTTTCGGGAGAGGCGGCGCGCGCGCGGGTAAAGGAGAAAAGCGTCCACTTTTTCCGCATTGTTCCGAGCGTGTGTGTGTTGATTCTTGAGAGTGCCCGGCGACAGCTTTATTCCTCACTCCAAGTTGCTCCAAGTCTCGGGAAAGTGTGACGAACGCGCGGTTCGTTGAGGTTCTTTCCCTTCCAACACCGCCTTAGGACACTAATCACTGAAGAGAGTGACGACCAAGACGATGGGACAGACGACGATGAAAAGGAGGAGTGGGAGAGGCGCACGGATGGTGCATTCTGCCGTGCATACAAGCAGCAGCAGCAGCAGTAACAGCAGCGTCAGAAGCATCGGAAGCTAGTATACCGGCTCACACATCCTGTATCCTTCATTTCCAAGGCAAGGCAAACATTGTATGCTTTCCCCACTGCTACCACAGCCTGATTGCAGGCCCCGCACATACGTCACTCGAACGTAAACGAGGTCATAGGCCAGACCAGGCGGGCTAGGCGGCAAAACCTTTAACGTGCCTGTGAAAAGCCCGCCCTTGTGGCGTTGGCTTGGAACGCGGGGTGGTGCTGGTCGGATGTGTGTCTGGGAGGAGCGTTTTTGCTCAAATCTCAAAACCCGGTCGGGTTCGTTCGATGCACTACACTGCCACAACTACTACTGTTCGGCCTTTGCGCGTTCAAGATATTGCAGCCTAAAATAGAAGAAAAGAAAAGAGAGAAGAATGAATAAATGAGATGAAATTAAAATATATTCTAATTAAATTAGCTAACAGAGAGCTTCTCTTTCGCAGTGTGGTGCGTTTGGGGATGAGCGATTTCCTTGCGTGGGTACTTGGGCGGTGGTGGTGGTGGTGGTGGTGTGTGGGAGCCTCATGTTGAAGGCTCGCTTTGTTTGAACGGACCTCCTCCGTTTCAGTGACGACGATAGACATATTCTTGGAAGCATCTTTATTTCAACAAGCACAAACTTACTCCGGAGGTTTTTCATGTTTGTCGTCGTTTGTTTCCCCCGAAAACAAAACAAGCAAAGAGAAAGGATTTCTTTTTTCGGGTGCTGGTCTCAAAAACCCAAAAGCAAGTGGAGCACATTTGTTTGTACAAATATATGCACACCCAAAATTAGCTCAAAAAGAACGAATCGAGGCATAACTTTGTCCGAAATCGAGACGCACAAGAACATTCCACCGCACCATGGTGGTGTGGGGCCTGCCCTGAAACGCATCCAGACGCAGCGATGGAATTGTGTGTATTTCTGTGTGGTTGGGAAAGCATTCGGTTATTACCAGAAGGATCTACACACACTACCAGCAACCGAAAAAGAAGCAAAGAAAGTTGTGCTGAAATTGATGCAACTAGCTGGGCAATGGAAATGAAGGAACAAAAAACGTGGGACTCACCCGCTCCTTGGTGAACCCATTTTCCCATTCGGAAAAGTTTTACGGTTCAAAAAGTTTTCACCCAGGGCTTTTTTCTCTGCTTTCTCTGCAGGAGGTAGAAGGAGAAGAGGCAAGAGATTTCGGTGTTTGTTAGGGTTCCGCCAGCCCACCAGGTACACTGCCTCGGCAATAGTGATGGTGATGGTGGATGGACAAGCGAAGCAACAGCAACAAAAAAAGGGTTTTGAATGTTTTAATCAGTCCTCCGTCAACTTTTCACTCCTGCTCCAAACGCATTGAAATTCTCTTTACCCCTTTTTGTAGTTCGGTTCTGGGAAATCTTGGATCGTGTGTAAGGGGGCATCATATCCTGATGATGTTTGGTAAGAGTGTGGCCGATCCCTTTTCCAGCACATACCATCATCGGACCCAAACTGCCGGCAGTGAAGGAATCGTTGATTTTAGCGCCTCCGGCACTTGGGACGATAATAAGAGTTGGAGCACATTCTTGTTGATTTATACACACAAACACAAAACAAAAAATCGGGTATAAGAAACGATCCAATTGCTGAGGATCGTGTATGAGATGTAATTTGGCGAAAGGATCCTTAATTCCCACGCTAGGAAGTATTGCGCAAAAGGGACGAATTAATTAATATTTCCATCCATTTTTTATTCCTTATCCTATTTTCCTCACACAAATCATCCTTGATATTGTGCTGCCTAAAATATGCAAAGTTTTCTGGCAAATATGTTAGCCCCAAACGATACACATCATTCTCCCCACACAGCCCCAGCGACGACCGAAACAGCAGAGTGCAGTACAAATTCCCCAAAATCAACAGCAACCACAACGGCCACGGGAGCATAAATTATGAAATGTTGCCAACCTCCCCGAAACAGTTCGCCCGTTATGTGGGGGGGCATTTTCCAACAGCCGCGTCGCGTCGTCATGCAACCTTATCATACTTATTGGTTTAGCAGGTGATGAAATAACTCGCGAAAGACAGGCAACTTCCGGTGCCAGTGGGACACCACCCAAACCGAACGGGAGGGAGACGGGGAAGGATGAGGAGCACGACACAACGACAACACGACGACGATGACGAGGAAAACAACGACGGTGTGGAATGTTTTTGATCCGATAAAATTCTTTGCCGCATTCTACCCGTGCTTCTTCGGGCACTCTCTCTTCTCCCGTGACAAGTGATGTACCGTGATGTGTCGAAGCTACTCCTCTCCTCCTTCTTCTCCTCTTTGGCTCCAGAGTTGGCTGACACTTCCACTTCCATTAGATAATGCAACGCGCGACTTTTGCGAGGCGAACTGAGGGGATTCGTGGAAGAGGACCAAACTTTTTCGGTACAACTTGCCAGCGCCATGGTGGAAAATAAAGACACTGGAAAGTATCTTTGAGGACCTACTACTCTTGGCAGGGCGTTTGGATTGAGTGCTGCTGCTGCTGCCTGTTTGCTCCACTCACTACTAGTTACCAGTGACTCCTTTTTGGGGTGGAGTGCATATTCCACACTTTGGGAACATTCAGAGCGTGTGAAAAAGGTGAAACAACCACTCGGAAAATCAGGTGAATCCTCTTCGGTCGCTTTTCTTCCCTCCACTCACAAAGAAAGCGTTACTCGTTAGGCTTTGTAGGCCCAACTGTCTTCACCAATCGAAGCACCAAGGAGGAGCACCAGGAACAACAACAGAAGTGCCCTCCAGTTTTTTGAGAAAGTTTACGATTGTGACACGTGCAGACACATGCACCTTCTACACTAGGCCCTGTCCTGCCCCCCCACCCCCACCCCAAGAAAGCTCCCCCACCATCCGCCGTGGAAGCTTATCGGGAAAAGGTGCTATCAGTTTTCCGTTTTTCGGCCTCCTTTTTTTAATAATCACCTTGTTTTTACCAGTTTCTCGAGGGAGCAGCACACCAAGATAAATAATAAAAAATATGGCACTCGGAACAAGCACCATCGTTCGTGTGTCCCGGGTGCTGTCTTCTCCCTTCCGTGGAAGCACTTCCGACAGTTCCAGCGCACAGCACAACAACAGCAGCAAATAGCGCTTTGGCGTATGCGCGACACTTTGCAGCAAACACGCGAATAACCAACAGTGGCACTTATTACGCGAGCGTAGTGCACACCCAACCCAGGTACGGCTGTTATCAACATCAACAATGGCCACCAACAACAATGTCTTTTGGGTAGAATCTAACAGTTTTTGGGAGGCAAAATGGTCGCTTGCGGGTGATGTTGACACGGTGCTTGAGAAACCTATTCATAAAACTTGGAACAATACACCACCGTTGCCGTAGTCGTGGTGGTGGTAGTTGTTGTCGTAGGATGGCTTCTTCCTCTTGTCTTTAAATGCTAATGATAATACGCGAAGGTCCACGGTAAATCGACCACCTGCGAGGGGAGACGCGTGGCTGCTGAAGACATCGCGTTTGGGAAGATAATAAAGCGACACGCTTCTATTTCAGACGAATCTCTCATCTTGTTTTGTGCATTTGTGAGAGAAATCTTCAACCACCAAGCAGGGACACAAACCCCGCCAACGGAGACGCTATGTGCATTAATCCACTTCTTTTAGGATGACTGAACAGTCAGTCAGTCCTCCTCCTACATTGTACCACAAATATTTGAGAATGTCTAAAACGCCACCCAGATGATCTCACGTGTATCTCTCCCTCTCACAGCCTCACTGTCCCCCCCATCGGTGGTACCGGGGGACATGGAATTTGTTGTGGAGAAAATGAATACAAACACATCATGCTCCTTCGTGGAAAACCGTGCCCGTGTGATAAAGGATGTCCCTCATTGGCCATTCGCCTTCTTGGACGACACTGGGACCTTTGTGAAATCTTTGGAAAATCCGCCTAATGCCATTGAAAGCGAGATGACCGTGCGAGACACTCGTAGGGTTAGAAGCGGAGGGCATAAGATTACATTACAACACAACCGAAACGGCGGTGCGCCTACGTTCCATTCGCTGGAACTGTTTGCCTTAGCTTCATGAGTCTTCGTCGTCGTCGTCGTCGTCGTCAATGTACCGTTGGAGAACGGCCACGGTGGAGTTTGGCCGCTGTCCTCGGAATTATCTTAACGATGCACACACTCATCTAAAGACTGGCTTTTCTTCTACTGCCGTCAGTGTAAAGTCCACCGGTGTAAGGATCCAACCTTCGCCAACTGGCCAAGATATGATGTCGTGTAGGAGAGAAGCTTGGTCTCGTGGTTGTTGATTAGGGAAATCTAATTTAAGACAACAATACCCGGAAGGACACCATTCACCGTGGTGACCGTGTTTTCTGTTTCGGTCAGCACGCATCATATCACTTACATCCAATCGGGACCCCGCGTGGGCCCCAAGTGCTAGCGACGCCCGGATTATGGACCATCTGCCACAGGAAGGTGCATTAGACAGACAGTGAGTCGCTGCGTAATAGTAAAGGACGACCGTGCAATGTGCTGCTGGTACGAATTATTACCGCCCCAGGGCAATATGATGGTCGTGATTCGCTATCTGCGAGCATAAAAGCATTCCCATTCCGTTGGAATTGTATTACTTTACGATCATTCCGTACTTTGGAAGCACTGTGGGACATTACACATTACACCAGATCAATCGAATGTGTGTATGCACGTTAAAAGAGTACTTCCCGAATGGTTTCTACTTTTTCACGACCGTTCGAAATTACAATCGTAATAGCGTCGTATGACACCTTACTTACGCCGTCACCACCACAATATTCAATCATTTCGCTATTCGACGGTGTTTTGTTGTCAGGTGGTGCCAGAAAAAGCATAACTTCAAACTGGCAATAAAAAGAGGCAGCAAAAATCGTTGCACAGGCAAATAAAAACCAATGCTCTAGACATCAAGAGAGAGCGCACACGTGTATAAAACAGCATGAAACACGCAAAGAAATTATCCGTAAAACCGAATGTTATTTTCCACTGATTGCAACGTTTATTTTGGGTAGTGACACGTAACACACACACACACACGGCGTGCTAGAAATGCAAGAAAGAAACGAACGAAAAGGCTTCGCACCACGCCAGGAAAATGGACATTTCCTTACCACGACATTTCCTTATGTGCACATAGACATATACGTATATAAGTGGGACAACAAAAATCATTCCCGTCCGCAACACGACCGCTTACACGATCATCCGCGCCCGTTCGTCCCAACCACATGACACACACACACACACCGAATGGTGATGGCGCATAGCGCATAAAACGGAAGCGGCGCCCGGGTGCGCTTTTCCGTGTTCCGTTTATAGTCGTGTGTCTTCAAATAACAACTGGAACGTGGGCCGTGTCGAATCCAATTCGTTTCCAATTCCGCATGCAATGGGAGCTTCGCATTTTCCCATCCCCTTTCCTTCCAATTTCACTAATTGCTAGCATAAAACCGATAATGACATTACGATGATGGCCATTTTGGCCATCGTTATCTCGTCGTTTCGTGGCCGGCATGCTGGCGCGGAAGGTCGCGACATCGGCTTAAGCATCGAACCGGAAAAGCATACCCAAATAATGATAATAATAATAATCTCCTCATCGATCCGGCGAAGAAAATGAAACCGAGAGTCCTTCACACGGCCGTTGTACCCGTTGGAGTCGCAAAAAAAGGCTGCTGAAGAGTTGCTAAGAGTTCGAAACCTACAGTATAAAAAGAAACATCATTATTGAACCGTGTGATTTGGGAGCGTACGACGTGCGGCAAAAGGCGCAACGGCGACCCCGGAACACCGTCATCATATTCGATTTTAGCACGCAAGTGAACAGACACACACACACACATGGTGGTGGGTCACGTATTTGGAGAAATAGTGATTTTCACCTAATTCTAGTACGAGCTAACGAGCCGAAGGAAATTTTCGCCCAGAACCGGCAGCTGCTACTACCAAAACGGGTTTCCTCTTTTTGATGTCGACTTTACAACGAAAAGGTACAAGCAGCGATGGACATTATGCTATTGCTTGCGCAGAAGAAGGAATTAATCTTCTAAAAAAGGATCATCGTATAAACAACAAATGATAGGAGGCCTTGCAGCCATCATCTGGGGGCCTCCTCTTGCAGATCATTGGCACGGGAAAGTTTATTTAGCTAGTCCACATAATCCTTCAACAGATGATTTGATACGGTCCGTTTGCTTTGGGTGTGTGTGTGCTTTCCTATCCCAATTGCTGGAGTTGGAATTTCCACCGGGAGGGGTTTTCCGGTCATTGGTACGCTGTCCCGTACCGCACACACGTGTGCAGCAGCCTGTGTAATGATGGGTTTTGCTTTGCAGGAAAGAGCAGAAAAAGCGTGTAAAAATAGGATCCTCTCTTTCACGGGGATATCCATCTATCCATCTGTATCGACCCATATCCAACATACTCGCACTCGGTCAGGCCTCCAACCGTGCCTACGGAACATCTGAACATCGCTCGAGTTGGATTTTCCGCTTCGGGTCGTGAACATAGGCCGTAACAGTAACCCGTAGCGACCATATGTTATCCGAAGCACATGGTCGGTCGACCGGCAATAAACAGAAAGCGGCACATTATACCGCTTGTGTTTGTGTGCGTGTATGTGTGCGCACCAAAAGCCCCGATCCGTCGATGAAGTAACTGAGGGATGGAAATGAGTGACTTTTATGGGTCTCGGCTCTTTTTCGCTCGCTTCGCTTCAATGCTTCGTCCCTTGCGAAGGTCAGGGGCCCGTGGGCCATCTATGAAATGCAAGCATTCGACCGACTATCTCACCGGGATATTGATCTCCCGCGGTATAAACGATTTATTTATGGTCATTTGCAAACCGCGACTGACAACACTCCTCCGAGAACACTTTACTTCTGTCACAAACGGCTAGCGCCACCGATAACTTCAGCCCCGGCTCTGGTACAGAGTTAATGAACGGCAATGGAACGAACGATTACGAAAAGCCTGGATGTATCGATTCTCCACAAATCGACCATTACTTCGGAGATGGATGTGTGCGATGGGTGGTCTACTGGCGCTATGCAGAGTGCACAGTGAAGCTCAATGATTGATTCAACCGATTCTAGCGAGAAGATGATGATGATGGTCTTCCACCACCGTCGAAGCAGAAGAAGCAATGTGGCGTCACCACGTCCCGCCTTACTGCTATAACTGATTCAAACGATCAGCGAGCAGAAATCAGCATCAGATCGCACACACACACACACACACATCGAAGGAATTTATTTATCGGAATAAATTATGCAAATAATTTCATCGCCGACAGGAGGACCTGCATGACGACCCTCACCACCGAGCTTTCGCCTGACTGTTGGTCCCTGCTGGCGCACGGTTGATAAGACGCAAAAAAGGAGCGAACGAAGCACAACACTGGTGGATTGATGCATCGAAACGATTTTCGTGGAGTGGATGGGTGTAGCTTTTAATGAAATTAAAATCGTATTATATTACATCCACAGACCGTGCGCCACCGCGCTGAGTGTTTTGTCCTTTGCACAGCTTTAGCAAAACAAAGAACGGGGAAAGAAATGCTCTTTCCCCTGCAAACGACATCAAATCAATGCAAATGGAAACGATGAAGTTATTAATAAGAAATTTCCCTCGCTGCTTGGCACACAACACAAACAGCCAATTAAGTCATTGAAATAATGGTTCTATTTTGTTGCATTTCAGCAGCTTAGAGTGCTGCTGTTTCTTTTGTAGGTCAGCATGACCAATCTAAGGTAAGGTAAAAGCCGGCAGTTATTATTTACTATCTACGATTAGATTCTCAGAGCGGGTCTGATTCATCGGCCGCTTTATACAACGGGGCATGTGTAGGCCGTCCTGTGGCATGTGGAGTTTTTTTTCTAACATATTGAAACAAACTCGTCGCTCTTCTTCCTTCAATTCCAAGTACATATGTGTACACACAGGTGTGCAAATTGTGGTTCATGTGAAGACGATGTACTTCAACTGTACTTTAACCGTAACTCTCTTTTTGTTGGAAGCAATTTGTATGCTAGTAACGCTTCTTCACCCTGATATGCACTCTCTATCGTCCAACATACCGAAACGTAAACAATTGACACTGCGATCCGGGCCTTCAACCTCCTGTGGGGAGAGGACAAGAGCGTCTTGAATGCGTGTGTAATCAACAGCAGACGACAAACAATCGTCATAACATAGAAAAAACTGCGCTTTCGCAACCGGCAGCTAGAGGGGGTCATATGCGAGCAAATCGTTAGTTCCAGGAAATATGGCAATACAAATTGACGTTAAGCAGGTTGTTTCTATTGCATCACTTTGCACCACACACACCCACCCAGCTCGAAATTGCACTGGGAGAGAATTAAATTCATCTGCCATCTGTGTTTGGTAGGCGTCCGCAGGATCGTATTGCTAATTCGCCCATCCATCACTAACCAAACCTGGGCCACTCATTGGGCGAGTGACACTTGTGCAGTGGAAGCATAGGGGGGCACGGGTGGCTCAGCAAGGGGTAGTTAAATTAATGAATTTATGGTTTTATGTCTGCGCGCTCTGCGAGGTTTTATTTCTAGCTGGCGTTTCCCCTCCCTCAGGCTGACGATGAACTGACGACGATAGCTTACGGCCATTTAGCAGCGACCAATCAGTAGAAACGCATCACCCAACCTCCACTCCTCTCCCGGACCAAACGCGGTTGGGTTGGGTGGTGGCGTCAAAGCTTGTTGATGACGATGGCGACGACGATCGTTTGCTGTGCCGGAAGCGAACGACGCCGGACAATTTTCACCATTGCTGGTCTCTTCTCACTCTTACTCTCTCTCTCCCTTCGGCTCGGCTTCAAATGGTCCGAACATCAGCGTGCAAAATGAGAAATAATTGACACAAGACCGGGAACGTTTGTCTAGTGTGCCCCTACGAGACAACGAAGAGTTCAACCGCTTCAATGAACGACGCGCCCAGTCCCAGGGTCTGGCTATTGGAAATGTGGATGAATTCTCCGGTTCCCAGGGCAAAGGGGAACATGACAAAAAAAGGGAAAGACTGATAAAAATACATCTCGCTCCAAGTTTAAGCAGAAAAAAAACCAGGCTAAGCATCAGTGCTGGGGTGGAGGAAGACGGAGGTCAACGACAAACACTGGTGTCAATGGCAAATTAAGTTACTCGACGCAGAAACACAGCCTCCACCACGCCGCCATCGCCGTCTTACGCAACTCCAACGCTCCAATGGACGAACGGACGGACGCGAGAGCTAATCGAGCAGGACATGACACCGTGTCATCTCCGGAGTTCATCGTCGCCCATCCCTAGACATTCGACTCTGCCACGAATTCCAAACACACGCACACACAATTTGGAGGACAAAATGCGTACGATCCGGACAACACACAAATGGGTTGAGGGTTTTTTTTCTGTGTGTGTGTTATTTCGCTCGTCCTGCCTTGTTTTCTCGTTCAGGCCGCTTTCTATGCAGAGACAATTCGGAACATTGCTCTACGATACAGCGTCCTGTGGTGATAGTGGACGCACAAACATGCACACGACCATCCAGGACCATCAATACTGCGGCTTTAGCACGCACGAAATACGCCAACTACCACCTCGAATGAATGTTTTATCGTCAACCCGGACTGCGAAGGATGCTGGCGTAGTAGTGCCCCGTCCGGCGGCGGAAGTGGGAGGATCGATCTATGTGAAAATGCCCTTTGCGAGGGCATGTGATGGGAATTAGAAACGCGGATCCAAAAAGCGAAGAAGAGTGCCTGATGATTACGTTGCTTCTTCAGCTACACACACACACACCGGGGATGAGCCAGAGAACTATAACGAATCCCCGCGCCTACCGAGATAACCGATCGAATTGGTTATTCCAAACTCCCTAACCTAATTCGCCTCAGCTCATCATCTAGATCTCCCCCCCCCCCCCCCCCACTTCGATAGATACTCCGTGGGGGATGATATAGCCGGACGAAATGTGGCCGAATGGCCGTGAGACGCGCCTCGTTACTTTCACTATTCGATCCGATGGTGCTGTCCGTCGAAGCAGAAAGAAACATGCCAAATCGCTTCCCGAACGGATCCAACGACCACGCTCGCACAGGAGGACATTTCATAATGGAAACGCCGATGAAACGTGCGCTTCCAATGGCCCGAACGCTAGGGCCGTAGCCGTGGTGTGGGGGTCCGTGGAATGGATACACCCTTATTGGATTACTACTTCTCTCGTGGCGCACCAAATGGCGTGACCGCCCAGTGCACGAAACCGCAAAACCCGGGCAAACAACACACACACACAGGAACACACCGGATGGATGAAACGAACCAGCCCAGTCCAGCGGTACACTAGCAATGCGTCCAATGGTCGCTCTTATCGTTGTGTCGCCCATTCGCATCGAACCCTAAACTCAATCGAATGTTTTAGTAGCTCGAGAATCCCATTAATTCGTGCGATTGAGTCGCCATTCAATGCCAGAGGAAACTCATTTCATTATGCCGTTTGACATGTTTTTTTTCTTCCATCTCTCCCCGTTCATGGTAGCCATTTTATTCATGACGAATTGGTTTGAAGCGACGTTTTTGTCAAGCAGAAACTGTAACATGAAACGTGAAGTCATTTTAGATCACATTTTCTTTACAACCCATTACCAAAGATAAGTCGAAACAAAGAAATATGTATCATCCTTGAGCTGTCGACACAGGCTTTCGTGCATTAATCACAACCCTAGCGCATTAACGTGGGAAGCACCGCATTAAAACAATCTGTGTGCTACACACCATCACCGGCGCCTTGTGGTACAAGATTTGTGTCGCAGAAATTTAAAAGCATTTTTCAAAATGACTACATTATCTACTTACATGGCGTTACACACATCCATTTCCGGCGACGCGTAATGGTGATGATGGTGCGTCTAAGGACGATTCCGGATGAAGCCATTGAGATGATGGGAACGATGCACACACACACACACACGCAAAGGAACCGAGAACGCGGCGACATGATGACAGGTTACATTAACTCGTTAGCTTCAGGATGATGGCAGCAGCAGCAAGCGAGCTTCACTTTTCATCACTCGTCGCGTCGGTGGGTTCGTCTCACACACGCCCGGATGCTTCTTAGCTCCAATCCAAACGTTGCCCGCGTCGCACGCGCTTCATCACCACACGCCAGTATCCTGGTATCACAGTAGGCGCACGAATGATGAGAATCACGGTAAGTTACGTTTCACACCACGACACGGCACTGGTCACATTTTTGACAGTGGGCCGAAAAAAACCACACGAACGAACGAACCAAACACAATTTCTGTGAATTTCCGCATCATCTTTCCAACTTACTTTCAGCCGGAAAACTACGAACGATTGTACACCATTTGCCAAATCCGTGCAGCGTTGTGAGGAAGCTGCATTATTCACTTTCACACTACCATTTCGACGAGTGAGAGTTGTTTCCCCCTGAGAATGCATTTGTGCAGATATGGCTTCGGGAGCAAACGGGGCGCGCGCACACCTCACGACCGACTGTGTGTGCGCTCTGAACTGGGTTCCTTTTTAAGTCCGCGTTTCATCATTCTTCCCCTAATCGGCTGTCACGGCGCTTATGATAATTTCCTTAAAGCTAAACCTAAAGCCTTACACAGTATGCCATGACTGCGGCTCTGATCACTGTCATCTCCATCCGCTTTTGACGGTGGAATCGTGCGTCGAGAAGGTGGTGTTTGTGTCACTTTTGCAGCCGGAAAGCTATAAACTACGGAACGACGACGAACACGGGAAGCGCTCCAAACTCACATCTCCAACGTGCAGCGACCGATCCGATGATTAGTAAGCATAATGCACCGCTCTATACAAACACACGCACACAAACAGCCCGCGCGCGGTGGCGATTGAATATTGGTTTCTTTAAAAAGCTTATACTGTGGGCTTCTAAACCTACGACTGTTGGGGTACTAGTGCGATTCGATTTCCAATAATCTTTCCCACCGCCTCTTTTCGCGGTACGCCTTCCTAAGGCTGATCCGATTTGTGGGCCTTTCGGTAGCGCCTACCGCAGCCACAACAAATCGCCTCCTCTCGTCTCGTTCGCTCGGATTCACATCGGGCACGGGCAGGAACACACACTGGAGCGTCCCGGCATAAGTAGGGTATGCTACCGTACGCAGCACGTTGCGCACATTGCTAATTCCATTCTCCCGGTTGAGGCGCGCGGCCACGTCGACGATTCTATCGCTGCAGCAGCTTAGCTGCATCGACCGTCGGGTGCGTATCCTCGCGCTTGCGGACCCGCTGTTGCTCCGGGTGTTGCTTATTAGCCTTCTTACGCCTACGTTCACTGCTAGGACTAGTCGTCAGATTGAGCTTAGCACTAATGGGTTTGTCAACGTCACCGGCGTGTGACGGTCCGCCGTATCCGTATCCACCTCCGCCTCCGCTTCCGGCCCGCTGATGATTGATTGAGTTTTGATGAGCGACCGCGATGGCGGTGGCGGTGGCACTCGCGGCACTGTGGTTGGTGCCGCTTCCGCCCGACGCCGGTGCCCGGTACGGTGGCGCTGATGGTCCGATGGCCGGCAACGGTCCACCGCTGCCACCGTCTACTGCTGCTCTGCTGCTGCTCTTCGCCCACCGGCGTCGTCCACCGGCGGTAATGATGGCTCGGTCGCGGTCGCCACCCTCTAGTGCGGCCGAACGAGCCCGTGGGGCCCGATATCAGTGATGCTCGTTGCTGGGCATGTCGTCGATGTTGCTGTCCCAGTTGAACTCCGTCACGCCGTTCCGCACGCCCAGATTGCCCAGATGCGCAAACCGGACCTCGAAGTCGTTATCTTTGGCTTTGAGTCTTTCGAATCTGTGAGCGAGGCAGGCAGGAACACCGGGAAAAAAAGGGAGACAAACAAACAAGAGCAGAAGAATATTTTAGTATGGCGAAAGCGAACAAACGTGCCGCAAACTGGTGACGGTAATGGATTGTCAACGTTGTGCGCGTCTCGCGCAATGGTAGAGCGAAGGCAAACGATGAGCAGTTGTGTGACACCGTTGGGCAATAGCGCCGCGCCACCAACAGGTTAATGGCTTCGAGACTTCCTGACAAGGCGGCGCCGGACGATACACCCCAAAAATGGGGAGGTATATATCATGATTTCGTAATTTATTGCTCGCTACCATTGAACACGATTAGCCATGGTTAATCGATAAGCTAATGGACGCCACCACGCTCTTCCTCCTATCGCTTTCAGTTTCCTTCGGAAAGGACACACGTGCCGCAATGGTGGTGGGATGGTAATGTGTACGGAAAACGATGACCTTTTTTCATACATTTTTAAAACGTCTTTTTACAGCCTAAATACAAACATGATCAGCAATTGACCTTATCGTTTAATTTTCTACTAGCAATTTTTCACTCCATAACCCACCATGGACTCATAATAAAGTAACACACAAAAGCACGCCACCTTCTTTACAATTTAATAAAGTAACTCCTAAACTATTCTTGCACAGAAAACAGGTCATAAAAATAGCTCCTATCCACACTAATAAACCACCCCACCACGAGGCCTGACTACCTCCGTAGGCATACGCCTTTATCGCGATGGTCAGTTAATGTCACCGGTTTACTAGCTTAATCCGCTCGAAACGACCCTGTTAAGCCGCAAATGCAATAGTTACTACAGCCACATATATCTTTGCGCTTCTGCACTGCAGCGCACATACAGCATAAACATAAACCAGCTCCTCTTCTCCCCGGCGGGGCTGTCCCATTTCGGGAAGGTGTCGAACGAAAAGTAACGCTCCCTCCTACCGGTTCGCTCCCAGAAACGTTTAAGCCAAAGATTTAAACACCGTCAACCCCCGTCACAGGCGAGCGTGTGCCATACAGGAAAGAAAACCCCAACCCTGCCAACCCACAGCAGCCTGTGCAAGGCCCGTCGTGTGCGTGTGGCGGGATCATAATAGTTGCGCCCCGCTCTTTATTGCGCCAATCGTTTGTGTGCCAAGTCGTGTTTAGAGTTAATAGTCAATTGCGCTCGTGCCAAAATGTTGAGACGGGCGAAAAGAAACGGCCAACAAAAACAACAACAAAAAAACACTGCAAAGCGATAAACTGCGAGCGGGACAGTATCTAGTTTCACGCCTTGTAGTGGGCAGCATTAGTAAGCGAGGGTAATAGGAAGCATGGAACATGGGGTTTATGCAATAAGATATTGTTCCCACCGGCACACAGGAGCGAAATTAATGTCCGTGTCACAACATCAAAGGGTGTGTGTGTGTGTGTGTGTGTGTGTGTTTGTAACTGTCTTCGGCTGTCTGGTTAACTTCTTGGCCTCAATTTATGGCGCGAAGATGCAGCACAACCGGGAGGCGCACCCCTTATCACTATGCGGCCATTTATCACACACTTGAACGAGGGCAACGTTTAAGATTATGTTTAAGGCAACTCAACAAGAATACGTTTAGCATGCTTACCCCCACCGGCGGCGTGTGATGCGTCTTTGGCATGCATCGGTAGTATATTTTCGTGCTTAGAAGCACCGAACCAAAAACCAAACCCACCGAAATATGCATTCCATTTCATTCGGGACGGATCCAACAGTATGATCCAGAAGTGCAGGCAGAGACCATGCACTACTAGATAACGTGCTCTGACTCAACAGAGACCCCCAACCTGCTGCAACCGGGAAGGTATCCCCCGGTGGAATCCGCAGTTACATGCGAGGAAAAATACAATTGTACAAACAGATTGCATGTCAGGATGGTATTAGAAGTACTAACCACTTTTTCAAAAACCCGCCCAGCCCACCAAACCTACCACCTCCTTCCCAGAAAAGCGGCCAATCACACACAAACGCTTCGTACACTCTGTTGAAGCACTTTCAATTAATAACTGTTCCGCCCCGGACAGAAAAAGATACCACATACGTACACGTTTCCACACCAGGGACGTGTATAAGGGCGTTTTATACCCCTAGTAGAAGCTTTAAAAGCAATGAGAACACGCCGCTGGTGGTCACCGGAAGAAATACAAACTGCTAAACGAAAGTGTATCTAGAATCTGACCGGATGATATCGGGCGGGTGTGAGAAAGTTCCGCACGGACGATGTCGACCTCTGCTAACCCGGGGGGAGCCGTTGCCAGCACAGCTAGAGCTAGAGGGCGAGCTGCTGCACGCGACTGGCCATATTTCGTGTTGCGATAATAAACAGCTTCGAGGCCGGAAGTGCCCACTTGCCACACGCTAGAAAATTGAGCCCGATTCTTTCTCCTTCCTGCTTTCTTAGCCCTATTCTTTCTTTCTTTTTCTGTAAAACCTGTATTGGTAGTTTTCCCCGTGCAAGGACCTAGGGAGCAGTAGTGTAGTGTAGTACCTTTGGAACATTAGCTTCTTCGCGAACGCGTACAGCTCGAGGTCGAGCGCGTTCAGCTGGTCGATGCGGGCGCGCTGGGCCGGCGTCAGGCTGTTCATCGTCACCGTCGACACGGTGGTGTTGTGCTGCTCGAACGGTATCGCGAACCGCAGGTTGAACGTCTCCTCGAAAATGTACTGCGAGATCTTCTGGTACTCGGTCAGACCGAAGTAGGACATGGCCGCTAGGTTGCGCTTGGCGCTGGCCAGCATGATGCGGTCCCGTTCGGCCGTCGGCATGTACGTCTTGTTGTAGCACCCGACCAGCGCCAGGTCGGCAAGCATGCGCGTCTGCCGGTTGGCGGCCAGATTGCTTTCGCACCCGGCGAACTCGTCCAGCGCCACACCGTTCCAGTTGGCACCTGTGAATAGAAGAAAAAAAAGAGACAGAGAGACAGAACGATTAGACAACAGGACAGGTAAAAACAAATCGACAAACACAAACTTATTTACTAATACTTCAGTAACGTTACTAGTGCTTCAAACGCCGCGTCACGACTGAGGGACGCGTCGTGATCAAATTTTCTCACAAGTTTCATACCATTACACCATTCATTTGCACTGCATAATTTGAGCATCGAAAGGCCATCGAAATCGTCTTGCGGACACCTGACCGGGGTGTGTATTTTGTATAAACAAGTGGTTGATACCTTTCCCACCTTCTGGGAAGGACACGAATCTGAGCAAACAAGCAGCGAGGTTATAGCCAAACAACTTTGCCCCAACGCCGACGGAACCGACCGAGGCCAAAGAAGCCTGTGAGGTATGTTGTTGTTCAACAGTCGTAAGCCATGTTGTATGGCCAAAACATACAATTTCTTTAAGTACTTTTCTATTTTAACTGCAAGAGTCGGTTTGTTGAGATAGCTGTTTCCGAAATCAAACATCAGGTTTCGGCGTGAAACCAACTGTCAGCCACATGAGAGTCTTTCGCGTGTCTTCTTCGGTAACCCAACAATGCATTGGGGAAAGTAAATAAAGCATTAAAAACCTTCTTCTCGCCATAAGCTCGTCGTCTGCATTCAACTGAATACATAAAAGACAATCGACGACAATGAGAGTGTCCCCGGTGATATTTCGTTTTATGATTAGCGTAAAATCAAGCAATCAATCGCGTTCGCTGTCGCCACCACCGGCCCGGCCCCACTTTTACAGCCACCGAAAAACGGATCTGACAATTGAATTTGTTAACACCAAAGGTGGCATAAAAAGAGGCCGCTTCTCCCCTCCCACGTACACGGGGGGAGAGTGTGTTTCAATTCGAACAAATTAATGCTGATTCGATTCAATTACGGTGAAATGAATGCGGGAGAGGGCTACAATCTCTGGCGCTTGATTGACATGTTCCAATCCCAGCCCAGAATGGATGTTGTTCCCGTAGCGTATGTGTTTGTTGCCTGCCGAGTGAATTGCGTGATTGCCTTCTGCGGGGACCTGTGCGCCTGTGCTTGGCAAGCTCTTTTCGCAAGCACCATGAATTAATGAGCTACTGAGGGCCGCCCCGTAACAACAATCCGGACTCAACATCCAAAGGCGAGCGCATCCTCACACAACACACACCCGATGGAGATAAGGGTTAAATTTAATTACAAGTGATGGTTAGCAGATAACTAAGCACACTCATCGTGCACTAAAGCCACACAGAGACACCCGTCAAAGACAGAGCGCGCGCGCGCGGTGTGTTTACACAATCTTTCCCATCGAGTGATTGGCAATTCTATCAAACGTTGAGTAATTGCGCGATCTATTCGGAGAGGTCGCAATGCATCTCGCTCTACTCTGGTGACGACACGCCAGCGTCGACCGTCGATCGAACAAGTCACAGGTCGTCCATGACCCGTGAGGAGATAGAGTACGATAGGGTGTAGAATGTCGTTGCCGTTTGTTACCATTCCAGGGACGGTTGATTGCACAGATCAATTCCAGGATCGCAATCACTCAGTCATAATGGTTCTTTCTTGCTTAGCATTTCACTACCAGGCTTCGGTGCACACGCTTACAGCTCGTGCTGTACGTGCAGTATGACGCATTTAAATAGAGCAAAGCCCCATCATCATCAAGCGACAACCTCTTTCCAATAAAGAACGGAACGTTGTTTATGCTGATGTCTCTTTTGGAGCCGTCACAGCCGTCGTCGTTTTGTATACAGGTTATTGTTTGGTGCGTAATGGCATCTCCGTAAGCATTAAATTGCAACAATATGAACGTCATTCCAGGCATCCTTGCTTTTTTTCTCTGTTCATAATCTCCCACGCCGAAGAAGAACGCTCTACAGCCATCGAAAACATCGCATCGAAAGCCCCCCAACCTGACCTGAGCCAGCAGCGACTTCGGGGAGCCATTTCTTGAGCATTTGCCCGAATACAACTCTTCTCGCAGAATGTTGTCTCGCGGGTCAAACGGCATTTTGGAATCGCCTGAATCGCCAGAGTTCGAAAGTCAACCGGCGGGGAATATTGGTAGCGGCGGGAGACACACAGTGGTGTTTTTGGACGACCCCGGGGGTGCCGCCGGTCGTTTTCGCTCGCTGTAGTCGGTATGCAAATTTACAATCGCGCATATTACTTTTCGCCACGTGGCGGAGCAGCAGTAGCAGCGAACAGAGCAGCAGCATCAATAAAAAGGGGCAACCAAGCAGATCTCGATCCCTAAAGCCCGCCGTGTACCCAAAACCCAGACTGCCAGCGGCTGGCGGCGAAAAGCTTCATGGCTTCACGGTGTTAGCTTCATTTTGTATATCATAAGGCCAAACCCCCAACACTCCCATGGTACTCTCCCGCCATCCCTTTTGTTAGATGTGAGCTGCCGCTATGCTTGTTTTGCTAGCATTTATTTTCTTCGTAGACGACACGGTTCGCCACCATATGCGGCGGTCCCTCCAATTTCCAGGCGAGATAACACCCCCCCCCCCCCCCTGCACTCCTGTTGGGAAGCATCAAAGCGTGTAGAAAAACAATTATATTCGTGAGCAGCAGGTTTCGAGCGCGTTGGGGAATTTCGAGCGCTTCTGCAGACTAGGACACTTCGAAGCGCAGAGAAGCGCCTCAGCCATCCGGCCTCCTGGGTCTGCCCTTCTCCGATGTGCGGAGGAGGTTCGTCAAGTCGCATCAACTTTTTCCTACAAACGAAATAATGAATGTGAAATACGAGAAGGAAATGGAAATTACATGAAACTTTTCGTCTTCCCACAAGGTGCCACCGCCGACCGACCACTGGCGTGTCCCCCGTCGTTTGGGGGCGAAGTAAGCAATTCTTCTTCAGAAAAACGCTTCGATGCTTCGCTTTCCCAAGGACCGTTGGGAGTGCGGTACAAAACGAGCACATTCAAGGACATAAAAAAGCGTCGACCTCTCTTTTTCTCTCTCTTCCTGCTCTAGGAAAAGGACGTGTCTTTAAGGAAAACCGTACACGGGAAACTAAAAGTGGTCGAAAACAGTGCACTGGAACAGAAAAATAAACTCCCAACGTGGTCATTCCAGCGTGCCTAAGTACACACCGCCACCAGCAGAAGCCATTCCTTCACTGGATCTACTCATCCGGACTCAAGGGGCCATCTCATCCTCAGTTCCCTGGCGCTCAATGACGAACAGGTTGCTGTTATTATTGCTGCTGCTGTTATTGATGTAACGAGGCATTTGGACGGTTTCCCGAATTGGTCACGCGTTTCGGGGACAACAATAATCGGAGGTCGTTTTTCGTCTACACAATGAAGGCATCTTACATTTCACCCAACCGTTGACAGAAAGTTCAAGCGAGCCGGAAATACAACGCCTGAGCAAGGCCGCATCCGTCGCCGCAGACGCCGTTCAAAAGCTAACGCGCCAAAACCCCCTCCCGGAATGGAAAGAAGAGCTTTTGTCAAACAAAAGATTACAACTCAAACAAAGTATATCCCTGCGGAGATTGTACGAAATTTTACAGCAGCAGGATCAGCAGTAGACACACTTGCGAAATGGAAGTCTTGTAATACGTCCTCTTAGTGCCCTGGCAGCAGCCCGCCCTTGGATGTCTGGGTCGTCGATCGATCGTTGGAAATGAAAACGGGCTCCCGGTAGAATGGTTAACGAATACACAATTGTTTAAGAACGAATTTCCTTCACATTGTAACATTTTTAACACACACACGCGCGCGCGCTCAAGGAGCGAAAGGGAAGAACATGTACGTTTTCCACTTTCATTTTCCAGGTCACCGCGTGGTTCGTTAGCGTGCCTTCCCCTCTACCCGCGCACGTTAAGAAGAGAATTTCATGAATGTGTGAGGAGGCTCTTTAAATCAAAATCCCAATTTCCCATTTCTTTTCCGGACGTAATGTGCGCCATGTGCGATACACCCTGGAAAGGGAGAGTGTGGGGAGCAGCAGCCGGGACGACGACATCATCATTTGTGGAAGACGTAGACGTCGGCACACATACACACTCAGGCACACCTTTGGATCGAGTCGAGTTCAACCGAAAGCATTACTTACTTTCAAAATAGAAGCGCCAAAAAGAAAATCCCCAATCCCGGAAGGCTGCAAATGAGAAAGGAAAAGGACAAAAACGGCGGCTTTGGCTTCCGGATACACTAAGCAGGAAAGAGTGCACACACACACACGTGGCCACCGCCACATCAAAACGTGTTCGGTCGGTGTGCACCATTCCATTCCTCCCTCCCTCTCAGCCAGTGCGATTATTTTCTTATGAAAATAGATGCATGTTAGGGAAGATTAAAAACTTGGCCATGAATTATTCATTCCGGCCATATCCCTTTGGAGACGCAAAAGACGCCGGCGGTTCGGACTTTTTCCTTCAGCTGTTCTTACACTTTTTCGCTCGTTAGTTCGTTCCTGTTCCTGTAGACGGGGCAGCGTGTCTGAAAAAGCGGCGCGAGTCCACAAACGATTGCTAACATGAAAACCGAATCGACATTCTACTACTACTACTGCTACTACCTACTACACCTCCTTTTTCCGTCTGCCTTACATTTGACAACTTTAACCATCATCAGTAGGCATCATCATCGAATCAGCGATCGTTTGCGTTCATTGGAAGCTTTTACCTCCGCAGAATGGAATGTTAGAGTGCTGCGAATGTCCTGCCGCTCTTTCTCCTGTTGTTGATCATGTATATATACCCCGTGTTCGCCAACTCTACTACCGGGTGTTGGGGAAACAAGTAGAAGCTTCCCTTTTTCCAGCATTTGCACAAAGAAGAACAGAGAAAAAACAACGTACAATTTCTGCAAAACACACGATAAGCAATATGAAAGGGATATTCATTTTACATTTCTATCGCGCAAGCACGCCCCCAGAATGGAGTGATGGGGGCAAAAAGGAACCCCCCGTCCTTGGATGTACGCACACTGTACCCACTCGGGAGACACAAGCCCACAAACGAGATACCACGCGCGAGACATAACCACACCGATGATTTGCAAATACATATCTGCCACAATATCCTGCAAACGGAAAGATGATGATTTGTGGGAAATTTGCAACGAAAACACGCTTCTTCAAAGAAGTGTACGCGCGCAATGGTAGTGTTTTGTGGCGGAGCGATGGATGGATGGAAGCAAGTTTTCCTCCAATTAAAAATAATGAGCAACGGTGTCGAATCGCTAATACGGGAAAGAGATTGTTTTTCCATCTGACGGTGTATCCAGTAGAAAGAAGCATTTCGCCCTTAACTTTATTTGTCCCGACAAAGTTACGTTTTCCATTCACTGAACGAGGTGAACGAGGACATATTTTTACGCTCTGGCTCTGGAAATTCCTTATGCTTATTGTGACATATTGGCTGGGGTTATGCTTTCGGTTTGATTTTCGAAACGCAGACAAGCGCACCGACACGCTGGCAGGCAATCGCTTAAGATTATGATCCCTTGAAATTGATTTCATTACGCTCGACAAATCTCGGCCCGAAAACCAAAGACCAAACGACGCCTAAAGGGGCGGTCAGCTTCTTGATTTGTTCGCAGCTAATCCGTCTAATCCGCCCTGAAACTAGGTTCGAGCCCATTTGTAGGATTTACCGAATTATCATCCGCCATCATCACTCGGAATTGGAACTATTTGTGAATGATGGTGATGATGATATCGTTTCATACTTTGGGGTAATAAGCCGATCACAGTGAAGGCTCGTGTCACATTATCAATGAATAATTATGTTGTAAGCGATTTATAGATACAATCTGGAGACGGTTTGCAATCCTTTTTCGTTCCTAAAGAACATTATTCTGTTTATTTGGTTTTCTCTCTAGCGATAGTATTGCGATAGCGATAGTTTAAGCATTATAGAGGCAAATGTCATCTAGAAGCCAAAATTGCTTTTTTTTAATAAATATTATTTTCCAACGAATAATTTTATCATTTTTGGACCTCATCGCTGCTGCATAACATCTCAACTTGAAACTCGATTCCTAATCATAATCTTATCTTCATGCAGAATAGTGTTCGAGCAGCACCACAAGAACGGCCATGGCGACAGTCCGATCCCCATTCTGCATCGGTGCAAGCGCACACAAGAGATGGCGACAAGAAGATGGTACGTACTACCACCCTTCAGATAACCCCAATTGCCGGCCCTTATAAAATTGTGCCATGCTGTCCAGTTGGTGAATAAATTTATGTCCTGCGATTCCTCGCAGTGTCCCTGCGCTTCGCTGTGCCCAACTACGTCCAAACAGAGACTCCAACACAAAAGGTTACACACGGGTGCGCGCACATTCGTATTATTTTATGTGCCTCTGACGGGCGCGATGGTGTAAATTTGGTGTGTTTCCTGCGAGATGCGAGCAATATAAAACGAGCTTGGGGTGGTGGTGGTGGGCGCACAACAGCAATCCTTTTTCGAAAACCGCAATGATTTCGGTTTTTATTTCCATCGTTCAATCGGACGATTTCGGTTGCGGGGATGCGGGGTGGATGATAAGATAGCATAAAACCCGATACCGGTGCTAGAATTGGAGCTACGGGGTTTTGATAGCAAGGGGACACATACACACACACACACGGTTTGGGGATGAGGGTTTGTGCCACACTTGCGTGTAGAACGTTCGTGACGATAGGAGAGAAAGCAATTTCGTATTCAGCACCCTCCTTCTGGGGGGGCTCTCTGGAAAACCCGGAAAAGGAAAGACGCTCGAGCGTACACGAAGCGGACACGCACACACATATACATTTTAGCACGTTGCATGTTCTACGACCGGAAGAATCGTCACTAGTGCGCGCTAAAAGATTTTTCGAGTACAGCCGCTTAACCTGTGTGCCATCTTGAGGGCGGCATTTGACATTTTACTCTGTGATTTCGGTCGGGGTTTCGGGGAGATTCTTTTTGCCGTTTCGAAACCTCACTTCGAAAGGTCAGATTTCAGCAGGGGAGACATGACTTGTGGAAGGGTTCAACCATAACCAGATAACCAGCGTATATTCCTTTTTTTGTTTGGCTGCTTGGCATAGAATAGAATGGAATATTTTGGAACTTTCCCTCTGGCAGGATGCAACACAGAAAATAAATCGCTCTGTAATACCAACCCCCCCATTGCAATAACACAATCTAAAGAATGTAAAATCATAGTTCAAGTAGCTGTCCTTTCCACAAGAACTTATTGTAGGTTCTTGTATCTCAACAATGAAATCGAAACCGAGACGACGATCACATCAAACAGCAGAGCAAATGTCTGCTTCTAGATTTTGGTAGCAAAATGCAGCATTTTTTTCCCCTCATAACATAAAATAATGCCAATAAAAAGTGGGGGGATTGGGCAGAGCGTAAAGACACACTTGAACAAGAACCGAACGACGACGCACGAGAAGAAATGTCCTTCCGAGAACAAACGGGAGCTCTGCTGGCCAGAAGAGCACTCAAGAGTACCGAACTCTGTGCGCGCCCGGCAATAGAAATATCAAACCCCGTTCATTCTAGCAACTGGGGTGCGAGGGGGGAGAGAGAAACGGAGTGAGAGACAAGCTCTAACTGCTTCAAGAACTGATCGAAACGTGTTAGGGGGTGAGGATTAAAGGATAGCTGGGGCTAGGAGAAAGGATCGCCATTTTCGCTATTCATCCATTTCAGTTCCAAGAGCAGAATAAACGAAATCAACCTCATCTGAAGGATGGCTCTTAGGGTGTGTATGTGTGTGTCCAGTAAGATGTGGATGGGGGTGGCGAGGGCGAATCCTCTTGGGTGTACTTTTATCCTCACACACCCTCCCCGTTTGGTTGTCCCTCGAACTGATGTTGGAAGGATCGTGGATGTCTATATGGTTAGCTTTTCTTCATTTGGAACACTGCACACACACACGCAAAGAAGAGAGCTGCTTTTCGCATGATCTGAACATATAAATCTTTTAACTTGTGCTTACTGTGCGCTGTTCAGTGGTTCCGTTGAGTGGTGAACATTGGAAGAGAGAAGGCGGAAGAGAAGTTCGAACTCTCAACTGTTCCATAACTGAATATCTTTATATTTTTATCAAATCCGTTGAGATTTTACATCGGAGGAGTGAGGATAAAAGAGAAAACTTCCAAACGAAACATCCAATTTCTTAAAAAAATATATGTCTGCATATATTTCGAGACGTAAGCTTGGACCTGATGAGCAAAAAGAAAGGCGGGACAGTCCAAAGTTTTTGAAAGTCCATGGATTGCGCATAAGCTTTCTACAGGACTTTGAAGCAACATGGTTTTTAAACCAACCAAAGCCAACTCGTTTGGTGGTACAGTCGTCAACTCGTACGGCTTAACAACATGCCCGTCATGGGTTCAAATCCCGAATGGATGGTAGAAACTTGATTCTCCTGTTCTCCTGTTCTACAGATTATTGTTCCGGAAGAAGAAGAAGAAGAAGAAAGCCAACTCGTAATTCAGAGTTCTTCTTGCATAGCTTGAACAAAACAATTGAACAATAATATGAATAAAATTAAACCGTTATTGTAATTGAAAGCGAAGGACACGGCCGACAAAGACATTAACTATAACGACTTCCATCCAACGTCCCACCCACGTGCAATGTTGTGGTGCTTCAAGCGTATTATTAAAATCCACCGGATACACACATAACAACATCGGCGCCGCAGACACATCGGATGGGTACGGGGTAAGGTGTAGACAGAAGCTCTCCAGCCTTTGTTGGAGAACAACTTCCATACCCTATGGACCGTGGTTTCCCGAACTGACCCAAACGGTTTCAATTGTTTCCCAATTTTTTTCCCCCCATATCCTCTTCACAGACACAGTCGTACTACTACACACACACTTTTTTCGTGGAGCACTCTCAATTGTTGTATTGAAATTTGTCCGCTTCCGGTTTCCGGTCTGGCGCAAATGGAAAAGGGAAAACGGAGGCGGTGAACAAAAAGCGAACCTCATCACGTAGAGGTCAAAGCTTCCAAAGCTTCCTTCAATGCAGCAGGGCAGGCAGGACACAATTTGATGGAATTAAACGAATTGCCATTTTCCGGAGCGCTTTTGCGCTGCTAGCGACTGGACCCTCGACCGGAATTTGGACCGGATGCGGCTAAACTCCAAAGTCCCGGTGGTCTCCTATTCACTGATTTCTTTTCCCACAACACTTTGTGGACCCATCATCATTTCTACATCTCGATCTTGCCGCAAAAAAGGGTGCATTTGGAAAATGTCGAAGAAACCACCACCACCCACCTCCTCTTACTCTCTGTCTGTAGATATTCAGCCTGCCCTGTACTGTAAATATAGCTGATCTTCTCCTATTCAAATTTGCCACGAGAACTAGAAGGAAAGAAAACGGAATCCAACAATCCCTCTAACCCATTCGGCACGAAGATCCTCCAACCAACTCTCTCTCGAAAAACTCAATTCCATTTCGCAGATCGCTTCCGGTGACAAACTGGGCCAAAAGATTTCTTTGCCTTGGTTTTCATGAAGAAGAAAAAAAAACAACGACAAAAAACGCTCCCAGAAAACCTTTTCAATACGGAAAAGTAAAAGTATAATAAGGGAGCACCACACAAAACTGTTTTCCGTTATTTTTTTTGTTGCTTCTTCCTCGTTTGCGCTTATGCTTTTCCCCATAGACGACCGCGCATTACGTTCATCAGAGCCAATGGCAGTAATAAAAGCTGAAAGCTACCTGATCCGAAATGCTTTCCCGTGCTAAATCCGGAAAAGGATCTTTACGAGCAGCGGAAATTCAAATTATCTTATCTTACCCTGCCTTAAATGATTAATCTTTTCTTTTTTCTTCAATCAAACTAACTCTTCGCTTGGATTCTCCCTATTTCCCCGCTCTTCACAAGCTGCTGCTCCATTACTGAAGAATCGTTAGCTTCAACATTGACATCAAACCCCCTATACCATCACCATTACACATTGATCAATATTCTTGAACTCGTCCGTGGCATCATTCCGCATCAATGCACGACAAAATTGCTCGAAAAGGAATGTCCGGGAAATCCGGGAAAAAGGGGCAGGCAAAAAAAAAAGCGGGAAGCTTTTTAAAATTGGACGGATCTAAAGCAACAAACTGACAATTTAACAGCACAATGTGTACGAGAGAGCTCTGCTGACTGGTTGGTTATGCAATGTTATACCCCCGCGGTTCTGTTCGTTTGTAACTTGCAAGCGACACCGTCGTCCAGGGTCGAGTTAATCGTTCTGACAGAACGTGTTTGGTGCAATGGACATAGAGAATGGCGAAAGAAAACGATTAAAACAAACCCCAGAAAGCAAATTGATGCCAATAGTTGACTATTTTTAATCTATAGAAAAAAAACATTCTACCTGGCTTCGTTCAGACTTTTTCGAAAGGGAGAGCACAGCAAAATGAGGGAAACAATCCATCGCTTTTCCGAACCGAACGGGTGGAGAGGTGGGCTAACAAAGCCATATCTCGTAAACGAGGAAAAAAGTTTTACCCTCTTTCCCCCCTTTACTTTGGTTTGATGGGGGAGGTGAAGCAGAAGGCAGGGGCCAGAGCACAACTTGCCACCCAAGGTCGCGGCATTGTGGTGGTAAACTAGAACACGTCGTCGTTTCGTTTGGAAAAGCGTCCGATAAAGGGGAATCAAACAACTAGTTTTCCTGCTCCTGCTCTTTTTAGCCATTTACCTCTCCACCACTTTGCCACACCATATGCACTCACACACACACCGGTAGCTTTCCCGTGACGAAGTGCAAAAAGGTGAACACGCCACGCCGGCGCAACGGTTGAACTTCATTATCCTAACAAAAGAAAAACTTCAAACCAATATTTCTGCTCTATTTTTTGTGTGCGCGGGGACGACGACTTTACCGAAGCGTGAATAATCGGGAGTGTGATCGCGCGAACACGCGATTCCCTAGCTGCTGCATCCAGGAAATAAAAACCCTTCCTTCTCAGCAGCAGTGCCTTACACGCTGCTCTGCTCTGCTTGATTATGATGAAGGAGCACACCACCGTTGCCCCAATTCCCAGCGGGACAAAAACCCGGGCAAATGGAAAATTGTGAAGCAGAGATATAATAAACAGCATCGCAATACCACACGTGCGGGAGAAAGTTGTGTTGGCTTAGTTTGGGCCAGTGACGCAGGCCCGGGCGGAAACGTACAAACACGTGCAATGTGTTTTGTAGTCGCGAGCTGTTTTCCACGTGCTTTTGGAACAATGATTGAAAATGAGCAATGCTTTGGAAACCGATTGGAAAGGTGAAAATGAGATTTATGATTTATTGCGTTGGTGGGTGGGTGGTGGCGATGCTATTGCTGTGTGCTGTTCTTCAATACACCTTATACATTATGGAAGATTCTTGTTTTTTTTTCACACAAAACTTGAAATAAAACAAAATGATTTGAGTTTAACCGATACTGCTTTATCGTCCAACAGGCCCCAATCTGCTGCTTGCACAATACACAAATCATTCAAAGTCAGCAAACACACGGGGAACCACCACCATCACACCATCGTCATATTCATTTGATGTGCGAATAAAATGATTCAATATTTGAAATTCTCCGGCTTCTCGTTAATCAAACAGCATGAATGACGCCTGAATGAGTGGTGTGGTGTTGATTTAAAAACAAAACACAAAAAAATCAACAGCACTGCATACAAACTAAAACACTCGCTTGATTAAATGCAAACATTTCTTCTGAACGGCAATCCGTGCGTACCACCGGATGATCCTGTGGGCGCACAATGTTCAGTTTGTTTTTAATTCACTGAACACAATTTAACACGCTACACCCCACTTTATGATTAAGCGAAAAAGCAAGAAAGAATGAAAGTATGCAGCTGCATACAAACGCTGATAGGATTAATCGATCGATGTTATTCAATGCAGCTGCGGGAACTGAGATAGCATTGATCCCCCCCTCTGCCAGACGCAGCTGACTCATTCGCGCATAATTCAGAGTTGCAAACCGTCCACAGCTAATTTTGATGTTAAACACGTGCCCCGAAATGATTATTTCGTTTGAATTTTTGGGTTGGTTAATAAAACCGGCTGCTTGTTTGAAGCAACAGATGACAAACACACAAGGCCGTGTTTCGTCTTTTTTGTTTCATATCAAATTGCGTCCATCTTTTCTCTTCAACTCAAATCGCTCTTTGTTTGCTTCTCTGTCTATTTTCGGAATTAATGTTGCAACTCAGAACAATGCAAATCGCGAATCCCAATCCCAACTGCTGGCTGGGGCGTGTGGCCATGATTTGATCCTGTCACTAGAATTTTGATTGCCACACCAAACGCAAAATGCATCACAATGCAAGTCAGTCGTCGTTGGCTTTTCTCTCCCATCCTTTTCCTCGACAAGTATGGAATACTAATTACCCCAGCGCTACGGCAGCCCAAATCCATCCCAAATCTCAACATGGCGAACGTTTTTGCACATATTTAATCCAACCCTTTGTGCCATCCACACACGTACCTACTAGTGTAACAACTATTTTCCAGCTCATCCATTTGCGACACATCACAAATATCTCGCTCGCTCGGGCGACAAACGTGCCAAGAGTTTGGGCGTTAATGGACTCCGGGCCACGCACCAAACGACATTCTCCCGACTAAAAACCCACAAGCGCAGCAGCACACAATGGCATACACGCTCGATAAAACTATTTTTACAACACCCCTGCGCGGCGCATCGTGGCCCAGGGCTGGATTTACGCAGGAAATGGCCGGACCTCGTTCCGTTTCAATTACGGCGGTTTTCAAGCTTTACACGCTGCAAATTGTATCCCGAGGCACGTCCAGCGCTTCCCGCACATCCCGTCGTCGTGACTGCTCCGGGGAGGAGGTTGTTGTCGATGCGCAACAAATGATGATCCTTCGGCCATCAACGCCCTTCGCCAGCGACTGCCTGGCAGCTACACCAGACGACAGCCACAAACGGGCAAAACTCTTTTTCCCCCAAACTCAGTCACCCGTGTTTGTAGATTTAAACAGACAATTCCGTCCTTTCCTGCCTTCCTTAACTTCCCGTGGCCCGAACCACGGACCGAGCGCGCGAAGGACATACACGACACGGACCCAGCAGTCAGTCATGCGCCAGACGAGACAAGGGCGCCCCGTTCTCGGCGTGTTGAAAATTCACCCCACGTCCTTCTAATTACAATGCACGGCACGGCCACGATCCACAAACACAGTAGTAGTGGCGAATATGTTCGATGTGACTCCCGCCGGCCCCAACTGTGCGCTGTGAAGGGTTTCGTCTGCCGCACGACCGACAACCAGCGAGCAGCGGATGTACAAATTGTCGGAATGGATGGGTCGGGCCGTGTGTAGTGTGTTTGTCCCATCTGGAATGTCCTTGGCTGCATTACTATGCGAACCGGGAGAGCGACCGATCCGGGAGGGATGCAAACACGACACCACCACCCAGTTGGGCCGCATACGGCATCGGGAGAAGGAGGGCCTGACAAACAACAAGGCTTTACCCGGCGTCCAGCATGCAGCTTTAAGCTTTGCACCGATCGTACTGGCACGTTCCGAACGGCAAGGGAGGCAGGCAGCGAAAAGCGAGAAACAGTGCAAAAACATCCGGAAAAAGACTCCCGCCGCACACTCCCAAGTTGGATCAATGTATGTGTTGGAGCTAAAATGGTACAGAGAACATTAGCGACAGGGCCCCAACTGAAAGCTATATTAAAAACAAACCTTCTGAACTTCCCTCCTTGCCGGACACAATAATTTCACACACAAACACACACGCACACGCACTCACCATTATAGCAGGGCGGAAGCTCGTCGGGCGTTGCGTGCCGCCCCAGGCACCAGTGGCGAGCGTTTTTCCACGTGGCGCCACGCTGCACGTGCCGGAACTCGGACAGGTAGCGGGCGATCGGTTCGCGCAGCAGCGTGATGTAGAAGTAGCGCCGCTTGGCCGTTTCGCCCTCGTTCTTGTCCAGCTCCTGGTCGACGCAACCGGTCAGCTCGGTCCAGTCCGCGTGCAAACCACACTTCCAGCCGGTGGAGTACCGCGAAAACAGCCAATTTTCGTTCCGGTGCGGTCGGAAGCAGTAGCAGCGCTTCTTCTTCCGCTGGCAGGTACACGGGCGCTGGAAGTAAGAGAGAGATAAAATATTAATATGAATCGTCTTTACAATCTTGTTTACATGGGAAACTTCTATAAAGCATGATCAAATATTAAGATGAACCAATCCTAAACAGGAGTTTGTATTGAATTTTGTGGAATTCATAAATTCATATGATAGGGAATGATTTGTTCAACTGTTCCCTCCACCTCAGATGAATACATTTCTAAACAAAAACATGCATCCATCGCTAACGCCATCCATTAACCATCCCAGGGAAGGGAAAAACGGAAACTACATCTTCCAAACTTGTTAACATATCGTAAAGATCATCGCGATAAACCGGGGGTCCAGGGTAGAGAGCAAGAAAGGGAAGAAGCAACGAACAAATGCCACAACCATAACCGAAACGCAGCACAAAACACCCATAAAGCAATCCATCCCTCTCCGGATCGCCGGATGCGGTTGTCGATGGCGATAGAATTTGTTATCTTCGCCTGCACCGGCGGTTGGTTACCTCCTTTTGCCCCCACGAAGCATTGGGCTGCTGCATTGCAAACAAAAGATGCATGCTCGCTGTCCGACAAAAGAGACCCGAGAAAGCGAAACGAACACACGGCGGGTGTCTTTTGCAAATACTGCTGCCGCTGCTGCATTCATACACCCGGGGCTAAAAATAGAGTGAGTGAAAGATCGTCGTCGTCTGTACCAAAGTGCCTCGACGACGCCGAGACAGCGGCTGGAAGATACAACACCCTGATGTTGGGCATTTATTTACATTTTACCCTGCAAACCCAAGCACTGCTGCTGCTGCTGCCACCATATCTGTGCATCCCTGGTGCATCATCATAACCATATCTTGCCGAGAAAGGCCGCGACCGCGTTGGGCTTGCAGCAGCGGCAGCAGCGAGCGATCAAGACAACAGAGCACCGTCTGCGCTCCCGCGTTGTTTCGTTTCAAGGGGATCTTAAGTTTATTTAAATTCATTCATCTCCGTTCGGCCTTTTTCCACTGTACGCTCCCTTCTCCCACAGTGCGCCGCGCTTTTCGTGGGACGTGTCCGCGGACACAGACCAACAAATTTGAATTAACAATAAGTGCATAATTTCATTGCTTTATTGCGCAACCGCCGTTTCGGTTCGGTGTGATGGTGGTGTCCCTTCTTTCCTCGGTAGACACAGAACCCAGCTACCGACGACGCTACCGACCCAGTGCTGTTAGGAGTTTTTGAGAAAAGATTGTAGAAGATGTTTACGTATGTTTACGGGCACGATACGAATGGTGTGGAGGGTCTGTGAAGAAAAGGGAAACAATGCTTGGACAATGCTGCATCATAGAAAAAAGCGGATACATATTGAACGCATATTTATGACCAATTCTCGACTGCCCAACAGCAGTGGAGCACAGGAAACAGATTTTATGGAAAAGGATCGTTTATGATAGGAGCAATGAAAACAAACCATACACAACATACGGCAGGCAACAGCAGCACGCTTTCATTCAAGTGGGCATATCATAATGTTTATGCTTCATTGCACTATTTCTCGGTACGCATCTAAAACGCATATCCGCTTCTGGAAGCAGTGGAACGGCAAGAGCACATCAAACAAAACAAAACGGATCCAGCCTCCAGCCATATGTGTGGTGGTGGCGAGAGAACATTCTCTCCGCTTTCCATTACAAGCAAGACTGCACACACTTTACTGCTGTGGGGCTTTGTTTACGTCGCACAATTACGGGACCATCCTCCTCCCCCCCTTGACTGCAATTGCATTTCAAACCGTTCAAATGCCAAGCACCGAACGTTTAAATCATCATGTCAGAGATTTATCACAAACCAAATCCACCCGGGGTACACACATCATCCACTACACACTACCAGCCAGTCACCAGATAATGGTCAGACAGAGGAGAAGTGATTCGAGCAATGCACTGCCCCCGGTGGTGCACTGCATGAAGCAAAAGGGCGGCTGTGGTGGTGATGACCCCTTGGGTGCAATCATAAAATGCAAACAGAACCGCACACACACACACACACCCACAGTCAATGCACGGACCATTTGGCAAAGGGCAGCAGTTGCAATCGGCATTGGGTGGGCCCCCCTGGGTTTATGTTTTCTGCACCCCTTTCCCTGCACTTACGGCAACATTACGGCAACTCAACCGGTTCGGGGGTCAATGGTTCGTAACATACATACATATCCGGAGATAAGCGTCGTTCAGGCCGCTTGCTTCCTCTGCCCCGGTGGTGGTGGTGCCTGTGACCAGAACCTACCAGTACGCTACCGATATGGAATTAATATTCCGAAAAAGAAACATACATTAAAAATGACAACATCCGCCGCTTTCGTGCACCATCGGGTGGGCCACCGTGCACAGCCACCATTCAGTGAGAGCGGTCACGACACATAACGACGACGACGACGACGACGACGAGCATGACAACTGCTGAGCTGTGGTTGAGAAGGAAGCTGCTCGAAACGCTTGACAGTGCGTGCGCGAGCGTATGATGTGGTGTTCTCGGGTGCGCAACCGTTGCGCGTCAATCAAGGAAGATGTACCGATATCGCACACACGCGTAACCGCGTCATCACCAGAACCAGCCCAATGTTTGGATCGGCACATATGGCGGCTCCTCCACACCGTAGCTTTATCGAAAGGTGAAATCTTGCCCCTTGTCTGCCTCTGAGCGTTAACAAAAAAATGGTTCTGTTTATCGTCGCGGGATAGAAATTAGCTCTTCTAGATGCCGCGCTTTTGGCAAAAGGAAGAAACAGCCGGCACAAGATGACGCACACACAAAGAGCGCCTTCTCAGCCGGCCTTGAGATGCCGAGGGGAGATGAAGTTGTTTTGATAAAACTTCAAACCCTTGGCGCGGTTGCTTCCCGTTCTCAAGATTGAAATCTAAAATTTTGACTGAAACTACACACCGAAACTTCGTCCCCTGCTGGCCACCTTTGTGCGTGTGTATGTGTGTGTGTGTGTCTGTGGTGCTCCTTCGTCTCTCAAATCACGGGGCGGCTTAGTGGAGCATCGTGGGGGAATGATATGCTGCTGCCTTTTCAGCTGCCGAGCAAACACACGAAGCAAAGTTAATTTAGATTGACTTGATTTTTCAGCCATGGTGAGGGGGGAGTACCGGCAGATACAGCAGCAAGCGGAAGAACTTTCTTCATTCCAACTCCAAACAAAAACACGCAAGAATAAACGATGTTCTCGCCCCGTGCTCACCCCCGGCCTCGAGAAAATCCGGAAAGAAACAGGTTGACAAGCTTTATCGGAATTATCGTTAGGCTTAAACGAGGCGGCGGCGGCAAGGCGAACTTGCTTCCCTGCTGGGACACCCTGCTGCGTATGTGTGTGTATATGACACACAAGCACAAGCACACACATACGAGATTCATCCATCGTTTTCTGCAACCGCAACCTCCTGCTGTGGTGAAACACGGCCAAAAACTTTGCTCCATATTGCTCGCCGCCCTCCCGAAAGTGTGCACACATCGTACAGGGCATCGTACAGGCAAACGGAAGTTTACAGTATAGTACGGGGAGAACGAAGAACCACGATCATCTCAGCACATTACCCTCCGGAGGCGACAAACAAACTTCCAATTTTCTTGGCTCAACTCACTCTAATCTGTTGTGTCACGCGCGATGAGTGAGCGAAACTTCACGGCAAACGATATGTTTAGAGGCTGCCACAACGTTGACGATGTGATGCGGTGTGTGTGTCTTGGAGTGAGTGTTCCGATCCAGCTTCTAGAACCTATCCGTCAACGAGATGCACCACGAGATGCACGTGTTTCGGACTACTCTGTTATTGGTTTTCTCGCGTAGAGTATTGCATCAAAAATAGAACAGATGAACAGATGATTTACGAAACATCGTCACGCTTTAGAGTGGCCGGGATCTAACACCTTTTTTCCCGGGCCCAACATATTTCAGCGTTGCGTATTGAAAGCATGTTCCATTTGCATGCTTTTCTCTTTAAACATTGTACAATGTAATACTATTTTTTTGAAAATATGTTCACGCTATCCCACAGTGGGCTACAATCGAAATCTAATTAAACAACACAAAGCGAGGTCTGTGCGCCACACACTGCCCCCAACGACAGCAGGGGGGCTCTTTTCGCTACAATCATCCTCACGGACACATGACTCCAACAGAAGAACATCCCCCCATGCACACCATGCATGTGTGCAACATAAAATCAATTAACAAGTTATGAAAATAGAACCGAAATTAGGTCAGCTATCCGGTGCTATTCACCTTGAAGGATATTTCGAGATATTATTTTTGGCCCAATACAAAGCCGAAATTGGTGTAGTCCTAGTAGTAGCAGTAGCAGTGATAGCTAATTGCAACCAACCAACCAACCAGTTCGGCTCAGCTGTGTGCGTTTTAATTATTCACTACACAGTACGGGTATGAGCTGTGGCGCTTTTTGTCCGTTTTTTTTTCCTAAAGGGAGAAGCAATATATAATCGCATTAAAATAACACCAACTAAAGCCGCCCTAAAAGTGCTACCGAAAAATAGTGCATTGTCATGTGTGTGTTTGTGCGAGAGGAAAGCCGGCGTATGATGATGAACACATTTCAGCGCACACCGTCACACATGAGGACGGAAAGGACGATAAGCGTAGATACGGCGACGATGGTGACGAGTATTTTAAGCATAAAAGCATCGCAATCGCGCGCCACCAGTCGGCTACAACTTGTCGGACATGCTAGGCGACATCGGTTAGAACAAGGATTTTCGGGGCTCAAAACAGCGCCATTTCATCATTGCCACCGAGCGGGTAGTAGGGAGGAACAGATATTGGATTCCGTTCCGGGCGGCTATCGCCATTTCACTGCCAGTGTGTGGTGTGGTGTACCGACGACGACGTCATGGCTTCCAATGAAGCGCGCGTTCCTGGTTTCATGGTACAGATTTTCAAACATCGAACTATTCCCAAAAATGTTGCTCTGTTAATAGACTCTCACGGTTGGAACCAAATGCCTCCTTTAACTCATCCCCCTCTTAATGCATTCCCAATGGGGGAGAACCGGCACTGTACCGGCCCCACCCGTCTATTTGAGGCATTTGCATCGAAACGTGATCGCGCTAGTAATTGCTGCTAGCTTGCACTAAAAATGATCGATTCGTTCGCCGTCCTCCTCATTCACCACCTCCTTCTTCTTCTTCTGCTACCAGTCAGTCTACCGGCAAGAATAATCGTCCGGCGTCGTCGGTATGCTGCTGCCAGCTCCATTCATGAACACAAAATTCAACTGTGCGCGCCATGTGCTCTCCTCCCCCTTTGCCGGCAGTTGTAGCGCCATATGCGCTGACTCGACTAGACGACCGACGACCGTAACAAAAAAATCTCCACTGCATTGCAAAACCGTCGAACCGGCTGGCTGGTTGTGTGGGCGAAACGTGCGCGTCTATGGTCCGCGGTCCTTCTCTCCCTTTCCTCCTGCGCAAAAAAAAACAGTTAACCGAACATGTTCTGTTCGCGCGATTCTATTCCGTCAACAGTTTTATGAGCCACTACACTACTACGACCGCGAGCACCATGCCGTCCATCCGTGCCGGGTGCTGTGGTGTGTGTGTTTGGAGTGCTTTTTCTCTCGCATTGAAACGACAACTGCCGCGCGGCGGGGCCACTCGGAACTGAACGGTGTGTTTGAAGCCGTCTTTCACGGGTCTTTACCCTCCCGAAAAAATCGAACCAAATTCCCAGGGACCGAGGAGTGGTAAGGAGCGGTGTGTATAAGTGATTTTGGCCATTTTTCATTCCGACTTGAAACCTAAAAAAAGGACACACGAGAAAAAGCAAAAATTGAATGTGAATGAAAATGGAAACGAAACGAGCGCAGCAGTGCACCGCCGTGGTCTCGCCGTCACTGTGCAAGATGTGATAGTTTTCAATTTAACCGTTAGTATCCCCCCCTTCTCCTCTCCCTCTCTCACTGTGGCGGCAAAGGATCGATGCAGCATGAGTTCTGTGTTTCCTTCGCAAAGGAACTTTGCCATTTCCATTTCCGTTTCAGTGACAGTTGATATATTTCGCATGCTTTCTGTACTGCAATCATTGAAAGAATTCCCTAATATTCCCATCAACACGATTCCCCCAAACCCGTGAGCCGCCGGCACAGAGACCCTGGCTACATATGCAACTTGTTGCAGGGGCAATGGGAAAAGTTTCCCCTTTTTACAGCGACCACCAACCACCGCCACCTCCAAAAGCGGACGAAGATCATTTGTGAGCTGTCAGCGAGTTCGTTGCGCTTCTGGAGGCCAAAAGCAGCAGCTCTACAACCGTTTGTAGATGCTAAAAAAGCGTATTTCAAAACCATTTTCAAGCTGCCACCACTTCCACACTGCCCCGTCCCGTAAGCCGGCGCGCGCGCTGAAGGTGCTAACAGTTTAATAATGTTTTATAGCCAAACTGCGCCAAGGGAGAAAGTGTTTATGTTTCACATTCTTACGATGTGGTGCGCATGGAAGAGGAGGAGGGAAAGGGGGGTGGAGGAAAGTAGCAGCAACAACACAATAAGAAAACGTTCCGCTGGAACGGAGTTGTGATGGTGGTGTTGTTGTGTGGTTCCGAAACTTCGCTGAAATGGAAATGCTGTAACAACACTCACACAGCATGGCGAAAAATGTGGAATTCGATTGAGCAGTCAGGGGCGCACACACACACACACACACACACACACATTCAAACACAAAACAAATACAATAAATGCGCCTTGCGAGAAATTCTTTTTGGTGGAGAATTTTCTTTCCATCACCACCCCAAGCCGGAACACAGTAGCAGAAGTCTGTCTTCCTTCCGCAGCACTGAAAGGTAGAGTGTTTTTTCTTCTTTTCAGTCGTCCGACGATTGAAATGTCTTGGCCAATCAATGACAGACCACCACCGTCACACAGTATGGGGCCCCACTTTTCCGCTTAACCATAAGAAGAAGTTCGATTCAGTGTCGGGTTTTACAATCACACGAGAGACATGGTGATGGAAAGATGTGGCCACAAAGACAATATGCTGCTTCCCTTTCCTGACGCCACTGAAATGGTGATGAAGACGATGCTTTTTCCACCAGCCGAGTAAAATCGTTTATTGATCATCATTCGCTGCCTTTTACATCAATTTCCGATTAATAGCCATCATAAACAAAGTGTGTAAAAGAGCGTGTATGAAAAGTGATTTACACGAGATGTACATAGAAAGCACACGTACGTACGTCATATTGTTTAGCAGTCGATGAGCGCTTTTGATTGTAAAGCAGAAGCGCGTTCATGGTGTAAATAAAATCATTTCAATTTATACACTTTTTGGAAGACCATGCGGCACATGAAAATCAACCGAAATTGTTTATCAGGCATGTATGTTATTGCTTTGCCAACTCGAGAATTGCCCTTGACTTGTTCTGACAGAGAAGGGGCGTTAAAGGAGCATCATTAGACGAATACATTTACTTCCTTTAGCTGTTAAAGTATTCAAAGCGATGTAACAAATTGATGCTTTTGCGGAAATGATATCGCTGAAGATAGCCAGCCAAGCCCGCCTCAATATATCTTACGGCTCCGGCATCATTTCTCCTCCAACAGAAGCGGGGCACTGTTCTTCGTTTTTATTGAATGTCACACGATCAAATTTACAACAAAACCAAGCTCTAGCAATGAATTACGATCCCCCACCGTGCGCTTCTCCTCCTGTCGCTCTCCCGGTACAACAATAAACAATCCCTCCACCTTCCCAGCATCAGCATCCTCTCTTATATCTTCCTTCTTCTGGTGCCGTTTTCCCGTAAAGGTGAAAGCCATTTTTGTACTGCAATATCTTTGAAGCTTTCCATTCCTTCCCTTTCCAGTCCAGAAGGCATAATCGTTTACTCGCCCCAACTCACACCCAAAAAACCAGGGGAAAATATTTCACCTTGTGCAAATTTATACACAATATACGCTACTCAGAGGTAGGCAAAAAGGAGGGACGGATTAGAACTGACTCACAGACTGTCACGGGGCCGCGTCTTCTTGTTGCACACTTTTTGAAACTGCCCCCAAACAATAACTATTCTTCATCCTAATGGGCCTGGTCCTGCCTTATTTTGGGCGTCCAGCAGCTTCGCCAAAGAGAAGACGGGGCCTAGAGCCCATCTTCAAACGAACGCGAATGACTTCGACTTGGAGCGAACGCGGGAGGAGATGGTTTCTCTTTTCTTAAAAGCAGCATGATTTATCCTCGCCCAATATTTATGTACATTTTAGTCTTTTTTGTAGGGCCTGTTTTTGAATGCGCTGGAAAGATGTTTGAAACCGAATAAATTGCTTAAGGCACACTCAAACGGACGGAGGAAAACCGTTGTCATTAAAATGCTAACACGAATCTTTCTTCTTTCTGATTGCCCTAACACGCCAGCACTTTTTAAGTCTTTTAAGAGAGGGGGGAAAGAAGGAAAGATGTACTATCCAACCCACCCAATTCCACCCTCCATAATCGCCCCCAGAATCAGCATTCATTTCTTTACAATCGTTGAAAATGAAAGCACGCCAAACCAATCACACAAACACAGAGAGGGAGAGAGAGAGAGATACTGCCCAACCAACCGACCGATCAGCAGGGAAGAGGAGTTCGCTAATCGGCATGGAATGCGGACACGTACGCTCGCCCCATCGTCCACCTAGACGACACACACCTCTTCCCCCCACAATTCCACACTTCTATGTGGAACGTGGTATTGGTTGGCCCCGCCACCGCCGCCGCCGCTGCCGATCAAATTACGAAACGGAAATAATTCCGACCAAATAAAACCAACAGGTTGGCGCCAGCAGTCGGGCCACACCAAAAAAATGAGGGGTGAGAGTTCTGAATTAACCAACCCCCTCCTCGATTGGATCGGGAAGGTACAACCAACAGGGGAGGGTCGTCGCTGCCAGTCTCTCCCAGGGGCAACCACCATTGCTGCTGATTCGTGCTTTGAATTTCCGGAAGCCCCCGACCACAGAGAGCAGAGAGCCGCCAGCACACACACGCAGCAAATGAAACGTAAAGCATCGTAATACCCAAAAATAGGTTTTTCCCAAACCAAAGTAAAGTGAACCGAGATCGATAATATGGCTGGCGTTACGCACCGATGAAAATCGAAGCAATGCCCTCCCCGCACAACAAGTAAAGGGAGAAAGAGAGACGGAGAAAGAACGACCCCAAATGAAGCGTGTGGTAGACACCGGGTCGACCCTTCCTGTCGTCGTCGTTGCACACGCTGAGATTTCCCGAGAATTCCCATTCCCGCCAAAACGCCAATCACAGTTGGAAAGAAACCCTAAACAACACAAAAACACACAGCCAGTCTCAAGTCGGTCGGTAATCAGGCATCAATCTGTCGATAAACCCAGCGACATCGGCACCATCGATGACGCCAGCTCGGCATGCGGCGGCGTCTTACCGGGGCAACACACACACACACACAAACGCACCCAAACCCAGTCTTACATCGGGTGGGGAGAGAGCTCAACTGCTGACACGACTACCGTACAGACCCCTTTGCCTCCCTTGGGCTCGGGCACCGACACACACACACACCCAACCACCTGTAATCCACCACTGCCTCGGCGGCCCGGCGGCCCCAGGCCCCAGCCTGCGGATAAGCCACAGGTTTCGGGAGTTTATGGGACACCATAAAAATAGATTTTCGGCCGTTTCCTGATTTAAATGTCAACGTGAATAAAATAATGAACGTACGCACAACGCACACACACACAGTGGTAGGCCGGGCCAATGCGTTTGCGATACGTCGGTGAGGTTAATTCTGACATTGATGCAAACGGACAAAGTGGATCGATCGACATAAGGGGGACCTGTGTGGCTGTGGCTGTGGTGTGATGATGTTGGGACCTTTTTGGGGCTTTGGGCCGTTTGGGGGCTTGTTAAATCTTTATTGACGGGGTCGGTTGTTTTGTTTTTTTTGGTTTTCATCTTCAGTCAAGTAAATCGAGGGAAGAGTGTTCTAATAAGATTGGAACGCTATTTGTCGCAAAAAGGGCACACCTTTTGAGACGGAGACGGTTTTGTGGACAATGGAAGAGTGTCTTACTGAGAATGGCAAGTTAATTTCTGCTGTTAGATGAAACAAAGACGGATAAATATAGGTGTAATGCATTGATTCTCAAGGACAAGAGCAGTCGAAATTGAACAAATATCAACTTTGTCCACAGTTTATTCTTCTGTTTCCTTTCTTTTTGCGTGTGTGTGTCTTAACTCGGCCAACTCCAAAACACTCCAAAACAAACGCAAAACTTTTCCCATAAACAAGATCAATAGAAATGGTAAGCAATTTAGTGCGCACCAACAACAATCGTCCGCACCAAAAAAGGAAAGCGATGCCGCCGTGCGTTCTCAATAAACAACATGAACACGAATGACAGAGAATTATTTTGACACTGTGTGTCCTTTTACGCCACACCAGCGACCCCCGATCGAACGAAGAAGCGCGTGTGTCAATCCGCTGCCATTTAAGGTTGACCAAACAAACCACCCACCCATCCTGCTGCTGTTGTTGTCCCCGACTGGTCCACCAGTTCCCACAAACACAACCAGACTCTGTTAGACTGGCTATAAAATCTCAACGCGAGGGGGATGAGAAAAACGGTCTCTTGAGGATCGGAATGTCGGCCGTCTTCTTCCCCAGGAGACCACCAGCAACGACACGATTGCTGCCTCGCACATATCAGCAGCGCGCTTGTACTGTTGTTGTGTCTCGCAACACTTCCACTTTGCAGGGACACGAAGGGAGACAACAGGAAGGAATGGACGAAAAAGCGCGCTCTTTACATCACCCGCGCGCATTACACCATAAAGCACATAATTTACGCGCATTTTCACTGGCCGAGGAAGTTCGCAGCCGAAACAACACGCGTTTGCTAAAACGGTGGTCAACGCACGGTCCCCGGGACACATCCTCTGCACCACAACAAAGAATGCTGCTTGCTCCAATGGATGCTCAATGCACAGTTGTTCTTCGTTCTCGTCGCCTCGGCATACGCTCTTAATCAACGTCCCACGTAACATGAATGGACGGCCTTTTTGTGTGTAGCGTGAAGCGTGAAGCAGCCACAACAAAACGGCACAAAATTGGCCAAAGAATCCCCAAAAAATGTGTCTCCCCTCCCCTCCTCTCCGACCACAACTACCGTGCATATATCCGTCGGATTACCACAGCAGCCCAGCCCAGACAGACAATGCGCTCACATTCATGGCAATGATATCCGGTACCACAACCGGACCTGATTCGGTGGTCCACCGTCTGGCTGGGGAGTGCTGGGAGTTCGCCGTCGTCTACCATCATTGTTTGGGGTCGGACAAGTTGTTTTCTGATTTTTGCCAGACCATCCATTCCATCGGTCAACGTACGTGGAGGAGGAGGACCGAATGCGGCGTTTACGGTGGAGAGAGACCCACGAAACGATACGCGATTAAAGCGTGCGTCGGTGTGAAGAGGAGGCACAGGGCGACAATTTAGTTTTAATACCGTCTGATGAGTCAAGCGCACAGTCAAGTAATTGACCCATTATAACCTTGGGCAAGTAGTGTCCGCTACATTGACACCGAGTAGGGATTAATCTCCAGAAGTTAGCGAAGCCTGGGCATCCGCCTCCACCCGCAGCAAATAAATCATCCATCCCAACAACGCGCGCTCGTACTATATCCCCCACGCGTCGTTCTACCGTAAAGCGGGCAGGAAGTAACGCACATTAAATGACACAACCTAATGGGCACACACACACACGCACACAATACACCTTCGGGGTGATGATGTCGCTGGGTCTGTTTTTATGTTTCCTGCTGTTTAATCCACAACGTTTTATGGGTAATATTCCGTCGTCACTAGCTGTCGAAGCGGAAGAGCCAGCCCATTTAACCGCACCCAACGTTTGTTTCAAGATTGAATTTCCTCGTCGGTCGCTACTGCTCCTTCTATCACAAGCAATGGCAGGAAGAGGTACACACAACTTATTGAAAAAGATGATTCCTACCTACCAACGAGCTTCACCGACTGTCAATCAATCCCCTATGACGCTCGATCGTGATCGATTCATCTGCCATTTCGGCTCAATGCATTACAAACAAGTATCCATTTCCTTCTCAACTATTATTTGCCCTTTTCTACCAGAGCCTTATCGATGTAATCATGCTTACTTCCGGTGAGTAATGATATGAAACATTTCTCAGTGACGCCAGAGCAGCTCTTGGAATGATAAAGGTAAAGCTGTGACATTTTAACCTTTCCAACATCGGACTGAGGACACACGATGCTCCAATGCAACTCCAAACGAATCCGGGGAGATAAGCCACCAAAAACCCATCCGCGCTCGAACCAACGGAGCCAACCAAACCGAGGGAAAAACGGATTTGTAATTTGCCAAAAATTCTACTTCACCAACCGACTCCCATTTTATCTTCTGCTACAGCTCTTTGTTGTGGGGCGAGTGTGTAACATAAATCACTTCGGTTGAGCGGATACCTCCTGCCGCTTCTCGTGGCAGGATAATTCTCCTTTCTTTTATCCCGCACAAGCACACACAGGGGGGGTTGGGCTCTTCTCTCTGCCTCTTCTTGCGCGAGCAGGCAATATGCAACCGATGCAATCGAGTGCTTGCAGTTTGTTGCTAGAGAGCGTCGAGAACCAGGTGGACACAACAACACTCGTATGAATTAGTGCTGACAGCGACACAACACAACTGCACCAACTGGTCAGTAGTAGCGTAGGTACACACGGTCCACCTGAACCTCGAACCACAGCATCCACAGCAGCAGCAGCAGCACAGAAAGCAGAAAAAAAAATCGGGAAAGAACATCATCCAGCAGCGCAAGGCGAGCTAGAAAACTGGAAACAAATATCCAACGAAATCATTAGAAAGGTACTGTTGTGCGGGCGGGCGGGGGTACAACACTCTTACGAATACGAATTCCATCCACCTTCCATGCCAGCCTTCGGTCCAGAGCACAGGGGCCCTGTCCGTTTACGACCAATCAGAGATTTTGCTGAATTTACGGAAACAGGATACACACTCCTGGCGCAGCGCACAACACGAGCCGGCCCTCTCTCTCGTTTGCTGGAGCTAGCAGCAGATGAAAGAGTGTCAAGAGCGTATCTTCGAAGGACAGACAAAGAGGGGAGAAGAAAGGGAGCACTTTACCGTGTGGAAAACAGCACACAAGGAAAAAAGGCATTCCACGGGGAAGGACACAGTGGCAGTGTTTCGTTCCGTTACGTTTCGTTTCAATTTTTCAGCAGTACTTCAGAAGCGCGACTCAACCACCTTCCCACACGCGCTCAGGTGCAGCAGCAGCAGCAGCGGTGCACACGGTTCTTTAATTCCTCTTTTGCTGCGCTACACCAAGAGAACAAAAAGGGGACGACGAGACACTAACAAGGGAAACCAAAAAAAGCATTCACCAAGGAGGAAGTTGCTTCCTTTTTTGGAACGGTTGGTTGCTGATGCTGTTTTCTCGTTGAAATACAATACACAAAGCTGTTTGAAATAATCCCATCCCCCCACACGGGAGAGGAGGATTCGCAACCTTAAATTCGTATCTTTCACCACCAGAGCGAACAGCAAACGTGACAATGAATGCTCCTCCACCAGTGCTTACCTTGAGGTCGAGATCGCGCACCAAATGTTTGCCGAAGGAGGTGCCGCCCGTTTTCTGGATGTGCAGAAACACCATCACGTCGTGCGCGTTCATGTCGAACTGGAAGTCATCGTTCAGCACCTCCTCGTAGCTGAGCCCCGGATTGGCCAGCAGATTCTGCTGGACCGGTTTGCCGAGGTTATCGTGCTCGTAGCCGGCCGTCAGCTCGGTCAGGCCGCCGCCGCCGGAACTGCCGCTCGCCATTCCTCCGCCGGCGAGCCCCACCGACGAGGTTACTTCCCGGCGCGAAAGCGCACACACCTGGGGAAAGAAGAGCAAATCAGAGAAAAACAAAAGCATTAGAAAACAGTGGACGCGCAAGTAAATAGTGTTTGATTGTCCTGGGGGTGTCGGTATAGGGTGGAGAAGGAGAAGGGCAGGAAAACAATTTACGATTCCCGGCGGGGGCAAGTGAGTGAGTGCCAAAAAGGAAAGGGTGGGAAGAGTTTACTTAAGGAAGAAAATACACTTGCGCTTTCGTGGGTGCGAAAGAATGGGTTAAGTACATACAAACACACACACAGCAGAGTAGATAGCAGATAGAGCAAACAGCACACCGCCGTCACCCGGGGGCCACCACCAACTTCGCAAGATGTGCCCCCGTCGGAGTGTTCCGGCACACGTACAGTGGCTGTGTGACTACGCGTAATCTTAATGTTTATATTTGCTCTCTAATTGAAACGGCTCAGAGCAGCCCGAACCCCCGCTTCTGGTACTGTTCCCCTCTCCGCAAGGGCCAAGATTAATCGCTAACCGGCTGGCCATTGACTGATAGCCAGGCAGGGGCCCCATAGCAGAAAGAAACCGGCGCACACAAAGAGACGGGGAGCGGATTCCACGAAAACGGGAGAAAGCAATTCCCCACTAGCTCATTATTGGATTTTGTTTTAAGAATCCTCCGCAGCCGTCGTCTTGAGATGGCAGTAGTGTAATCTTCCGCCCCAGTCACACAATCTCCCGCTGGATGAACGACAAAGAAATGGCAAAAAAGGCTTCCAACCCCACCTTTAGAGCCAGTGCGCACGGGAACGGAAAAAACGTGCTGGCGGCAACAGTTCCAATAAAAAAGGAGGAGACCTTCGAATCATAGTGGGGACCAAGGAGGACTTTTTTTCTCCTGTGTATCTGTTCTCTCTTTCACTCTCCAAACTTTTCCACATAGCGCCAAACATGAATAGAAATCTTTGCTAATAAAAAAAAGAACTAAAAAAACAAAAAAAAAAGCAGTCCCCCACATGGTCCTTTGGGTGCGATAATTTATGATGCAAAAGGTTTCACGAACAACTTTGGCCCAACAACTTTTTGTCCACTGAAGGGTGATACGAAGAAGAATCGCCCCTTCCAGAAATTACATCATCCGATCGAGTCGCACTCGAGGGGGGAAGAAGGAAGGAACTTCATCGTCTTCGGGCTGGAAAGTTTACTGACACGTAAAACACGTGACAGCGCGGTCCAGCAGCAGCAGCAGTAGTGGAGCACCATCTGTTGACACATTTGACGATTTTGTCTGGTGCAGCAGCAGCAACAGCAGCAGCGATCGAATTCCCACCAACCTCTCCTCAATGCCCTACTTGCCCGCTTTAGTAAACGTAAACTACAAACTTCTCATCACACCGAAAACTCCGGGGCTCGGGCTGAAGGAACTTTATCAAAACATCGTTAGCATGAACGAGCGAAAAGTTTCGGTATTTTAGGGGTGGCTTTTTTTTTTGTTGCTTCTTCTACCCCGGCAGGCAAGCGAGATGAGCGACCTAACTTCTAACTATTGCAACCAATCTGACCCGGGTGTGCGGAGCATCTTCAGAGCAGAAGCACGTCCGCCAGCTTCGCAGCAGAACGTCTTAAAAGTACATCAACTCTTTCTCGTTGCTTACGACCAGCGAATGCTAATCAACTCGAGGTGATGAAGATGGCCGTCTGATTAGGGCGGTGTTGGAAGCATCTTTTCTAATTCTATCGTGAGAATGTTGATGGCGTGCTACAACAGCACAGGGTTTTAATGGTACATGTTGCGTTGAGCTGTCCCAAATGGCATACGATGGAACACTTAACGAGAGATATGGCACACACCAACCAGACCTTCGATCCCATCCCATCGGAACAGCGGCTAGCTCTATCTCAGTTTTTCCCACCAGTGTCCAGTGATAGAAGACATCCGCATCTTCACGCTTACTCTTCGCACTTCTCAACACACTCCTTCTTCCTTCGCGGTGTCTCCCCAGGGTCCACCACACAACAGTGGAGATACCAAAAATTGCGAAATTATGATTGATATGGGAACGGTTAGTGTCAAGCCAAACTGTCAACCAGCCCAGTTGCCGGCCCGGTTGTGCATCGCTCCATGATAGAAGATCGTGTCCAGTGGCCCCCAGTGGAGACGGGAAAGCGGGACATGAATGATGAAATCAACGCTACACCACCGAAACCACACGGCATGCCGGCCCCGGGCCACATGAATTGTGTCCAATAGCATACATACACACACAACATATGTTATGCTTCCCTTTGGAATGATGATGGCACCAGTTTTCTGTTCCGCTTGTCGTTCGGTGAGCGCTTCTGGTTAGCTGATCGTTTTATGAGACATTCCGACATTCGGCAGTCCCTGCGCCCGTTGTCCCCTTCTCCGATCCCTCCAAATGTCCAACGAAATTGGAACTGTCGGGCTCAACAAATGAGATCACATTCAAGGTCCTGGATGATGGTGTAGGATGTCTTCTTGTACAGGCGAAACTCCGGTAGCTGATTGCTGATGGCAGCCTGCTGATGCTCGTGATTGAATGCAAAAATGAAAGAAATAAATCGTCCAATAGCTCTTCTGGGCAGGCCTGGGCGCATAACTCACGCACAGCAGCAGCAGCAGCCGCCTGCTGAAGTGGCCACTTGGTACACGCGGGTTGATGAAGAGCACCGGAATCAATCAACCCCACGAAAAGGACGAAGGACGCCTTGGTATGTGGCAAGGTCGACTGACGTCGCTTGACTTGCCCTACATCAACGCGCGCGCTCTGAAGCAAGTACGCATTCTCGAACGTCCCAACCGTTCTAGCTTTGGAAGGGACTAGCAGCAGGACCCCACTAGAGTGCGCTGTAGTGGCACCGTTTACAACATTTTCCTCCGGACACAAAACAGTGCCGGCAAGGGGGTTTGCTATGTTTTGCGTCCCTCAAACCCGACCCTGAACACACCACAACCACACACACAGCCGCTTCCCAAGCAGCTTTGCTTGGGTTTTCGAGTGGTGCTGGTACAAAAAGCCGCCAGAACAAACCCTCCCCCCACTCCCAAAAAGCCGTCCGGTGGTAGACCACTTGAGCAGAACACAATTGGATACGCGCTGCTCGGTCTGCCTACGTCAGGGGGATCGGGGTTACTTCCTTCTTAACCGCTGTGGTACGCTCGTTCTCTCGTGGCGTAGAGCAAGCCGTTCCGAACATGCTCAACTGCGGCAAATGAGAAGAATCCGGGAATATAATTTCCCGAACTAGAGCCAAAAAAAAAAGGACTCGCTTTATTGGAACGGAAACAACAGCGCAAAATTGGGAAGAAAACTACGTATTATTAGAACCCGGTAAGTAAAAATCAGCGGCAAATAGCGCGAAAGCACAAGAAGGATGTGCCGGCGGGAAGCGGCTGTAGCAGCGGTGGTTGTGGTGTATGATTTTAATCAAGACATTCATTCCCTGGCTTTTCGTGAAAATGTGAACGCCGTCTCAAATTGGAGCGCCCGGTGGAAAACCGCAGCCGAAAAACTTATCAGCGACTGCGTTTCATTTTCCCAGCGTCCATCCGGACCAGCGGTGTGGGGAGCTATCCATTCGCTACCCACCATTGATGAACGCACCCACCACCTCGTTAAAAGGAATTGCTGTCGGGATGATTGCTGCTGCTTATTCGGTTCAAAAAATTAAGGAAACCTGACAAGATCGCAACCCCCGACATAGAGAGGACCAATTTGGTCTCCATGGAGAGCATCATCACGCTGCTTGATTACGCCGCCTACTTTAAAATAGCTTGCAGCTTGTTTCGTTCTTCGCCACCAGAAAACCTTCCGCTGCTGACCCTTGCAGGGTGGAGGAGTTCATCAACGTCGCAATGGTCTAACATTCGTCTAAATTCGTTTAAAATCGCCCTTTCGACTGGAAGGATCTCTTACAAATCCAATTCCAAAAAGTGCCTTAAATCTAAAGAGAGAGAAAAAACACGAAATTATCCCCTTAATAAGGCTCCCTCCCAAGGACAGAGCTCCCTGTGACTTGCTTACCTGATCCGGACAGTAGTAGCCAAAGCCGATGATGCCGGCGATGGCGAGAAACAGACAGACGACGATGATCGGGCGCCGGAGCCTCCAGCGGGGCTCCATCTTCTTGATTTCGTACACTCCACTGGACAGCAGCAAAGTCAGATCACTATCTACCTTCACGGAAATGCTCTTTTTCATATCCAACGAAGGGATCATTACCTTCTTCATTTGCACGGCCAGTGTGGTGTGTGGTGGGATAGTGTGTTATGTTGTCGCGCCGTTCTTTAGTGTGTGTGTGTTGTGCTCTTTATTTATCTCGTTCGTGTGGGTGGGTGGGTTGATATGTGAGTCACTTTACGCCGCACGGATTAGTATTATGTCTTCACTTTCCCTCTCGCACGGAAGCTCCCCACAAACCCCATTAACACACACACACACGCGCGCGGGGAGGGCGGCAAACGTGCTCAACGAGGTGATAATGATATGATTGGAAGCCGACACACAATTGGATACACAGTACACAACAGCGCCGCGTACACACCACCCTTTGGACCGGGGGACACAGACCCGACCAGTCGATGAACTCACAACACTATCCGGCGAGCCTCCTCGCCCCACACATACACACAATCGTACCGCGGTTATGTCAGAGCTTCTCCGTACACTCTGCGTTCGCTGCCGTGTTTATGGTTTGCGTTCTTCACGTCACGGCCTGCTGGGGCCGTTTTATGCTTTCTATGCTTCCCCGAAGTGACCTTCAAGCCGCAAACAAACTGCACTAACTACGCTGCACACACACACACACACCTTACACGTAGGATACACTGGAACAACACTGCTGCACCTTTGGAACACACGCGATCGATGTCCACACCACCACCCGCAAACACCTTCGTTCTCAACCGACCTCACTGCTCCTCCTGCTTCCTACCGTGCGCGTCGTTGTTTACCACAACAGTAACATCGTGTGGATTGCATGTGGTGTGCCTAGTGTGTGAAGAATCTACGTGTGAAGAAAAGGGCACCGATTTCTCACCGATCCATCGAATTTCACAACCCCCGAATGGTTTCCCCAGCATTTATCATGCTTTCGTTTCCATCCCTCTATCGATCTCTCTCTCTCTCTCTTTCTAATTGGTTTCTCAATTTTCGATTGTTATTTAATGCCAAATTCGGACTCGCATCCTCGCATCGCCCCGTCCCAAGGGTTGCGCGTCAAACGTAGTGGTGGTTTGCCCCGCGCGTAGAAACCACCATTTGGCCTTCGCTCAGTTAAGATGTGTGTAATTTGGGGGCTGTTCCAAGAATCTGCTGCCTTCGCTGACGAACCCCCTTCACACACAGCTACGGCTGGTGAAGCTGCTGGCGAACAAAACAACACCAAACACGGGCCCCGATGCTTTGTTTTGCTTTTGTTTCACACGCACACGCACACACAAACGTACACACAATTACACAGTGTCCGAGAGCCGAAAGTGCTATTTCTGGGACTTTCTGCACCGACCACAACACGCGGAAAACGCACGCACAACAACACTTTAGACGCAATCAATAGAACAAACGTGTAAGCGTGATTTCGCTGGGAAACAAACGCGGACTACGCGGAGCAAGACTAATGCCTGTTTGGGCTGAAGAATACAGCGGACGACGGTCGAGCGCGCAGAACCCCGTACCGTCGTGGTCCTTCGAGTTTCGCGGAATTTGTTTGACTGTCACGGAGCGATGTCCACAGCGGAACGAAACTATTGACAGCAGTGCCCGGCTTCCCGTCGAGCAAAATTTGACAGTTCTTGCCGGTGGGCCGCGAAGCGTCAAATAACGGTCAGATAAGTATTGTTGTGTTTCTAGCATTTTTTACGTTGTTCAGGGAGCACTTCATTTGCACTAAAATTAAGAAGTTTTTCCATACATGATTTAGATGACTCTATCCACCAAAACACGTGTATTGCACAGTTTCACATAAAGGGGAATAATCCATATCCTCCTTCTCGAAAACAGTAACGTACGGAAAGTTACAACTTCACAAGTTGGAGTAAACAGCCTTTTAATAATACTCATTAAGATAAATCTACTGAGAAAAGCACAAACATCGTAACCTTATCACATCTTTTCGTTGTAATAGTCTTTTTGAAACGATGGCAGGAAAACCATGCACCACGTAGGATTTTAACTTCCCCTGTACGCACAATACAATGCACATGGCAGACATGTATGCCCTCTCATATTGCTCCAACTAATCTTCTGGGGTTGTTTGATTACAAAGAAACAACCAGACGATGAAACATTCCGTCGTACCACGTTTCGCGCATTAATGTGACACTTTTCTCTCGCTTACGCACGGGAAAAGCACGTGTCATGCTCACAGCTAACGGCCGACAATTAACAACGGATGATAATTCGTTAAACAAATGGCCAGCAATGATACCGGGTAATCGAGGCGCACCCATTGTACGTAGCGAATTAATTACCTCCCCCTCCACCCGCGTCGAAGAGCAGTGCGTCTTGCACTTGTGATGCTGCATAAAAACTGTCCCCGGTCTAGACCGGAAGCATTCAAAATGTTTCACACGTTCGTGCAGTGCGCTCTGTTTTGTGTTACCGTCTACTGTTGCCGCTGGTGGCAAATGCGAGAAAGATGGAAACTGTTGAGCCGTCTACCCGGTCCTCGCTGTTTTCCACTTATCGGCGCAATGTACGTTATCCCTGGCCGCGATACTTCCCGCTATCTGGAAACGATAATCGGACTAACGGGTGCGTACGGATCGCCTTACTGCATCTGGCTCGGTCCCGTTCCGGTGGTGATCGTGAGCTCAGCCGACCACGCCAGAACCATACTGACCTCACCGGCAACGGTGGAGAAGGCTAGCTTCTATCGGTTTACACCACTGCAGGGCATCTTTTCACTGCCGGCCGATAAGTGGCGCGCGCATCGGAAGCTGATTCAGCCCAGCTTCAATCAGTCGATTTTGCGTGGTTTTATACCGCTGTTTGTGCAAAAGACCGATGCAATGATGCGAGGATTGGGCGAGATGGCGGAAAAGGGTCAGACGTTTGATGTCTATCGCTTTACGGCTAGATGTACGCTGGATATGATTTTTGGTAAGTAATGACCTGAATAGATGGCAATTTAACGCAACTCTCTACTCCTTCCTGCTAGCCACAACGCTAGGCACTGACATGCACATTCAGGATAAACCTGTTTGCAGCTACCTGGAGGTTCTTGAAGAGTAAGTTACCGGTCATCGGGTAGTTCCGTATCTTACCGTCGTTTCCCCTCCATTCCGTCTAGACTTTTCGAAATCGTGACCATCCGGGCGGTCAACCTTTTCCTTCATCCACAGTGGCTCTACCGGTGGACCTCAGTGTACCGTAAGGAAACGAAAGCACTGGAAGAGTTTTGCCGACCATCGAAGATGATTTTAGCGCGCAAAGCGACCGAAAACAGCCACCGTTTCAGTTTGATTGAACAACTGCAAAACAGCGCCATGCTCGATAGCGCAGCAATGGAGCAGGAACTGAACACAATCATATTCGCGGGCAATGAAACGAGCGCTATGACAGTGGCCAACACGATCCTACTCCTTGCGATGCATCCGCACGTGCAGGAGAAGCTGGTCGAAGAAATACGACTGCAGTGTGGTGCGGAAGGGGAGCAATCCATCGGATATGAAACGCTCAACCGGCTCACCTACATGGAACTCGTCCTGAAGGAGTCGCTACGATTGCTTCCGATAGCGGCCGTCGTTGGACGAAGAACGACGGCCGAAGTGGATCTGGGACAGTATCGCCTACCGGCGAACATCGATATCGTCATCGATATTTTCGACATTCATCGCAATCCCGCCTACTGGGGATGCTGATCGATTTCGCCCGGAACGGTTCGAAGGACTGCGACACGATCCATTTGCCCTGCTATCGTTCAGTGCTGGGTCGCGGAATTGTGTAGGTTTACGGTACGCTTGGATTTCGATGAAGATAATGTTGCTGAAAGTGTTGCGCAGCTATCGCGTCGACACCGACATGAAGCTGGAGGATTTAACCATGAAAATAGCTCTCACGATGAAGATTTCCAACGGACATATGGTGCGGCTGAAGCGAAGACAATAAACATGTTCGTTTGATAGGGTTTGATTTTTCTATTTTTCCACCTCATCGGTCATGCTTTCGATTTTCGCCTTCACATCGTCCGGAATTTCTAGCTGCTTCAGATTGTCCTCGCCGATTTCTTCTTCCGTTCTGGGAAAAAAGTAGAAAATTAATGTCCGCTTTATCGTGCAAGCACGCCCGTACGCCTTACCTTATTAAAATATCCACCACATTCTCAACCGCGTTCAGCACCACCTTGTCACCCTCGGGACTGCACTCAAATTTGTGCAGCTCGCGCAAAATCTCGTACGTACCGTGGTCGCGCAAATACGACCTACCCTTGCGTGTCGCGCACAGCTGCGCCAACGATTCCACCAACATCTTGCGCACGTCCGGATCATCCTCGCGCCTCTTATCCGGCCCAAGGTACTGCAAATCAACCGGCAGCTTCTCGTTCGTCTCGTCGTCTAGCTCCTCCGGTCCGGCGAGCGGCAGCAGTACGAATGGCAGCACGTCCATCTCCTCACTCAGCAGCCACTCGTGCACGGAAGAATCGAAGCAAACGTTTTTAAGCAAACCAACGGCACCGCCCCGCCGCACGATGCTGCCCTCGTGATGCACGAACGGTAGCAACCGTCGCAGCAGTCCCGTCTGCTGGTTACAGAACACCTCGCGGCCCGCCTTACTCTGCGACACGTTGCTAAACAGGGGACCGAGGTAGTTAAGGTGGCACTTTTGCTTGTTGTAGCTAACGCGCGTGAAGCACGTGGTAAGCTTTTCGAGGGAAAATTCGATCGCCAGCAAACGCGCCAGCACCCGCTCGACGAGATGCTCGGGGCGGGTGATATTGCACAGCACCATGCACCAGGCGTCGCTTAGTTTGCAGTTCTCATCCAGCACCGCTTCGTACGCCAGTGGGACCAATCGTTCGGTGAGCTGCAAATCAAAAGCACAGATTAAACACAGTTCGAAACGAGTCTGATGTGTCGCTTACCTTATCAACCACCACGGCCGCTCCTGTTTCTTCCGCCGTGATGTTAACGAAGCACAGCACTGCATCTTTCGCAACCGACTCTTCGCCAGTAAGATCGAGCAAGTTGTTCAGCAACGTTTCATTCTGCACCAGCAGCTTTATGCCGTCCACGGAGCCAGTAAGTCCTGAAAGAAAGAGTCCATTAATCCACCATGACGCGTTTTGTTTTGATTTTGCCACCTACCAAGCACGTGCGAGAGCGATACAACCTTCAGGTCTAGACGGGCGGTTTTCGCTAGAAAAGGAACTATCTCGTCTAATGCATCCATCGTTTAAGAACTCACACTCGAAAATGCATAAAAATTAAACACCAAACGGGTCGGTACAGTTGCCCCCTTGAAATGGCGAGTTCTTTTTGTTTTGAACTGGATGATAATGGAGCGCGCAACATGCGGTTGTTTTGACGCACGCGTGCATTGTGGTTTGTGGGGCAGTGTGATGATGGTGGTCATTTGAGTGACATGTTATTTTAAAAAAGTTGTAAAATTTTATCAAAATCATAATGTTTATAGGTCTACAATCGTGTGTAGTTAAATTGATTTAAAATGAAAATATTTTAATAAAACAAAACTGTATGATTATCGACCACTGTGCCGTTTGGATGCTATAAAATTTGAATTTCCTACTTTTCTTTAAAATTCCTATTGGAATATTACGGTTACTTTCAAATCAGTTAAAACAATTTTATTCGTAGGTTGTTAAACAATAAATAATACACAACACAGCTAATTAACACACTTTTAAAACAGATTAAAACCATCAACGACTCCACTTACACGGCAATACTTCCGCCTGATCACAGCTTTGTGTCCTCCTCTTCACGCTGCTCCACGGCGTGCACCGTTTCAAATCGATCGCCAATCGCCTGCAGTATATCGCCCGGTACACGCTGATGCTCCCGTACCAGCTCGGCAATAGCAGCCGCCACGCGCTCCTGCAAAGCGACCGGGCTGAGCGACTCATCGTATGGGATCGGTTTGCCGAGCACGGTGCGCAACTTGACCGGAAAGCCGCCGTAAATGGGCAGGACGGGAACTTTCAACACACTGTACAGCCGCACAAACAACCACTTGGCGAACGATACCGTACGGAAGCATTCGCGTATGTTCACCGTAAACATGGGTATGATGGGCTGGGTAAAGAAAGAATGTTTCATTTGTTTCCATTCCCATCCCCTTCTTCTTCGTTCGCTAAGCTTACCACTTTGGCTTCCAGCGCCACTCGGGCGAATCCTGTTCGATTCTTCCACAGCACCTCGTACACACTGTCGCCGAACTGGGCCTCGTACACGCCGCCCGGTGCAATCGACAGCAGCTCACCGGCACGCAACGTTGCCACGCACGATTGCACCGAGCCGGAGGTAACGTTCATCACGCGCGAAACGAGCCGCCAGCCGGGAATGCGGTCCAGAAACCGATCGCCAACGGTGTGAATCAGCCGGTTGCACTTCAGCATCGTTTCCGCCGTCAGGTAGTACATGTCGATGGGCAGCGCACCGTGGTAATAGATCAGTAGGGCGCCACCACCCGTTTCCGGTAGGTGCTCCAGCCCGATTACTTCGTATCCTGGTGGAAGGTGGAAGTCCAAAATCATTAAATTATATTTAAAAAAAGCACCACGTTAGAGTATTACCATGAAACAGTTTACTGTGAAGATTCCACACATAAGCCATTAGCCATCGAGCCGCTTTCCAGAACTCATCTTCATTGCTTTGCTTCCAAAAACGCAACCTAAAATCGGATAATTAATTGAAATGCAAGAAACAAAAGGGACCATTATCACAACTTACCGCAGAAAATTGCAAAGATGCAGGTACGGAATGGAGGACAAAATGAGCAGCACATACATCCAGGGCAGCAGAAACACCACCAACAGGGGTAGCGATAAATTATGCATCCATCCGAACCAGTTCGGGACTGCAGCTGCCAAAAAAAGAGGAAACTAAAGCGTTAAAGTGTCTTTCATTTTTCGCGGCCTCACTTACCAATCAACGTGCTACCAAGTCCACCCGATGCGTGCGAGATGCTTTCGTTGTCCATCTTTGATTGTGCACACGAGCACGAACGACCTAGCCCAACAGCATGGAGAAGCAAGTGTACCACCACCAACTGCAGCAATCACACACTGCACTGCACTTGCACTATGTGCAGCAGTGAAGGTTATATAAAATCTGCATCTGGCAACGGGGCCGTACAGCAAAATTACCGCCGTTGCAAGCGCAGGTTATCTAACGGACTTCTTCGCCTGCCGCCGGGTGCTCTCTTATCAAGAGGATTTCGCGCTTCCCGCACGGGTTGATGCTCTACTTAAGCTATCTCGCCGCTTTGTCTACTTGGATGGATGGATTTTGTAGGCTTGCCTGTTTTGTTGCTATTGTTGCTATTGCATCGCCTGCTGCTTCTGCCACTGCGCTCTGGCCAATGCGTCAAAGATATGCAGCCGGGGAAGGAAAATCGATACCAATTTACCAGACACAGACACACACCATTCGGGTGGTTTAGTTGTGCTGTTGCAATGCACCTGTTGAATTTGCGGGCAAATCGGATGGCTTTGGCTGTGAATGAAAATAGCAAAAAGGGTTCGTCAAACAATTCATTGTGATATTTAAATGATTTTTTTTGGTTTATAATAAACGGTTGGAACGGTTTCAAAAGTGAGTGGCAAAAGCTACCTCTTTCACGCTTGTGAATTGTTTCGAAGAAAACATCTGCCAACACAACCTCTCTCTCCCAGCAGCGTTGTTGTTTCTTTCTGCGCGCGTACGATGAGAAATGATGGGAAGAGGGGGTGAAAAGGCCCAAACAACCGTTAATCTAATTTGCAACCGCAAACAGCAACCCTGGCCTACTGCGTTGATGCTCTGCGCCCGACCATCACGCTTAGAGAAGCGGCATTTTTGGGAGGGAGTGTATGCGCGCGCGTAATTCGTTGGTGAATTACATTTGCTACCGAGCGATTCAATTGGTACGCGGCCAAGTGGCAGTGCCAGTGCCCTGGCCAGGAGTAGCAGAGCAGCAGAGTTTGTTTGTTGGCGTGTTTTGGCGACCCACTACTACTACGTTTCGGAGGTAACGTTAAGCAAATGGCGACAAAGGGGCGATAGTAAGCGCCTGGAAGTGGTTAAATCTCATCAGTAATGTACACATCTATTAAGTACAGATATATTAAATACATCTTGTAGTTTGTTGATCGTTTGTTTACGTGGGTTTTTGTTGAACAGCTTATATAGGACTTAGATTTAGCACCTACCCGGGGTGGGGGGGACCACATACCCCACTGAACCAAAAGGAACGGAAAGGGGAAGAGGAAAGGGAGGGAAACCGCTCACATTAAACGCTTGCCACCACCACCACCGAGCGGGTTCAGCCGGCCTTTGGCTTTGGGGAGATGAAACGGTCCAGCAGCGCATGGAAGATGCTGCCCGGTATTCGCTGATGCTTGTTGATCAGCTCCTCGATCGCGTACGCGACCTTTTCCTGCAGATCCTCGGGCGACAGTGCCGGGTCGTACGGTATCGGGGTGCCGAGATGCGTGCGGAACTTTACCGGAAAGCCACCGTAGATCGGGCGCACCGGAAACCGGACCGCATTGTACAGCCGGATGAACAGTCGCTTCGCTAGCCCGACGGAGCGGAAACCTTCGCGCAGATTCTCCGTAAACATGGGAATGATGGGCTGTGCGGGGAGGGAGAGGAAAAGCAGACCACTTCGTTAATAGTTGCGTCCTGTTGTGCGACAGCGCGCGAACGCTTACCGCTTTCGATTCGATGGCAACCTTAGCGAACCCGACCCGTTGCCGCCAGAGCAGCTCGTAGTTGCTGTCGCCGAACTGGGCCTCGTACACACCGCCCGGCGCAATCGACAGCATGTTGCCGTCGCGCAGTACGCTCGCGCACGACTGTACCGTGCCCGGGCTGATCTTCATGACGCGGGCCAGCAGCTTCCAGCCGGGCACTTTGTTCAGAAACCGATCGCCGACGGTGTAAATCAGACGCTGCCGCTTCAGGTAAATGCGTGCGGTAAAGTAGTACATATCGATCGGTATTGCACCGTGATAGTAGATGATAAGGGCTGGGCCCGTTTCGGGCAGGTTTTCCATTCCGCATACTTCGTATCCTGCGGGAAAGGGGGAGGATTTCGATTGTATTGGAGAGAGGAATTGCTAAGCGAAAGGCGAGCTCTTACCATGAAATATCCAACCATGGGCATCCCACACAACGGCGACTAGGGTGCGGGCCACGTCCCAGAAGTCAAAGTCGCCCTCATTGTAGACCTGCAATATAAAGCGACTGTGTCGCGCCATGGGAGGGGGTGGGGGAATGTATTAGTGATTCCACTGCTGATTCGAGTTGTGCTGGGGGTTTCCGGCTTACCTGTGCAGCTTGTAAATGTAGAGAAATGATATGGTACAGTAAATCAACAGCACAAATGCGCAAGGCAGTAGGAATGTAACCAGCACCGGCGTTAGCAACCGCGACAGCCATATCGAGTAGTCCAAGTCAATGTATTGTCCTGAGGAGGAGATCGATCGTTACTTCGATGCCGGAAGGTTGCTATGTGGAGCATATTGGTCGCTTACCAAGGTACGCGAAAAAGGTAGAATTGCCTACAGTCTCATTGCTCAGGGTTAGTGCATCGTCCGCCGAGCTCATCTTGCGGTGTGTTCCGGTTTCTTCCTTGTCTTCACCGAGTCGAACAATGGAGCTTTACGCGGGGTTTCTTGGTGTCGAGTCGTCGTCGTGGACTGCAAAATCAAAAAGGGGTACCATATTAGTCAACAATGGATTTAAAAGGGCAATGCTAATTAACCTAACGCTGGCATACGCTTACCCTCCTTTGGTATGGGAGAAAAGCACAGCTAGGCGATGGTGGTGGCGTCGTTGGTGCTGCTGTGGGGTAGAACACTTTCACGTTGATCCAGGGCGGCGTTGTGATAGCAGCGTGTCACGGAATATTGCACCGAGCGTCGTCGTCTTCGTCTGTGGCGGAAGTGCATTGGAGCAAGGGAAGCTGCCCACAAGAGGATGTGCGCCAAATTTGCTTTGCCTCTGGACTCTGGGCTTTCTGGATGTCGTCCGCCGGTGCGTCTTTCTTTCTCTTATCGACGGTCACAAGGGATGGTGGTGACGATGACGGCACGATACGACAACCCACTATCATGCATAGTGCGTGTGTGTGTGCGTCGTGTGTGTATCTCGTTTTGGATGCAAAGCACTTTGTTCTGCGTTCTCGATTTCTTTATGCAGCGTCTCCGGGGAGGGTGAAACACAAAACAGGGCCTCTGTGTGTTTGTTGACACAATGCTTTAAACACTCTCTTTCCGCACCAGAGCAACCTTGTGGTGTGCGCGTTTTCTCCTACCTTCGAATCAATCGCGTCAATATTGTGAGTGACACATCGAACCACAAGAGCGAAGGAAAAGCAAAAAAAACAGCGATCAACCCCTCTTTGCGCACCCTTATGCGCTCTACAGCCCTTCCCTCAATTGGGATGAGGTGGGGGGCTGTTGCTGCTGTGTGTTTTGTTTACGCCAGCCCGTTTGACAGCTGATCATGTTACCGGTGTGTGTGCGTGTGCGTACGAATTGCATGCATGTGTGCGTTTTACAACACATCAGCAACGTCAAATTTGAACCGCAAATTTCGCCTTTCGCTCTGGCAGCAGTTTTCTCACGCTTTTACAAATGTTTTTCAAACGTTTTTCTGCACTTTGAATGAAATAATTTATTCGCAGCATCCTTCTGCAGCAGTGTGTTTTGTGGTACGATGGTGGAGTTGTATGTAAGTCTTTTGAGTAGGTTTCATGAACATTGGTTTCTACCGCAACAACACAAAAGGGATGACAAAGTAAAGACCGGATTTCCCTACCAGGCGGCGGCGTTGGTTTCGTTATTTTACTTTAATCAGTTAAATTTGCCGTGTTACAGATTGGTTCCCTCTCTTTCTCGCTCTTCCTCTACACACGACTTTGTTCTCTTGTAATGGAAGATTCAATTGAAAGGAAAAAAGAGAAATAAAAACATAATGTTTGCCAACCAATCTCTATTTCCAAATTTCAACTCTTGGGCCAATTCTAAGGTTTGAGAAATTGAGATAAACATTACACGCTCATCATCAGTCGGATTGGCTTCGTGTGGAACGGATAGTCTGAACCAGAATGTTTAGTGTTTGGATCGTTTAGCAAAAAACAGAAGATTTTGGTTTCTTTGAATTGAACAAAAAAAAAGACAATACTACATGAAGAGCAGAGGGAGCTTTAAGATGGTAGACAAATTAATTAATTTGCATTATGCGCTAACCGTTTTGCGGGTCTCGTGAGGGACAACCGCGTACACTCACTCACACACACCTCCTTCTTCTTTCCCCACTCGTTTTACGTCAACTTCTTTGCCTTCTGGTAGAGCGTGTCGACCACCTTGCCCATGTGCTGTATCGTTTCCAGTGCAGTCTCGTACGTTTTGTCGACCGGCGTTTCCTCGAACACGATCAGCACACCGATGCCCTGGTCCAGGATGCCGCTAAACTTCTTGTCCAGGATCATCTGTGACAGCTTCTTCTCGACCTGGGCGATGGGCAGGGCAATCTGTTCCGCGATGAAGCTCACCTCGCACTGCGAGTACGGTTCGATGATGCGGCACAGGTTCTGCTCGAGCATCGTGTCGTACAGTGTGCCCAGGTGCGCCTTCACAATCACATCATCCTCCAGCTCTTTCTTGTACTGCTTCAGCGCGTCCTGAAAGTCGGCCAGGGAGCGTTTGTGCGATGCTTCCGCGACCGCCTTCATGGCGTCGATATCGCGCCCGGAGTACGTAATGGCCTGCAAATGGTGTGCATGGTGGGTCCAGGCATTAGTTACCGGGGGTGGTAGGGGGAATTGGGAGGACGACTACGCCATACATACCAGCTTGCCACTGACGATCTGGTTCACGTCATCCGACTGGCCGAGCATAATCTTGCACAGCAGCATGTACTTGAGCGCTGTCAGCGCTTTGCTGCTCTGCACGGAATCGAACCCTTCGAACGCTTCGTAGAAGTACGAGAAGGCGGTTTTGAAGTCGCGCTCGTCGGCCGCATGCAGAATGCCCGACTGCAGATCGAGCGTGGCCTGAACCTTCGGTGCGCAGTAGATTGCATTGGCCGTGGTACGCGCGGACGTGAGAGCAGCACGGGCCTAGAAAAGAAAACAACAAAGACGGGGTACATTGTTAGTTGAGTAAAATGGGTCGGTGCTCGTTCCTAATTCCTCCCTTACCTTCGGCAAGTTGCTCAGGGCGTGATACGTTTTGCTCTCCAGCAGCTGTACCTCGACGAGCAGATTTTTGTCGTCCAGCTTCTTCAGCTCCTTCAGCAGCTGGCTGCCAAGGTTCAGCGCTTCAGTGTACATGCCCGTGTCGAAGTAGAGCGCAATGAGCCGCGCCTCGAGCGACTGTCGCAGGAAGGTGCGCTTTTCCTGCTTGGCCCACTCGATGCATTCCTTGCACAGCTGCACCTCGATGCCCGTTTCGGCCTCCAGATCCAGGAACAGGTCCACCAGCGAACGGACCAGCTTGGCCGCTTTCGCTTTGCTCAGGAAGCTCAGGAACGGGCGGGTCACTTTGATCAGATCGGCCAGCTCCTTGGCCTTGCCCTCCTTCTTGTACGTTTCGCCGAGTTCGAGAATTTTCTGTTCCTTTTGTCGGATCTGTTCCTCGTCGTTTTCGTCCACCTCCAGGTCGCGGGCAAAGTTAGTCATATCCTGCCGGTTCAGGGAGTGCGATTGGGCACGGTCGATCATCATAGCGCCAGCCATCTCGCGTCGCAACTGTGCTCTTGTACTGTGCCTTTACACTGTTTGCCGTGCTGGTGTTGTTGTTGTGGTTGTTGCTGATGCTTGGTTGCCCTCTGGATGCACTGGATGCAAACAGGTCACGTTCTGCCAGTGAAGTGATTCAGCGTTAAATACGTCCTGTGGGTGAAACAGTTTATTTCACAATGTAGACAATCGACCAATATCCAGACAAGCTTTAAACGCTGGGACAAAGACGAGGAAGGAATGCGGAAAGGCCGTGTGTGTGTGGGTCTCGGTTCGAGGACAATGACGTTCAAAATCGTACAAGTCATCGGAACGCTACGCCGAAGCAGATGTCAACAAGCTTGCGTTTTGTCCATTTTGGAGCCCAAAACACACCACCTTTAGCCATTGCTTCACGTTCGGCTTTACGGTAATGGTTTTACTCACCGATTACGGAGGGACAGCAGTTTGTGGATCAGTTATTTCGGGTGAAATTCACGCAACAATTGGACGAGTGCTTCGTAGGTGATTGCTTTTCAATGAAGCGGTTTGACAGTACGAATTCTGTTCAGTCATCGCACGGCATGTCTCGCGGCTAGGTTGTCAGCGCTGCTCTGCTGCTGTCAGTGAAACGTCTGTCTCTTTCGCAGCAACGAAAAATGTTCTGTTAATTTTAATTTTAAAGATAATAAATTACCCAACAGACGTCGACGAAAACAAGAAAAATATTTTTTTAAATATTAGCTACCAAAAATCGCGGGCAAGATTATAAATTGAAGCAAACAAGTGGTGACGTTTGCTCAAACGTCTTCAGCCTGAACCGGACGTCTGATTTCTTCACTGCTGTCAACGCGCGCGTGCAGGCACAGAATTTTTCGTGGGTAAAATAAAAAGTTATTACAAGTACCATTAAAATCGAGGTAGTTGCACGAACGATCAGGTAATACTTGTTTAAAAGACACCCCTGCGACACGAGAAAATAAATTTGTATATAACCCTTCTCCGTGCGGCTTTACTTTCGTCACAATAGCCAAGCAAGCAAGCAAAGCAGCACGGCGTCACAATCTCATTCTGAAAGGTGTGGAGGAAAAGGTGCCGTGAAAAAGCGTGTGCGCATTTGCCGAGTGGAAAAGGAAGCATTTTTCTGCATCTTTCGTGAACATTTCGCGTTATTTCGTGCATTAAAGGATTCCGCAACTGTGAAAAGGTGAGTTTTTGACGCAGATGCGTTGTCCGTCATTTTGTGGGCTTTTGCTAGCGTTCTTGGAAACGCACCGCACTGAATTTCGTCATTCATGGCGGCTGCACATTTCCAAAAATAGAACTCCTGGGTCTGGGGCTCGACCAAGAGGACATACTCATCTCATCCGATCGGATCCGCTTACATGCAAGAGACGTTGTTTGGTTTAGAAGATTAAATTTTGTTTACTTTTTCACAGAATCTCGCCATATTGTAAACGCTAACCCCAAATACAGAGTCGTTGCTTTGATACCGCGCTGTGACGTCTGTTTGTGCGCGTGTGTGTGTGAGTGTGCCCTTGTGCAGAGCAACAGGAAGAACAGTAGCAGCAACAATGAATGCAGGACTAAGTAAAATACACTTTGTCAACACGACGGGCGTATCGCTGAACGATCGCTTTACCACCATGACCAAACCGACGGTGGGTTTTGGGGCGGCACCGGCCATCGTAGAAGCACCCCGTCCGCGAGCCAGCTCGGTTACCAGAGCGACGGAAAGCAACCGTCGGTTGGTCGATCAATGGGATCAGTTGCATGCTTTGCAAGCCCTGGGAGTAAAGGTAAGGGCCTGGTTCACGCACATCGCCGGGATGGTGTTTCCGAAGGTTAATATTTTATATTTTGCTTGTGTCTTTCACTCTAGGCTGTTCCTGTTATTCGTCCCGCTCGCCAGCGGCTGCAGCGCAACAACTCATTTGCTCAACATGTGAAACGTACCATTGATAAACTGACCGGAGGCGTGCGTCGTTTGCCGCGATCAAACAGCTTTACCGACATTGCAACGTAAGTTCTCTGATAGAATAGTCGATTCCTTGCGCCGTTGCTCCTTGAATATAGGTTAACATAACTTTTGAAAAATCCCATCAAAAGATATGTCATAATTCAAGGAAAATCGTATGCAGTATTACTAATCTGAAGCGATTTACGATTTGCTTCTGAATTACAATACAGTACAGATTGACATGTAATGCAGAAATGGTTTATATTTATTGTATAATTCCCCTTGGATATAGGTTAACATAGCTTTTGTAATATTCCCATCAAAAGGTATGTCATAATTCAAGGGAAATTGTATGCAGTACTACTAATCAGAAGCGATTTACCATTGTTTGCTTTTGAATTACAGTACAGTACAGATTCATATGTGATGCATAATAGGGTTATATTTATTGTAAAATTCCCCTTGGATATAGGTTAACATAACTTTTGAAAAATCCTATCAAAATGTATGTCATAATTCAAGGGAAATCGTATGCAGTATTACTAATCAGAAGCGATTTTCCGTTGTTTGCTTCTGAATTACAATACAGTACAGATTAACTTAATACGGACGTCACACGAAGCGTAAACTCAAAAAGTTTACGCTTGATTTGTATGGGAGAGCGTAAACTTCCTGTCAAAAGATTTCAGGGTTGTATGGCTGAAATTCAGTTTACGCAAAAGTTTACGCTTCGTGTGACGTCCGTATAAAATGCAGAAATGGTTTATATTTATTGTAAAATTACCCTTGGATATAGGTTAACATAGCTTTTGTAGTATTCCATCAAAAGGTATGTCATAATTCAAGGAAAATCGTATGCAGTACTACTAATCAGAAGCGATTTACCATTGTTTGCTTTTGAATTACAGTACAGTACAGATTCACATGTAGTGTAGAAATGGTTCATATTTATTGTATAATTCCCCTTGGATATAGGTTAACATAGCTTTTGTAACATTCCATCAAAAGGTATGTCATAATTCAAGGGAAATCGTATGCAGTATTACTAATCAGAAGCAATTTATCATTGTTTGTTTCTGCATTACAATACAGTACATATTCACAGGAAATACTGAAAGAAACATCATGTACCGTACCACAGAAGATGACTTCTATTCTTTTTGAATCTATAGTACAGTGTACACAGTTATATGGCATTTTCAAATCCTTTAAGTTAGTATTACCCTTGAGTATAGGTTAACATCATCTTTGTTTTTATACCCCAATTTTGATGTCATAGCTCAAGGTACATCGGAAAGAATCGTCGAATAGACTGAAACGGATCTGTCTACGTTTCAGAGACATCGTATTCTGTACATGCTTATTAGATGCGTTGTCTTTCCATCATCATCAAACGGTGCATTGAACGCATTATTAATCATACAATTCCGTTTCCGCTTATCTTTCGTCCCCAGAATGACCGCTGACCGCTTAGAACTGTTGCAACGAGTCCGTGGACGTGCGCCAACAATCTCGTCCCGGCTGGGCGCCGTTCGTTCCGTTTCAAGAGGACGCAGTATGTCGCGTGGACGCAGCGCATCACGCACCCGCAGCAACTCGCGTGGACGCCAGCCCTCGTTAACCCGTTCAAACTCGCAGACGAATCTGCGTCGCGCCGGATCGCGTACCAACCTCTCCCGTGCCGGATCGCGTACCAATCTGACCCGTGCCGGAAGCCGCAATGCGCTGAACGTTGTTAACCGTAAACCGATCGCTCCGAATGATGCCCGTCGACGCATCAACCGTAACAATCTGCTTGCCAATCGGCTGGGCACTGTCAATAATGCTGCGACGGCCATTACACGTGGCCGCAGCCGTAGCCGTAGCCGCGTGCGTGGTGGCGCCCCAGCAGTTGCTGCCAATGTGCCGGCGGTGGCCGCCAATGGTCGTGCACGATCGCGTTCCCGCAAGCGTGCCGGATCTCGAGCTCGCGCTGGAAGCGTGAACAGTCGGCTCGGCATGAATCGTACCAACGAACCGGCAGCCACTGCAGGTGGACGGGCCAACGGAGGTCGTGTGACCAAGCGCAACCGCAATGGTCCACGCGTAAACGCATCGATCGTCGGTACACGCGCCGGACGCCCGCAGAAGAGGTAATACTTGTTACGCGATTTTACGCGGTGAGCCAGACCCCAAGGGCCATCTTGACGTGACATCATCACCTTCTACAAATGCCCAAATGCTATTTAGCTCGTGACGGAAAGAGTCTGCTTCTCCTGTCCCGGGGCAGTTGTCAGCCAAAGGACGGATTGGATTGTTGAAGAACAAAAGCCAAGTCTTCGAACCGCGGCAGAAGATTGGAGGCAATATTTATTCCACTACTAAAACCTTCTCGTATGTCCAAGCCAGACTGATAGATGGTGGACCCATTCGTTCACCATTCGATGTGTCCTAATGATTCGTGCGGCTTAGAGTGATCTCAACAGGCACGTTGATGCACGCCGACATTGAACGGTACGAGGAACTGATTGCTTGCAATGGAGCTCACCATAGACGAACGATGCGTCCCCCGCCACTGGTTAACTTGCAGAGCAAGATTTAGTTGATCGGAAGCTGCTGGTACTATCAACGATCTTCTCATTTTTTCCTCAGCGGAAGTAGCAGAGAAGGGTGTCAGCATCTTCTCACCCACCTTCTGGCAATAATGACTATCGTAATTGCAGCGTTAACGGCTCGAGATTGACCGGTGCACAGCAACGTTGGTAACAGAGTGTAGCACTCCTCGGCAGCGCCTGTTCTATTGCTGATTCAAGCAATCGGCGGCACAGAACAGGCCAGTCACAGTCGAGTATTTACCAGCGTGCATGCAGCACGGCGGCCGCCCCTGTCTAAGACAGTGTTAGCCTTGGGTCTCTAACTCGCCGTTTCGTTCGCGCATTCTCTGTTTTGCGGCAGTGTAAAGGAAGAGCAACGGAACACCAACACCTCATCCTGGAGCCTTACTTTCGGTTGCTTTCGCTCTACAAAGTTGAGAATTTCAGCAGCAACCGAGCCGTTGGCAAGAGTGGACATGTTGTTGGCAGTGCTAGCAACCACCAGGATTCTTCCTCCAACTAACTTCCGAGTGCGAAAAGAAAGGCGCAAACTTGAAGCTTTCATTGGCGTAAGCTTCTGTGCTGCTGTGTAATGGGCGTTGGCACGTAACTTGAACGCAATCATCATCACGACCGCGATGAGGAAGGACATGTTTTTGCTCAACTTTCTACGGGCTAGCAAGATGTGTGCATCGGAGAGGAGCGCGAAGATAAGAACATAAGGGGCTTCTCCGCAAAAGTGTCGTTTGGTGAGGCAGTCGGTCGGATTGGGGGCTGGATGTGTGCTGGACTGGTGAGATAACCTTAACGAAACTCTTGTGTGGTTTTAAACATATTTCTGATTTGAAGGTATTTGCCCAGGGAATGTATCGTGTGGCCTTATGCCCGCACAAAGTTTGTGTAAAGAGTTTCTTCCATGATGAAGTATTATTATTCGCAAATGTTTTTTTTCGGGTGCTGCATCGCGATACTGTCCTGCCACGGAGGTGGTCACCAAGTGAGCGTGTGCTTCTCCACTGGATGTTGGAACTGGAACTCTTCCGTTCGGGCAATTGCATTCCGTCTTCGTAAAGCAGCATGATGGGCGCATGGGTGTTGCAGCCGGAATGGTGAACAGAACACACGGAAACTGAACAAAGTACGCAATCGCTTTCTTTACAGAGAAGCACCCAAACGCAAGGGAGCGGGTGGTAAGGCAGCAAAGGCAGCCGCTGCCAGAAGCAACGGGGCGGGAGCTAACGGTGCCGCAGGAGGAAGAGGAGCAGCAGCAGCAGCAGCAGCCGCCGCACCCGGCAGACGCGGACGATCTCGATCGCGGCGTGATAACTCTCGCGTTCGTGGACGCAGTGGTTAGTGTTTAGAAGGCTTCCCGTGAAGTAGTCCTCGGTGTTTAACGATGTGTTTATCTTCACAGCATCGAAGAATCGCACCGCACACGTAAAGCAGCAGCCCAAGAGCCGCGAAGAGCTGGACAGCGAGCTGGATCAGTACATGGCCAACACAAAGTCGTCGCTGGACAAGGAAATGGACCAGTACATGAACGGCATCTGAAGCAGTTTTCCCTCGAACGGCCATATTTTAACCACCACTACACCCAGCAAGACGTTTTAAGAAGGCAAAGCATCTAATGAACTAACACAGAGAGGACACGAATCCTATCCCCTAATAACCCACACAGGTGTATCACACCTTAGAAAACGCACGTGTGTGTGTGTGTAAGCAGAATAATACATCCGTATGAAATTCAACCCTCAAGACTTTCACAGTCGTTTGCCAGCAGTGTGATGGCATCGTGACTTAGCAGATAAGAAACATGCTAGTTTTATTTAATTATTACCAGTTACAAAGTATGAATAATTGTAACATGTATATAGAATTCTCACCTATAGCTGTTAGCGTTCTTACATGATGAATAAAAGAATGAACTATGTACCCCCATATCAAGGGATGAACGAAGAAGTTAATCATTAATACTTTCAAAACCCTCGCACACGATGACGTAAATGAGATGGAGAAAAAGAAAAGGGGGGAGTTGCCAAGGTTCCCGTCGGCCTGCTGCGTTCGATTTCAACATCTTTGCGAACAATACACATCGATAACGGATACGATGGCCGCCTGATGTGTGCGTGACCTGCGCGGAAACCAGCGTTTGTTTGACAGATTTGTCAAAGGGGTTGGGTAGGTCACGGTGTACGGGCGTGTTGTGCACAGTTGACATAAACAAAAACAACAACGCGCAAGCTGCCGGGTAGAGCGTCTGTTTTAGGGTGCAAAATAGGGTGAAAAAGTTGGTTAAAAGTGGCGAAAAGTGGTGAAAAGTGGCGTGAACAGTTTGTGATAGTGTGCTTTACTTGTGTGGAAGATAAGGGTAGATTTGTTTGTCAACCATAAAGATGATTTCGGCCGAAGAAAATCCACAGGTGAGCAGCAAGACGATGGATTCGCAGGAAAGCGACTGTTGTTGGAATGTGTGCACAGATGATTCAGAGTAGAGTAGCCCGCCGGTAGGGAAGAAACGCTGACGAATGTTTAAGAGAAGTTGGCAGTTTTTTGTGATTTTGTTAAAAAATCCCCATAATTTAGGAAGCATTAAGCGATGGAAGGCAAGGTGGTACCGTCTTAAACCAAGACGTTAAGAGTTCCTTCATCTTTCGTACCATCAAATCATACGCCGAACATTTAATTTAATGTGGGAATGTGCAGCTGATAATCTGCGTCGTACAGTAGCGCAACACTAGAGCAGCAACACTTACGCTAATGTTTACGCGATTCGTCATACCTCATCACTTTCAATGCCATAAAGCTGATAAGCTGGCGGCTGGTTGTTTGGGAGAACTGATTACCATAGCAATAGCACGTCCTCTGCCCACCAGCAAGTCCTCCCTCTAAGAAACACTACCACTACGGACCCCTTCTTTTTGTCTGGCAGAACAGCAGTTTAAAGCTAATCTCAGGCCTCAAATGTGTGTAAAAAGCTCCCGCCAGCTTCCGAAGAGCACAGGAGCCAGGAGGTGGGTGTTGCTTTACGGCCGATCGTTAACAAACGTCACCGCCACCACCACACCACCACCCAGGGGGAGCGGCTTTAGCAACCCCGGGCGAAGATATGAAATGGGGGTGAATGATGGGGTCCAAAGTTTCACTTACACGGCTCGTCGACCGTATATGGCGGTGATTGATGCACTGTTACGATTTTATCGTCACGTAAAAGTTTCTAATACCTCTACTTTTTAGGACGGTAATTCCATTACCGATTACTCGTACGTACACGTTCGTACCGAACAGTACCGTATACCGGTGTCGGTCGGCTGGATGATGAAGATGCTGCTGCTGCTGCTGATGATGATGAGGATGATCTTAAGGGCAGCAAGAAAAGAAGAAAAAAGTTCTCAAGACGGACTTTATACACAGTGCCGGTTCTCGGAAGGGAAGAAGCATTCATGCATGCAGCAAAGAAGCGAAGCCCAAGGGGAAAACGCCGAAAGAACGAAAGCCAATGGGCCAAAGTTTTGCAACTTTGCAACTTTTATATGAAGCTCCTGGTGCGCTGCGCTGCGCTGCCCTGCCCGCTCAAGCGCGTGGAAACATAATTAAATCTTCACAAAGTCAATTTATGGACTCATCGATGACCGACCACCACCAGGCTAGGCTAGAAAGAGGCGTTATGGAGCGCCCCACAACCCCTCTTGACGCATTAAACAACGGACGCCCCCTCTGCCGTTGGCGGATATGTAAGGAAGGATATAAAACAAAACGACTACTTCCGGCATGTGCCGAGGGGAAAGGGGGGAGTACGTTTTTGTATTACATCTTATATAAACATTTCTCCGCAGTAGTGTGGGGCATCTACCGCTCCATGTTTCTGCTCCCTTTTCCCCCCTCCCATACTCACTACTTAGTTGCTGGGATCCAAAAAAAACAAGACTTCTACTTAAGTCTTTGTTTATTGAATTCCTCACCCACCACGACGATGCGCCACCGTGGGTGGATTTTGTTGTCCTATGGTTTAGGAGAAGCATGTGTGTGTGTGTTTGTCTGCTACTGCAACGTGCTCGTATGTGCAGGTTCTTTGTTGTCCCTAACTGCGATGTTGTGGAATTCTGGATGGTTTAGTCCTCCAGTCAGTCGGTTACCGCAACGGGTATTCCCATATATTGCGCAAGAGAGAAAGCGTTGGGTATGGCAAAACCACAGACTTGAGGGTTTTGTAAACCCCCCCACACACACACACACGCACGCGAGCGATCGTTCGTGAGTGATGGTGCTTATCGTGGGGATCTAAACCGAACCGAGCAACGGCAACGCTTTCTATCCACAAAGTAAATCCAACCCTGATGCACCTTACCCTTCCCTTCTCGTCACTTTGGCTGACGCGTTCTTCGGTATGCTCTGCTACACTGATTTGTCGCCACCGGATCTACCTTACAGGACAGGACCCTGAAAATGGAAAAATAAAGCAAATGTCAACCAACTCCTGTGGGCCTCTCATGCGATGATGCGTGTGCAAACGTTGTTGAAAAGATTATGTTTGATCGCTCGGGAAAAAACGGGTGGGGAAAATAAAAGAGGTGATGGCACCCTTCTATACTTCCGCTCCTCCAGCACGGACACGGCAGTGCATGGGAACACCGCGTGCGGTCTTGCGTGTGTGACACCTCGTTCTTAAGGTAAATTCTTCGATGGGAATGTTACACACCACCAAGCGCCCCTCGTATCCCTGCTGTGCTTTCCGGGCTCTCTTTAGCAGGCAAACATACACACAAAGAAGCTAAAACCGGATGTTATTCAAAGTTGCCTTTCACAGGGTACACAGGGGCAGGATTCCATCCAGCAATAGGGTGGCGGGGCAAGCTGTGGTGCGCACAGGTGTCGAAAGGATATCATATTCCCCCGTCGGTAAAGCAAACGAAACACGGTGGCGAATGCAAACATTGAGTTTATACGGGGATGACAAAACAAAAAATCCTTCATTCGTGTTGTAGTATAAGCAGCACTATGCACATCACAATCTTTCTTCTCCCATCCGGTTGCCTCCCCCATTACCTTCGAGATGCGATTGTTTGAGCCAAAAGATTGTGAGAGATGGAGGAGGTGAAGAACGTCACTGAGCCGCTGTGGTGGTGGTGGTATCCTAAATAAACCCGAATGAGCTTTCGACTTAATCACCGGCTCAGCTGGGAAGATGACGGCGACGACGGCGACGACGACGACGACAGGAAAGAAATGCGAGTGATTGCATGCTTTCCCCGTTGTGTGTCTTCCACAAGCAGCAAAAGCTTCCGCCTGCTGTAACTAACAACTGCTGCTGCTGCAACCTGTGCGCCCCAACTGCCGAAGATAAAGCAGCCGCCCCGCCTACTTCGGTGATGCAGTAGCGCGCAATGTGCCCTTCTGGAGAGATGTAAAATCTGAAACGAACAACAGATTCATCGAGGAGCACACACACACACCAATGCACACACATACACACACACAGACATCCATAAATAAAAGTAAAACCACATTCTTTACCACGAATCCCTTTGGGTAATGGAAATAGCAGCGCGAGAGTAGTGGATGAGGGCGGAGGTGGTACCGGCAGGGGTACGTAGCATTACGGACAAAGCTTGGTGAGATTGTTTTATGTGCTTTCACACTCTCTCGCTGGGGGTAATTATTTTCCGTTTGCAAGATGCCAACCATTTGGCAATCTGAAGGTAGGAGAGAGTTGCGAGAGGAGTGTTAGAATTCATAGAAAACTAAGTAACAGTTACACAATGGGGTACTCTATTAAAATCAACAAAAGCACGTAAAAGAGCTGTAAGTTTCGCATAAAATTCGTATAACTAACGGCTATAAATTGAGCTGAGGTCTCAGGGAGGTCTAACGGTAGACGTGCAGGCTCTTGAAAAGCAGAGAAGTAGATAGATTCACATCCGGACAGTCTCTACCTATTTTGGAAAGCTTGTACTAATGCCCGTCGGAATGACCAAGTTGTTATAGACTCTAGACCTAGACTACATATGACATTTGAACAGGTTTTACCTAAAACCGTCAATCGAGGATCGCTATGGTTCCTCCTTGACAGTTCTCTTTGAATTATTATAAAATAAAGAAGGGAAATAAGCAAAAGAATTAACAAGATAAGGTATCTTTGTGATCATTGATCTCCTTATACTTCTTGTCTTATTTTGTGGCCGAAATAGCCAAATTCTATAAAAAACGCTCACAGAGTTCCACGTGCTGATCCATAGTGATAAATCAAGTATAAAAATGTGTGAAAGTTCTATGAAATATATGAGGAAAATAGTGTCTAGACACTGGTCCAGTCTGGTAGTACAGTGGTCAACTCGTACAACTTAACAATATACCCGTCATGGGTTCAAGCCCCGAATGGACCTTGACCCCATACGTGTGTAGGACCTTGACTATCTTGCTCTAAATAATCAGTAGTAAATCACTGAAAGCTAAGTCCATTAGTGAGTACAGTCAGGCCTTTTGACCTGACCGACAACGGTTGTATTGTGCCAAAGAAGAAGAAGAATAATTGTCTAGGCATTGTAGGCAACAAAGAGCCGCCTAGCCTGTTCGGTCTGGTCTAGGCCAAATGGGCTTGGTTATCTGTGACTTATGATTTAGTTTACCAATAGGCTCCATCCATTCAAGATTTCAATGCATATTGTTAACGGTCGTACGGGATCAGATAAACCTGATACAACTAAGAAATGTACTGATACAACTGTGAATGCACTGATAGGATGCAAATGCATTAAAATTGAGATAAAAGGTTAGGTGATCTGTTGTTTGCATCACTGAAACAGCATCAGACTACTCTGCTTTTAGACTTATCTAAGCTTCTAGTAGCTGACGTAATGCAATAAATCCCTTTGAGCTTACTGCATCGTAATCGGGGTTACTCCATACAGAGGCTATTTCTGCATAGTCAGTAGTCCCCCTATTTGCTGCTAAGTTACAAACAACCAATAACTAATGTACAAGAAGTGTGCGTTGGCTGTAGTTGATTGTGTGGAATGAAAAAGGTCAGCATCTCTCTCAGCTGAAGTGTAGGGCGGCAGGATCGTTTTAGCCCGAGGACCAAGTTTATCTCGATACATCTAATAAAACAACACCATCCGTGCAGAAGCTACTCCCGTGTGTCACCGTTATGTGAACCATTCTCTTCGTCATTCATATTTAATAAACACGTACCACACACATCGACATCAACTTCTCCAAACTGCAAGGGTAAATTAGTGCGTCTCCACCAGCAGCCACCGGGGTTTTTATACATGTTCCAGTCTTATTTCCAGTCTGTTCAACTTAATTTGCTACTCGAAGAATGCTTACACACCCAAGACAGACGGACCAGACAGACAGCCAGACCTAACACAGCAAGCAAGACCGATATATTCCTTGAGGCAAATGCTCTCCCCTTCCCTCCCCCCTCAAATACCCCCTCCCTTGCGAACAAAAAGAAATCAGAGAGAAAGACGAACTTGCCCCGAAACTGCCTATTCTAGCAGAATTTGCTATTAATGTCCTGTTATGGTTTTAGGTTGCCTTTGGTTGCCGCTCGGTGCCTCGTCTTCAACAGGGTATATATATATCTTACGACCGGGATCTCTTCTCCCTCCCCCCTTCCCTCCAAATCGGTCGTACGGTCGCTCTCCGATAAAGCCCCTAAATTGCTGCAATTCATTTGCTACTTCTACCGCTTTTGCTGCTGTTGCTGCTGTTGCCCCTAACTTCAATCGAAGACATCCGCGGTGGTGTAAAGGGATGGACGCAACATGAAACATCTCCCGATCCGAACACTTTCTTCAGCCTTCCTCACTTCCTCCTTCGAACGGAACGGATTGATTGAATAACATCAATCAATTAGCAGCCGGGACGAACGACACTTTGCCGGATTGTTGGGAAGGGAGGGTGGTGAGAATGCGGAGAGACACACACAGAGAGGGAGAGAGAGAGCGGGAGGGAGCTAGAATGGAGGCTGTGGTGGTAAGGCCAACGAAACGAATATCCAATATCGGAACCATTGGAACCAACAACTGCCCTGGCTGTGTTGACTGGCTCCCTGGCTCCAGTCGAAGTTGTGCGGGCAAATGGAGTAGATTTTCGTTTTTTCCCTCTCTCTCTCTCTCTCTCTCTCTCTCTCTCTCTCTCTCTCTCTCTCTCTCTCTCTTCCGTTCCGTGTGGCCACGTACCACCGCCACCGTTACAGAAACGGTAGGCCAAACGCCACTTCCACGTGGGCTAAGTGGATTTTGAAGACACTCTTAAGGGATTTGTTTTACCCGGTCGGACGAACGACCACCGCGCGCTGCTGCTGTCGGTCGTAGTGTGCGTTGCTCGAGTCCGTTTTCGAGGGCTCCATCATCCATCAAGCAATTTGATTGAACCGATAGCACCGACGCGGGATACCACCGTACCATGTTTCCATGGCACAACCCGGTACAACCGACCCGGTGCGCTCTCTGCTGGGTATCCTACAGGGGGGGGGGGGGGCCCTACAGTGTGTTCTTGCTAAAATTTTCTTTCATTATTTTCCGTCCTACCCCCTCCCCCCCCCCCCCCCCCCCCAACATTGTCTTGGGTGGAGAGGTGGAGATCGTGAACTTGTGCATCGTCTTGCGGCTCCGGGGCTTGTGCGTCATGGGCACACGGATTTGTTTTTGGTGGTGCTCTGTAGCGCTATCAACTTATCGTAATCGTGAATTTTGCAACACAAGACCACCGGACGGGGTGGTACACATCAGCGGCAGGGGTAGAAAGGAACGGGGAAATGTAAAAGTAATTTGTATTTTTACGAGCCATCGTAAAAGCATCATCCGGTTGGGGAGGGGATGGTGGTGGTGGTGGATGATGGGGAGAACTGTTCGGTGGAAATAATTCAAGTTGCTCACATTAACGCTAAAAACAGCGCGTACCGAAGAAAGAAAGGTCGTTGATCATACATACCCTATCGTCGGGCGTGCTGCCCCACCGTGCTGCGCTACCCAAGGCCAGGTGGTACACATTCCGACCTGGGTCTGGGGTTGGAGAATGGTTGAAGCACCATGTTCCACCCAGTATCGTAATTTCGCAAATGAAGAAGTGAACCAGACACGACAATGTTCACTGCTGCTCCACCATGAGCGAACGGGAAGGGGGACTAGCTGTAAAACTGAGCTTTCCGCTGTTTGTGTAGATTGTTGAGAAAAAAATGGCCCAAAAATATTATCTCGCTTTCACTCTCTCTCTCTCTCCTCACTTATCCCTTGTTGTTTTTGCCACCACCACCAACACAGTGAAATAATTAAGCAGTGCAGTGCTATAAAAAGTTAATCAAACGATTGCTAATTTGTTTACCACCCCTGGGCCTGTGTGTGTGTTGTTTTGTTTTGGTCCTGACCGCCCTCCCCCCCTCAGCTCCCCCATCCCCCCTAGCACTTGATTCAAGAGGCGGTGGGGTGGAAATTTACGGTTATCCGGTTGTCACTTTAAGCTGCCCCACGGGAAAATGGGGAAAGGGAAAATGGGCGGGGGTGAAGTTGGGGTTCATTTTTTAACCTTTTTTAACGAGTTGTTGTTGCGGTGGTCCACGAGCTAAAGCTTTGCCAGCCGATTAAACCGCAACGGTAAGGGTAGGACCCCGGAGGACAACGACGGCGGCGACGACGTGCGATAGAATAACCCCCTGCTTCGTCCTGGGGGAGAAGGTTTGTGTCCACACAAGTATAATGGTTTCGCTCTCTCACTCTCTCTCTCTCTTGTTCACCTGTGTGCCCCCCTGTGTGTGCGTTGTACAGCCAAAGTCCGCAACAGAATCGCTGCCCGTTGATCATTTCGATTGTTATTTGTTTTCCCGCTGCGACCAAACTCCCCCCGTTCCTTCAATCTCTGCCTTCCGTTTATGCCGTGGAAGGGTGGAAATGGGGAAACCGTTCGGTGGAAATTCGAGAAAAATTCGTGATAATCATCAACATAACGAACCACACAACCGGCCTTACCCAACCACCACCGCAGGGGACCGCCTCGATACAGGTTTGAATAAATATACATACCCCCCGCACGGGGTTGAGGTTATCTTTTTATTCCATTCGCCAAACGGTTCCGCCAAGCGAACTGCGCGCGTACACTCGTTTGATGATGGTGATCGTCATCATTCGCGCAAAATGGGCAAAAGCGCGCAAAGGTAGAGTCGCCGGTATACGCACACAGCGAGGAGTGAGAGAGAGAGAGAGAGAACGAAATGAATGAAACGAAACACAGCAGTGGCAACTTGGATGGGACAGTGGTTGTTGGTCAGCAGCAGCAGCAGCAGAAGCAAACACGTGGGGCATGGGGAGAAGGAGGGGGAATCCGTGTGATGGGTGATTGTGGGTATAATTTACTTTTATAATTTATTCCATCAATTCGTGTGGGGCTAATTTTGGAAAAAGGCGACCGAGTGCGGCCAGAGCCGGAATGGCAAAAACAGGAAAGGAAAGCGATGAAAAGGAAGCAAAGGAGAGAAAAAGAAAATCCCTGCCACCGGGGTTTGCAACTTTGTATATGAGGCACGGTGGTACGGCGAGTGGTTCCGGTGGTGGATTGGTGGGTTGGTGAGTTGCAGCAGGGATAAATACACTCCCCTGCCGGTGGTGAAATTGACTGGTGACATTCAACATTGTCAGCACCATTCACTCAAACCAAACTGCAACTACTGGGGGGCTGATGATATAGATGCGTGGGGTCATTAGTGATGATGAACGGGAGTCCAGGGTCACATACAATCGATAAATTATGTTTGGTGTAGCAGCAGTGTTGTGCCGTTTGTTTGGTAATTAATTTACATAAATTGTCATAATAATCGCTTTCGCTTGTTGGAGATTACTTGAGGGGCTGGAGCTGGAGGATGATAAAAACCATTCTAGAAAATGTTGTGATTTAAAATGATGCAAACTAGATGAAAAGATCATCTAAGTCACAAAATATTGTTCCATTCATATTTCAAACTAAATAAAAAATTTATTAGAAATACTTTTTTATTCAATCAACAGGGTATTTGACTCCAAAATAACAAATAGAAACTTAATTTCACATAAAAAAAACATGACTTCAATTTAAAGAGCAGCGGGATAAATTGGGATTTCCCGCCGCTTATCTGTTGATTGCCTGTTTAATATGGAAATCTTGAGTCCTGCAAGTGAGATACATTTTTTTGTAAACAATACTCAATTTACCATCAGCCCGGATTTTGGGCATTTTGATTGCAAGCCTGGAATCATCAGCTTCATCTAAATCCGCACCCACTGCGATCCGACTTTTTCATACAAAAATGGCAATAAAAACGAACCATTTTACTTACACTTCAATCAGATCAGCTTTTATGAGCGTTCGTTCCATCATGTTGCTGCCTGCCTGCCTGCCTGACCCACTGAAGGGAATGAGAGGATTCTGGGCGGAGAAGCAATCTCCTGCAAAAACACCGTGCCAAGGTCATTTGGGCCCGGGGCGTTTGATGATCGCACTTCCACCAATCCTCCCACCAATCCCACCTTACAAGAAGGGGGAAAATTTATTGTTTTACAACAATCGAAACATCACACTGCTGCTGGCTGCTGATGCTCTTCTGACCCTCCCCTGCCTCCTGTCCCTAGGCCCGGGGACGCAGCAAAAGATTTATGTGCGTTTGCGAAATGATGGGGACTCAGTATTCAGTAGCACAACTCTCCTCCCTCCTCGTCTATAATTCCCCACCCCTCAGTGGGTCGTAAAAGTGCTGATTCTTTGTGGTCCGACGGGGGTCCAGTCGAACGGCGGCCGGTGAGATGACGCTTTCGGGCTGCTAATTGCACTCAGGCCGCTGCTCACTACCTACGCGCGGGACAGTCGGGACGTCAAACTGGTCGCGCCACACTTGACAGTTTGCCCTTTTGACAGCGGACGTCCATTCATTGGGTCTGATTGTTTTATGGTTTTTGTGTGGTGTCCTTGCAACACATTTCCGGTGAGATTCTTCAGATGGGAAATAGTGGGCAAAGACTCGCACACTCTCTCCCACACGGAATGGCGGTAAAAGGGCGCCCATTTAGGTCCAGTTACTCCATCCCTCCCCGTGTGACATTTTCCATTTTCCTATTGTTGTCTGCGGGACTTTCTCGGGCCATTATCGGCCAAACCGTCCCCTGTGCTTGTGTGTTTGTGTCCCCCCATTCCGCCACTCCTTCTGTTAGCTTTCACATTTCTGAACTCGTCTGACCGTCCCCGTGTGTGTGTGTGTGTGTGTGTGTGTGTGTGGTTGTTTTATATCATCGGTTTGCCGCAACCAGTCACTCCAACTGTGGTGGAAAGACACACACACGATGGCCATAGTGTCAAATGACAACGATTTATTTGCGTCACCAGTGGCATTAATTTTATTTCTCCCATACGTGCTGAATTGCGTATACAATTCGATTAAATGGCTCCCCATTTGGTGTGTGGCGAGTTCGGCGGGAGCGAGTCCATTGTCGTCGTCGTGTTCGTTCCCGGACCGGACAACGGGTCCAAATGAGTCCCCATGAACCGGCAAAATGTGTGGTGCACACACTGTGGAATGAAATTGCAATTGATGGAAACACACGGCAATAGAGAGAATGGGAGCGAGGAAGGAGTGATGCGGACAACGAGCGAGGCCGTGGGAAAATGCTCTCCTATCCTACGGCACTATCCGAAAATCCGGCCCAAGACAGTACAGTGTGATGGTGAAGCAATCGAAATGGAATCGAGAAAAATCGAGCAGCCACCCGAGGCTGGGGGACACTTTGGAGGTATTATCTGCAGGCCATCGGATGGTGGTGGTGGTGCAGAGGAAATTCGATTTCGGTTGGAACCCCGGACCATTTTCGGTTAGTGTTTCTGTGTGTCTGTGCATGGTTGGTTGAACTTTTATTTACTTTCCCGCAGCGCGTTGCGTTGCGCGCTGCTGCAGTCGGTCGGTCGGTCGAATTATTCCTGCCGATTTGTTTGCCATCAGCATCGCTGGCTGATGTAGCAAATGACAGCCAGTTTGTCGCCCTGCCCGGGGTGGACCGGTTCTTCCACTTCACTCCACGACGGGGATTTTCGCTGTAGAGGAACCGTTTTCCATCGTCGTCAACACTCGGGCGCGTCACACGCACAACCTACCGGCGGAAAATGATATGTTATGCGTCAGTGTCCCGTTGCTCACCGTGCGGATCCGGACACATTTCTGGGGGGGGAGGGAATGGGGCTCTGGGAAATGGTCGACATAGCAGAATAATGCAAAAATGACACGCAGCAACGAGCAAGTGTTGCGGTTGTCTATTGATTATTCAAGTCTCCATCCCTGTCCTCCCCTTTGGGGCCTGTTTGCGCAAAGCCATTGTCAGTGTGGGCCCCGGCCAGCCCATTATTGTAGTGCGTGTGCACGCGTGTATGTGTGAACTGCTTTTGTGCTGCTTGTATGTGTCCCTCGTGTCTCGTGTCGCCAGCGTGCTTGCGTGGCATAATAATGTGTTTACGGAAATGATGCGTGAGTAGTAGCATTGCTTTCGGGGGAGGGGGGTTGAGATTGAATTTGCTGATGTAAATTTTGACGCACCTTTCAAGGTGATGAGAAATACCATTTTTCCGTCCTTTGGTGATTGTTTTTTAGCGGACGAAATAAGCTTGAAGTGGGAATGAAGAACTAAATTTGTGTCTGTGTTAGAACTTCATTTTTAAATGGAAAGACTGCTTTCTGAAGTTTACGTTGACAATAAGCCTAAAAGTATGCAATGTGCATCACGAGTCGCCTAAAGGTAGGCAATCTGTACATCACTATTCATATAATTATCGATTGTTCTATTCTGAGTTCGGTTCAAGTCGAGAAAATGAATTCTAGGGTGAACTTTTTCAAAAAGATAATTACTACTCGATGTAGAAATACATCGAATGCTTAAACAACGCCATTTTACTTGTTTCGAACTGTCTGGCGGATGTTTAGAACTGTGAATGATACCAATGGATATCGTTCGAACACGTTCGTCCAGTACATTTACACTTCAATCGTTTCCTAATCCAACGATTGCTGCTGTCCTTCCGGACTGTCGGACTGTCATTCTTTTGCAGCTGGCAAAGTTAACATGCCATCTGACCGATGTACCTATACATCCTTCCATGTCAGCCCCAAAATCTCTGCGCTTTAGCAAATCGCATTAGACACGCACAGCGAACCGATTGGTTAAATGTCAAATCCCGTCCAATATCCCCACTATTCCCCAACCTCCGAAATCCCACATCTGTTGCGCTGACATGTGGAAACGGTTGCAACGGTAAACACACACACACACACATCCACACTTGCATAGTGGCAGGTTCGGTAGGTCAATTAAACCGATTTCGCTGTGCGCTGTTGGTCGTACGACCTCGCCGTCATCAAACAACAACCACGGCACACGCTTAAACTGTCGCCTGTCAGGAAGCTACTTTCGAACACCGAACATCCATCCATTGCCATGCCATGCCATGGTGATGGCAGAGTGTCGTCCCCTCGGGGGGACGAACCAGCTGCAAGACGATAACACGATTTACGTACTTGCAGTACCGCAGCAGTGTCCACCGCACAGTGCCCGGCGCAAGAGCGGTTGCGGTAGAGGTTTGCCCGCAGGCGAATATTGATCAACCATCGCCATTCGTGTGCTTGACTGGCAACAATAACGTTCTACTGGGTGGGCCACCGCGCCGGGCCCTCACAGCAGCAGTAAACTCACAGCCGTCTTCTCGTCTTTCTCCGCTTGTGTCCGCCACGGTGGCGCGGTGGCTGGTGTAAGGATGATCGAAAGCCGCGAGATCCCTGCTACCGATACAGCCTACCGATGCATTGCGGCCGCCACGCCACGGGTTTGCCCCGTTTTGGTGGAACCAGGCCCATTGGGACCGGGGAGGTGTCTGATTCGAGGTGGTGCAAAATTAAGTGCTCCCATGAATGCCCTTCCCATGAATCGAAAACCCGATTTGGTGGATGCAGTCACGGCCTGTCGCTACCATCGCTACGCGATGAACAATGTATTGCGCCTGCCACAGGGAAGAGGCCAACATATCTACAAGGGGTGCTGAGGGACCGTGCGGGAAATAGGCGTAGCGAGCTGAGGCGAGGATTAATCTGCATAATGCAGAAGCAGGACATAGCAATCGGCTGCCGGTCGACGGGACCGGGCTGTGCACGAGGGTTAAGAGTATAAATATTTTATAGAGCATGCGAATATGCGTGCCCGGCCACCCGGTATCGGCGTATCGATGCAGAGGTGGCGCGCAGAACGGTAGGTGAAATAGATCCGCTGGAAGTTTATTGAATAATGCAAAGAAGATGCGGGCTGCCGGTGCGGCGACGCGTTATTGGTTCGGTCGGAAACGATGCCAAAGTGGCGCGCTCTCCCATTTGCACACGGCGTGCGTTGGGACAGTCGTCAACAAAGTTCATTTTCGCCTTTTCGGGGGAAACATGGCGCAATTTTACGACCAAAGTTTGTTGCTTTAAAGCATTTTACAGCTTTAGCGCCGTATTTTATTGACTTTACCTCATACGTCAACCATTACTTCATAATCATCGTTGAGTGGGATGAAAAGGACGCCTAAAGTTATGCAAAACGCATGACACAATTTCGTTATCAAGGGGCTACGAGCTCGTTCTTAGTCTTAATATAGTTAGAATTGGTTAAAAAATAGAATTAATTCTGCAGAGAGTATATAAATTATTCATATTTTTAAGAATAGTATGTCCTATTTCTTAATAAATCCTATTCAATACTCATGCATACTGTAAATTTATAGCGACAACACAATTAAAACGAGTTCTTTATTAAAAGCGATCGTTCTGAGTTGATTTGTTGCTTTACAGGTTGAGTTCCACGGTGCATATGACATGAAATTTTCCAAATTCCTACAAAATTGAACATTGAACCCGGTTTCTTCTATGCTGAAGTGAATCCTAGCTATACAAAAAACGCCCCCCAAAGCACAGTGAACGTTACAATGAAAGTATGAAACAACATATTGCTTTCGAGAATTTTCAACTGACTGTTGCAAAAAAAGTGCACCACCGACAGTAAAAAAAAACCCATACCACACCAAGCAGTGACTTTGTGAAACAATGAAAATTTAATTACCGTATGCTGCCTGTCTGCCGGTAACACTTCCCCATCCTTCCGCACCCTTCCCGACAGGGTTTTTTTTGTTATTCGCCCGATGCCATGCAATGAAAACACACACACACACACACACACACACACACACACACACACACTCCTAAATACACGCTTTGGCAACCCGATTTTATTGACCGAAAAAGTCGATGCTGCGTGTACCCCGTTGCCGAAAGCAAAGACGCTTTTCATCCGGCCCCCGTTCCTCCGCTTATCCCCCCAAAGTGCCAAGTGTCATCCTATTGTTTGCTGCGTGCCGGTGCGATGCACATTAAAAAAGCAAACGTTATTTTATGCACTCTCGTGCATAATTAATTTTCGCTCTCGATCACCTGCCGCCCTTCCCTTCCCAGTTACACACTTGGCCTGGGGAGTGGTGGTGGTTTGCTTAGTTGAGCTGGAATGAATTTTGGCCGTACAATAATCGAGCCGCGTGATGGAAGAGCAGAGCGAGGTGGTGAAGCTGCTCTCCTCCCTCCCAGCCGACGAGGACGACGGCGATGCGTGCAAATTTTGGATCGCTAGGAATGGGGGAGAACCGTGCGCAGGCCCCCCGCGGCAATCGGACAATCGGGAACAGAATGCACTTCGATAGCGAAGGTACGGGGGGAAAGGGGGCAAACGATTTTTGTTTCTTTTAGTTGAACGCTCGTCCGCTTTTTTTCCTCTCTTAGCGCTTTCTGGCGCGAGACACGTGATTCATGCTTTTGGAGGCCTCTGCCGAAAAAGCCCCCTGAAGGCACTGTCGCGCACTGGTTTTAGCGTGGCGCGGCTCACGAGGCGCACCGGTGTTGTGCGAAGGCACATAAATAATAATATCGCACAAAACGGAGCTGGCAGTTTCGGCACTCTGGAGGCTCGGGCCACAGAAGCCGGGTGCAGCGATGCATATCAGAGTTGCACGGTTGCACGCAACGGTTGCAACAACAACATCGAACGCCGTTTTACTGTGGCTGTGAGTGTACGCGCGCGCGCGCGCGAACCAATAAACGCAATCGAGGTCAACCTGTGTCTTTCCATTCCGATGCTCATCCCCCCCCCTCCGCTTTGTTCTTCCTAAATAATGCGAATTTTGCTGCTCGCGTTCGCCAATAGATCCGTGGTGCATGTGTTTTTTCTCCTTCTTCTTGCTATTGTGTGTCCATTCGGGGGGGCCGTTGTTGTTCTAAATGATGTGTGGCACCACCACTTACGGGGGAACGGCACCCGATTGTGCATGTGTGCAGGTCCATATTGGAGCACACCGAAATGATGCAATGCTGGGCCATTTTTGGGACCAACAGCAGCAGCAGCAGCAGCAGCCTATATATGCCGTGGTGTTGTTTCGGGGTGCCATCGTTCGTCAAACAAATGCACTTCTATTTTCTGCCCGTAAACAGCCGATTCCTGCGCGGGTTTGATTCGATCGTTCTGTAGCACTTGCCCGCTTGCGAGAAACTGCTCGCGTGTCATATCAACGGAGAGGTTGTGCAGCCGGAAATGAGCCAAGAACTGGCCGTTTGTTTCATTGTGTAGTCGTTTATGAGTGGCTCGGGGGGAGCGCAAGTGAGGTGAAGGATTCGATTCGTGCACGATTGCATGCTGATAGCGTTAATGCAATTCTTTGTGATCGGGAAAAGGGGGGGGTTTGTAGAGTTTATTTATGTACAACAGGGGTTGGAAGGTTGGCAGGAACGTTCAGGGAGAATAATTTGAAATGTAAACAGAACAGATTGATGAGGTGGATGTGTGTTATCGTTTCACCATTTACGGGTTGGGTGAACATTTTTAAACAAACGAGCATGATTGATTAACTGATAAAACAAAAAAAGCATTTGGAGCATAATTAAATTGCTCTATAATTATTTTAGATTATCAGCTTCATCAATTCCATGTCACAGGTGCTCAGCGGGAATTTTAGAAGGACAAAATGGCTGATTTTGTCTCATTTAGTTGTCATTTTCGTACGGCTAATATACACCACAGAGCGGCTTAACAAGCAAACCACTCGCAGCATGCACTAACAGTTCTCTAATTTCCCGCCAGTGGCGCTGTTATTAGGCGCACACTACGCTTGTTTAGCACACCACAGAATGTGTGCTAATTGTGCTGCCAGCTTGTTGGAAATTATCCATTTGATGGATTGCATCAAGTATCAGCGGTGACATCAGGGCAGTGATTAGATTCGTGATTAAGTTTGCCCCCGAAAATCCCATTGAAATTGGACCGCACACATACACAAACACACGCTGCCAACCTGCTTACAGGAGCGTGTCAGCGAAAAGCCACCACAAAAGGCCCCAAACTCTACCCTCCACTGTGGGAGCGTTTTGGAGTTGATTGGTTCCGGTGGCGTAATTCTATCGTCACCAACCACCGTCTGTCTGGCTCACCGTTCACGTTTATGTTGCGCACGATTGACCACAGCGCTGTGTGTGCCGCCTCCCGCGTTTGTCTTGACAATTGTTGTGCCGTGACTGGGAGCAGCCTGCCGCCTGGAAGGGTCGGCGGTGTGTTTATTGTAAACAGTCGCCGTTCACCGTTGAACCACAGAGTCGCTGTTCAGTTTCGGAGCGCGCAGCAATCATTTGGATGAGGTGAAAAGGGGGTAGGCGCATCTTTCCTCCCTCGGGCTTGATTTACCCTCTCACGACAAGAGACAGAGTGGGGGTTTGTTGTGCGATTAGGTTCGTGTTTCTACTTGAGTTTGAGTTTTTCATTTCCGATTCTGAGTAATACAAGCCAGTCCAATGCCAAACACTGGCGAGTAAATACAATCGATCGTCATCATGATCGAACGATCATGTTTGTGTCTGATTGGGAAATTTGAACTCCAAATCGGATTTACCATTTACCAACTTTATCGATCGTTTGTATCAAAATGCAACAAATTGACTAAAAAAACGTCCACTATTAGAGTTTATTGGAGCCCTTCCATGCATGCGCTTACCTATTCCATGCAACACAAATAAACATTTGCAACGCACACAACAGTGTGGTCGATCTCGAATGTAGTAGATGATGAATAAAACATCTCCTCATGTTTGTATGTTGAGAATGCAGGCTACAAGGGGAGGCACTTAGGGTCGGCTAAGGGAGGGGAACTACTTCTAACATTAAAGTGCAGCTTCAACTAGTTCAGTTGGCAACCGCAAGCGCATCGCGTACGTTCGCGCATCAGCTCTCCGTTTGCGTTTCGAGTGATATTGATTGCGTCGTTCCGTCGATAGCTAAGTGACGGTGTTTGTTTAGAGTCGGAGAATACAAAAACAAAAACGCGTTAATCAACAATCATGTCACTGGAGGTGAATATTCCTGTGCAAGTTGAGGTAGGTAGGCGTGTATTGGTAGCAAGCCATTGGAATATGCTGTAAGCATCCGTTAGTCAGTTCACTTAAGCAAGCTTCAAAGAGTATAATTCGGCATATTTTTAGCAATGATCCATGCAAACACCTTGTCTCTCACTGACCATTACAGACAGGGTGTGTGTGTCCGAGCGCGCGAGTCGCACACTTGCCGAAACTAATAATTGGAAAAGTTGCGATCTGTGCACGGCACTCGTCGCCATAACATCGTGTGCTCACGCGAACAACCCACCATGCCCATGTGTGTCCGTGGCGGCTGTGGCAAATGATAGCTTGTCCTTAAACTTTGCCTCGTTAGCACAGTTACGGCCGGATCGACCGCATTCAGCATTGGATGATTGCATGCAGCAGCCATGTCTCATCCCGATACCGAGCCGCACATACAAACCCGAGTCCTCCAGCACAGCAATTGCAATCAATCAGTCAATTATTTTGCACCAGCGACGTCGCAGCGGTGCATTGGCTTCCCGGGATGGGAACCATGTTTAATTGCGTTAGTTTGCATTCCCTATCGATGCATTGTAGTGGCATTTTTCCTGCGAGTTTTATTTCGTGCACGGACCGGTATCGTTTGTATTTAGTTGCCAGTCAACACGGGATCTTGCTTTTTACCGCAACCCTCGAGATGATGAAGTATAAGTGTGTTGGTGCTGTATGAGGTTTGCCTTACTGTGATGGCAAAGAGTTTAGGTATAACAATGATAGCTCGTTAGACGCTTACCAGCATGCAAATAAGTGGTTTTGCAGTGTACATACGGTCTACACTAAAAGGTGAAAGGTTAAAAGGTGCTGTGTTCAATATCCACTCCAACATCCCGCTCCGTACGGTGTGCAGTGAAAATGGGATTGTTTGTTTTTGTTTCGTTTCGGGGGTTCGTTGGGCGTGAGAAGCGTGTTTGATGATTGTGCCACTATTTTTGTGTAAAATCTGCAGAAAATGCATAATACGACCTGTCTGTCGGTAGGCGTGGTCCCACTGACAGACTGATTAAAGCGATAACTTCATTACGGCTACTTATGCAATGCCAGTTGCATACTTTTAGGCGGTTTTCAAATAATGCTCAACAAATGCTGTCATTACGTTGCTTTTTCACGGTTTGTTACCAGCATGTATGTGTTCAGTTTGAAAACAAGCCAATCAACATATACCACAACCCACAGCAGTGCGCAGCGTCGCACCAGAAGCTGGCGGTGAGGCGATCTCTAAGCGGGTTGTGTATTTGCATTGCAAATGTCACCAAGGAAGTGTTTTATTTGCTATGTTTTTTTCTCCATCCCATCTCTATCCTACGTTCCCTGATGCATCCTGTGCAATCTGCCATGCAATGATGCACCACAGTACCCACACACACACACACACATCCAGTGTGGAAGTGTTTGAGTTGCATGTTTAATTAAGCAACTGGTTCCATTAGGTGAACCGTATCGGAGCTAGTAAGTTAATTATGCTGATTAAAGTGTACCACCTATACCGCAGGGGAAGCGTATGCTGGAGAATGAAAGGGCAGTGGAGGAACAGCAAACCATCGTTTACTTCCCAACCCCCCCCCCCCCCTCCCTCCCCCCAAGTCTAAGGCCCCGCTGCTGCATCCGGGCAGTTTGGAAAAGCTTTTAAAGTACGCGAAAAAGGACTCCCCATTAAATCGACCACTCCATCAGCAGCATCTCCTCCGAATTGCTGCGAAGTGTTTGGCAAGAGAATTTATTATTTATTCACACATTAGCGCGCGCGCATTCGGTCCGGTCCTCGCAACATACCCGAATCCTTCTCCGGCTGCTGCTAAGTGCTGAGTAAACTGTTGCTTTTGCGAATCTCAATAAATTTCCCATGAACCGGTAAATGGCAGGCGGCGTTTATTTTCACGTCTTTTTTTTCGCTTGCGTTCGTCGCTTCCGCCCGTGGCCTTACGCTCGTTTTGGCGTCCTTCTCCCGGGCAGATTTTTCCTCTTCCGGTGTTGAGAGTATCGAAAAATGTGTTTTAGCTTCTTCTTGTTTTTTTTTCGGTAGGTGCACACCCAGAGGCTAGTTTATACGTTCAAAATACCTTTCGTCGGTTCGATTTCGGTTCGGAAGGAGGTTCGGTGTAGGTAAAAGGGTTAGTCACACACATACATACTCGCGCCAAGCACACGTATGCCAAGCAAGTCTTAAAAGGCAATAATCGTACAATCGTCAAGAAGTACTTTGTGCCTACCCTCTCCCCATATGTTTTCCCCATTTCGAGCCAAGCGATGGAGTTGTAGGTTGCATCAAATGGACCACATGTTGATAGGGTATTGGAATAGGCGGATAGGCGGAGAAGCGAAGGGGCAGGAAGTGTTGCTTTTTAAGGTTAAATAGCGTTGGTCACATTTCGTACAGGGTGAGACAGACGAGCACAAACTTTTAGCATGTTTTATATGTTTGGTGAAGGTTTGGAAAATTATAAAAAAGTGAATGTAATTGATTACAGGTACCTTTGTGTCACGCAACAGAGACACTCGTCCAACCTATCTCAGTGGGATCTTTCTGTTAACATGACTTCACATCTCACAGCAGTTCATCGCATTCCATAACGCATGTGTGTCACACTGTAAAAAGAAAGTAGCGTGTACACAAAACAACCGTAAATAACAGCAGCAAAAGCAAAACCCCTGCCATGTTCCGAAATCTCTTGTCGTGGTGAACATTCAGGGTTTTCGGCGTCTCCCTGGTACCGTACCCGTTCGAAACACCTTTTGCTGCTGCTGCTGCTTTTCACACTGCTGCTGCCCAAAACATGAACGAATGAATCATATCACCTCGAAATGGCTCGACTTGGGAACGATCGTTCGAAGTGATTCGTTGTTTTGTGCATTGTACAGGGATGGAGCCAAAGTGCCATGTGAAGTCACACAAACGCCACAATGCCTTCGGATGACTTTCGATAGGGGACCGAAAGGCAAAAGCAATTTATACAGCTTCCCGGTTCCCGGTTCACAACCCCCTCGTCGACCGATGCCTCTGCCTTTTTTTTGTTTGATGACAGTTCATCTTTCCCTGTTTGAATATACTTCACCGAAAGTCAGATTCGGCAGAGCTTCAAGGGACGATTGCCAAAAAGTCCCTCCAGTGTGCCTTGCACATACATGTCCGGTCCGATTTGCGATAGTTTCTTCACTAGCTGGGTTTGTGCGTGTAAAATCCATTCTCAGTTCAGTTTCGGTGGTGGTTTGAAATGGGGGTTTGGCTAGAAATCAACTAGAGCATTGGGGACACGCTTTGTGGCGCTGGACAGTGGAATGGGTCCGCTCCGTTGTACACATTGTTGTAAAGCTGTGCTGCAGGACACATACACGCAAGCACACTAACAACTCTAAATTCAGAACCCATATCCCTACACATCTGTGTCTGTGAGCGAGCCTAGTGTTCGGTTGGTGCCGTTAGTAATGGCCAGCCTTGGACACACACACACACATACTCGAGCCCGGTTCCCAGCAACCGGTCCAGTTCGAAGCCCTCAAGATTATGCTCAAAATGAGCCAAAAATAGGGCACACTACACTGGAGGAGGAGGAACGAACAGGAGGAGGGCGTTTTATTCCAATTTTTTCATCCTCCTTGGCATACAGACACACACACACACACACACATGTCCAGAACACTTCCCAACGAAACAGAGCGGACCTGCAACAAAGTTCCGCCTCAAAACGGTCTCAAACAGCGTGTTTCGCATGGAGGAGGAGGAGTTGGGCAAACGACACACAGATAAGTTGTAGTCCTGTTGGTCCTGGCACTAGGTACACCCGTACCCCCCAACCCATGCACTCCAGCCATTCCCCCCACCCCCAAACTCACTCACCCTAACGCTCACTTCCGAAAGGCACTTGGGCACACTTCAGTTGGATGATAAATATTTGCACACATATTTGCTGACAGTTTGCAGCACTTTCGGAGTTTGCGTTCGTGATTGTAATTTCGTTTCACTTCCGCCCCACCATGCCCCTCTGGTTCCTCCACCCCCTGCACCCCCGACCGTGCCTTGCCTTTCGGAACAATAGAAGCACTGGCGTTGTTGTTCCACTGCTTTTTTGTTGCGTTGCGTTGCGCGTTGCGTCCCATCATCCCCAGGTCCAGAGGCCGCTGTCTCGCACTCGGGCTCGTTGCAGAGACGGCGGCCGCCCGTTTAGCATGTGTTGAAAGCGACAGGAAGTCCGGCGTTCTTTTTGCCCGGCCGTCAGAGTTGCCTGGATTTGGGGTGGTGGTCTTGCTCACTTACCGAGAGGCACCTTCCGGTTACAATGGTGCCAAAACCCGGCCAGCCAGGGGGGGAGGAGGAGGGAGGGTGTGTGTGAGTCTTCGGATGCGTGTCAGCGAAACATTAGAGCCAGACGGTATGGCGACGTGTTGTTGTGCCCGTTCCAGCAGCCCGCAGCCTTTGCTCGAGTGTCCGGTTTTAATATCGGCTTTAATGCCGCGCCACACGACCAAATCACTGCACACACACACACACGAAACGGGGTGCAGCTTAAATTCATTACCACTTGGGCAGGATCGGTGGGTTTAATGAATGCAAACCATTCAAGGGATATCTGCGGAGCAGTGAGAGAGAGGGAGAGACAGAGTTGAGGTTGGTCAATTTCTAACCACCGCAAAGTTTTTGTGAGAGTGTCTCTATTTTTTGCTGTTGCTGCTGCCGTGTTTTTCCTTTCATGCTGCTGTCTCGCGCTGTGTGTATATCATTGCTAATTAAAATGGAGCACGAGCGTTCGCTTTGGTGTCTAATTCGTACCCACCCATCCGACCAGGGCTAGGACCAGTGGCGGCTGGGTACGCGAGCTGTGATTATTTAATTATCCCCTCTCAGAAATATGCATTGAGTGGTGTTCCGCCGAGCCCTGCTTGGGCTTTGTTTTTCTCCTCTAAACGGCCCATTGTGGCGGTTCTTTATTTCGAGGAATATGGCAAGAATTCTTTGCCAAGAAGGAACGGCGCGCAGCAGAGACCTTCTCATGATTCGCTTGTGAAAAACTTTGAAGCGAGATTGGATATGGATACAGTTTAACCGGCTTCGGGACCGGTGTCACTTTGGGCTGTGGCTGATCTTGCTGGACAAAAGTGGGGAAATTAGTATCACAAAAAACGCCAAGATGAGGTCTTTTGGGGTAATTAGGGACTTAAATTTGACGGATTTCAATTATGTTAAAATGTATTTACAAAAACAAAATAAATATATGAGGTTTTGTTTAATAAAATCAGCGCATTTTACTAAAACATTTACTTAACACTCTGCAACGATCATAGCGCCCTCTTGCGTGTATTTTGCTTCAGCCAAATGTACGCTTTACCACAAATCCGCTCCACATCCCAGTGTGCATCGAGATTCAATATTCCCCAACTCCCCGCCGCGTAACCGTTTGTCTTAAACTTTTACAAGTGACGTAAATCCATTGCGTGTCACTGTCAGTCAGAGTGGAGTCACTTTTCTTTCAATTTGAATGGAAGAGCTTAAACTCACATTCAAAGAAAAGAAAAGCTTACTTCCCCGTCGCGGCACTCACTCACGACGCGCATAACAGCGCCTCAGCAGCCACAATCAGATTCGGAAGATTGCATAGAGAAAAGCGACCCCACCCAACCTTGGGCCCCTCCATCCCATCCCATCCCATCCCTGAATGCTTGAGCCGCTAAAAACATCTTAATGAATTTTAATGAGCATTTTTCGTGTGTCTGTGTGCTCGTGTGTCTTCTTCTCCTCCTTCCCTCAGCCACTGTTTGTTGGCTGTTGCTTTTAAGTTGCGCCTCGTATTCGTGCTTTGACCACCGCGCGCGTTTAAGAAAACAGCCTGCCGGCTGTTAAGAGATGCTGGTTTGTAGCAATCGCACACACTTTGTGGGGCACATTTTCGTCTTGTTGAATTGATTCCTTCTTGTTTTTTATTCTCTCACTTTGCTCTGGTCCTCCTGCCCTCCCCTCCCTTTTCCTCCTGATGTTTTGTTTTGCACGCATTGGGGAGAAATAAATGTAAAAGTCATTTGAATGGAAGTATCTCTCAGCAAGCAGTGAGAAAGACACACAAACCCTGTCCGTGCGGTGGAGCAATTTTTGGGAAGCTGCGATCCATACACGTACCAGGTGGGATGGAGGATGGGTACAGTAGCAGCTGAGGAGCTTCTTCAAAACCGAAGGGGAAATGAAGGAAGACGAGGAGTGGCTCATAAATTATGCATACCGAGGGTGGCGGGGGGAGGGGTTCTGTTGGGGGGAGGGTTCGGCGTGCAAATAGCTTTTCGGTTTCGGTTGGGCCGGGTGTGTGCGTGTGCGTCGTCTGCGGTGTCTTCAGCAATCGAAGGCTAGTCCTCTTCGACAGGAGCTAAGACACAAACCCACACACACACACACGCGCGCGCACGAAAATCGGGAAACAAATCACAGAAGAAATATGGAACACAATCATCGGTCGGTCGGATGGTTGACTTCGTAACGGGGTTTTCTGTGGCAGCTGAAGGCAGGTAGGGAGGGTAGTGGGGAAAACACACGATGCGACGACTGCGGTATGGAACGATCGAAATGTAACCGAATTTCGGCATCCGTTTTTGATGGAAAATCCTCCAAGTATCATCGTGAAGGGGAGGCGCAGAACGCGGAGCCGTACACGGGGCGATGACTTACGCAGAGAAGCGGGATCTAAAAAGGTTTCTCCCATTTTCCCAAATGCGTACCGTGTACACCCTACACGTGTTGCGCTCAAAGACGGGGCGAATGTGGCCCGTGCAAAAGCCGGCGTGTTCGGTGGAAAAAGTCGGCACCGACGGGAAGCCTGGATTTCGTGGAAATTCCGTAACGTGCCGACACGCACAGCCCCGACGAGGGTAAGATGATATTTCCGAAGCAGAATAGCATTCAAATCCTTCAGCTTAAGTTTTCCCATTTTCCATTTTCCGTTCCCCCGGTGTAGCTAATTGCAGTGGGAAACAATTCGCAAAACGGTAACCAACCCCCCGCGTCGCCCCGGTGGTGTGTCACCACAAGAAGTATTTATAGACTTCTGTTCTGCTTCTGTTGTTGTTCGGAGGAACAGGAATCCTTCTTTCTTGATTTGTTCGTGTCTAGGATTCTTCCCGTTCTACAGAATAGATAGAATGTGTTTCATCATAGCTGCTTTATCTGCTCTGTTCAAGTTGCGTTTGGATTGAAAGGCTTCACAGCACCGTCACAGTTGCGGGGTTGTTCAGCTCTAGGCTACTGTTTGCAACATTATTTTATTTGCCTTCAGCAATGCATCGCCACATTACTTTTAAGATTCAACTGAAAACAGAATGCTTGTGTCTGCATTAAACGTACAGGAGCGGTTTACTTGATGTCGAAAGCGTAGCAACGTTTAACGCAACTGCAGCATTTGACATGACAAGCGCATCAGTTGTTTTCGGAACGTCATCACGCTTAGGGCAGCCTTTGCACTGGATATCGTAATCGTGGTACACAACATTACAAAGGGTGTTTGGCGGCTTGAATCAGTCATTTAACCAGCGCCTATAAACGTGTTCAAAGTAATGCACTACAACTACAGAATTTGGTAACCCTAGGTAACGTATTCGTCCCTTGTAATTATGTTGTATTTTGCACTTAAATCTCCTAACTTGTAAACAACCACATTTTCACGCTGTCAAATGCCCTGAATCCGTTTATACACTTGTAGTTGAATACTTCCTTGAATTTGCAACGCTGGCATTGTGAAATTGTGCACCGGGCGTGTGACTTTAAGTGCGAAGCTTGTCTAAAGCGTGATGACGTTCCGAAAACAACTGTTGCGCTTATACTGTCAAATGCTGCAGCTGCGTTCAACGTTGCTACGCTTGCGAAATCAAGTAACAAAAACCCTGTAAAACCAAACTGTGGAAAAAAACACAAAAAAAACATTTTCCCAATAATCCATCATTACGTTGAAAATTCATTGTGCTGAAAGTGATTTTTTGCTTTTAATTAAAGTAATTGATACGGCTAACGGCAGTTGGAATATGGTTTGATGATGATGATAAAAACGTTCTTCTTACTCTTGTTCCATTCTCAGTGCCTCTCCTGCCTCAGTGCATCCTAGGCTTGACATGAGGCTTGTAATGATTATGGAGTTTTTGGAATTTAAAAAATCGATTGATTTAAATAGAATTTTATCAATCGATGCTGCAGCTGTGCTCGAGTTAAATGCTTAACAACAGCTTTCCAAGAGTCTCATGTCAATGGTTTTTTCCTCGTAAAAAGATGGAAAGTTGTAGCTTTCATTTTTTTCTTCAAGCAATGTGATGAAATAGTCAACTCGATACGCAAATTCCAACCGTTCCTCCCATTTTGGTGTACAAAACCACTCATATTGTGCTGTTAAAATTGATTTTATCGTAATACGTGGTGGTGAAGTTTATTTCATGGGCCACCTTACCCGGGTACTGGGCAGTTTTGTTGCGCCGCTGCTGCAACCGTGGCGTCCCTAAAGCCCGAAAGCACCACCATCGCCACGCCACGCCAGAGACCGCCGGAGACGAGTTAATGATGGAAATATTTTCGGAAAAGCATCATCATACCATCCGACCCGAACGGACAGCATAATCGGTTTGCCTTGCCTTCACCGTTTTGCCCTCCATTCCTGCCGGGGTTTGCTGCCGAGCTTCCATCTCTCAGGCTCTGGCTCCGCTTAATCCTAGCGGCTTGTGCCTGTTATTACGCGCACCATGGCGCAAGATGATACACAGTGAACGCAATGATGCGGGAGGGGAGGTGGGCAAAGAGAACACACGGTACACGGTGTGCGCAACGCGAGGTCTCATTACACGTACCGAGAAGGACCGAGGACCGGGACCGAGGCCAAGGATACCGTACTGCCACCGACCGGGTTACAACACCGGCCTCAATCAGGCTCCATTATTTTGAAGCTTCAAGACAATCTTCGCACCAGTTTTGGCACGCCGGGAAAATAATCCCCGAGTGAAAGCGAAGGAAGTGAAGCGCATTAAAGGAGTATTTAATTTTCTCTCCCCCAAACGGGTTCACTCGACGGAGGGGAGTCGGTGGCGAAGGGTTCTTGTGTCCGTAGACCGATCGTAAGCTTCGTCGTCGCCGTCGTCTTGAACGGGGTGGTCCACAGCATAATCAGCGCGAGGAATTGAGGGGGGGGGGGGGGGTAACCACCGGAAAGGAAGGTCTCGTTTCTGCGCCAGTTCGGAACTAAGACCGAAGAACGGCAGCAGCAGAAGAAAAGACTTCCGTTCCGTGCGCCCGTGCACCCGTCGAGGGCAAGGGATAATTCACAGTGGCGCTAATGTTAAAAGGATTACGCCTGGCAACGGCTCACCGCCGTGTTGTAAATGCTGCGCGTTCCGTCGCGCGTTCGGTTCGGTAGAAGAAGCCCGAGACGTTTCATAGTGCGGAACAGGAAAAGGAGCAGGAAAGCGGTGGATTTTCACACGCAATCAAAAAGAAATTTACCTTGCAATTTGGAGCAAACTTTCCCCCAGGCAACGAGTCAAGCGATGCGAGCGAAGAAATTGTGCGCCACATGTGTGCCGCCGCTGCTGCTGCTGCTGTTGTGGACGATAATACGAAGATACAAAAAAACAACAACAACCCTATTCTCCATCCCAAACACACACACATACACAAAGAGACACAGAAAGTTTAGTCGTTCGGGTTTAGTTTAACTATTCCGGGCAGCATCTTAGCGTTAATTTGCTGTTAACATTCTATCCATTGCATCGCGCCGAAGTAATGGTAGGAGTGAGGACACGAACCAACAGCCATAATTTCGATACATAAGCAAAGGGCGGCGGCTTTTAAATGGATTGTGTCACTGGTAATAACACGGGCGGGCAGGGGACACGCTTGAGTCCTGATCCTTTGCAGCAACTCGGTCCGGCGTATGTTTACGATCCGGACATCCGTCGTACGGTTGGAGCGGACATCCGGACGCATTAACAGCAGCCATTGAACGGGGTGTTGTCATTACACAAAGGAGTGAAACGGGTTTATATCGTTGTTTGGTATTCCGGTAACGCACCACGACGACACAAGTAATTGTCTAGTTGAAGAAGACTGTGTCCCTGTGCGTGTCTTTAGAATGGCCTTTAGTGTCGTGTGGTTTGTTAATAAAACTATCCACTTTTAACACTCGAATTCGACAGCAATGGCAATGGATTGGAAGTTGTTTTATTGATGCAGAGGCGAATATTCGAAGCAAAGCAGATGATAAGGACCTCGAAAGATCGGTCTTGTATTTCGTATTTAACATCAAAACAAAGCTTCTGCCTCTTATCGTCTTGGCTGACGTTCCTTCGAATTTGGTCCTTCGAGCCGGATGACGAGCCATTCCAAACATTACCATTTCCACCCGAACGTCGGATGTACCAACCTACGACCTCATTACGTATGTTATTTTTATCTTGAAGAATAATATTTTTCTACTCCAAGAATTGGCACAACGCGCTGGACACACAACTTTCGGAGAATAATTTACTTTGCCTAAAATGTTCTACTATGAAAGCCGAAACGTACCCAATACCATCGGATCCTCTCAGGCCCTGGTGCGCTCGCTTGGTCGGTTTGTTTACAGTGTTAATTCATGCGGTCTAATGGCAGGACAGTCCAATTGCCTTTGCCCGGCAATGATGATGCTACCACCAACAGGAGCTGGCTGGCCGCTTTTGGGCCGTAATTTCATGGAAGGATATAAATAACAAACCTTCTAAGGAAAATATCGCTCTCGATGTATGTTGGCCATGTTTGAATAATAAACCACCTCTCTCCATTGCCCGTTTACGACCTCCTGAAAATGAAACGGCTCAATGAAACTCAGTAAATCGCACCCACAACATTTTCCATTCCGATCTGTGTGCATTACTGTGGACAGTTCGTCTGTTCGTTTTGCCCTATTCCAACACGCGCGCGCGCGTCATCCACCCGAGCGCCCCACTGCGTGCAACTGTCAATCTGGCCCAAAATTTTAAATTCCTCAAAAAAACGGCCCAACGTCAAACGTCACGCTCTTAAACTTTCCCCGCACGGGCTCAATTCTTCGCCGCAGTGTTCCAGCGCTTCGGTCGTGCACTGCGCGTAGCAACGCACGTCATCGCGGCTCGTGGGGGAGGGCGGACACTGGGAACTATTTACCCCCGTTGCTATGGTCACCGTGCGGCAGGTTTCTTCAATAAGCACGTTGCCAACGCGGCACGGGTCGCCCGCTTTCGGGAAAGTCAGCGCTGCTCGGTGCGACCATTTTCACGTTCTCCATCCGTGCGGTCAGACCGGTGTGTTGTGGCCTCGCTTCAGGGGGGAGGACTGTCCCGTGATATAACCCGCACTCGATTACGGTTCCACGCACTCACCCAACGGGGTTTCATAGGGTGTACTACTGCTACGCCTGTTTGTGCCCTGTTGTGTTTGCTGATTCCGGGACAGCTCTCCTGGACAGGTCAGGACAGGCCTGTAACCGTCCGGCGGCGAGTGGTGGTTGTGTGTGCGCGTGTGTGTCTGCAGTACATGGGCTTGTACTGCAGTGTGTTCGATTGCCAGTCACCAGTTAGTGCATCAAATTCTCACATTTTTACGAACCAGCCGCGCCGAACAGAGCCTGCCTCGTTTGACGTTTGACGCACACACGATCGACGACAAACAAACAAACAAAAAAACCGTGCCTTCTAGAGCCGGCAGTTGGTTAAATCCCTCCATTGGCTTAGTAGTGTGTGTGTGTGTGTGTTTGGGTTTGTGTGTTGGTGGTGTGGTGTGTCCAAAGCGACCAAGTGTGCCGTACCACACAACAACAACAACAACAGCAACAACAACAACAACAACAACAACAACAGCAAAAATCATTCCCTTCCGAATCGTACCGTCGATTTGTGTGTGTTGTTATGGTGCTTACCTTTGACAGTTGGCTAATTATTGAGGAGATGCGCTCTGTGTCGCTGCTGCTGCTATGTAGTAGTAGTAATAGTATCCTCACTTCCCAGTAATCTCCATTTAGTAGCCCTTGCTCTCCTTTCGTCCCGAATTCCCTTTCCAAGTTTGCTTCCCAAAAGTTGCTCTCTGTCTCTCCCGGTTGTTGACTTGTGTGCTTCTTGCTTGAACCGCTTCCGTTTTTTCTGCTTGTTGTTTCCGTTGTTCGTGTTGCTACCAATTTATGTGTACCTAATCTGTGCCATCCATTCCTAGCTACCCGGACCCGGACTCTCGCGTCCATAAAACAACGGGTCACTTGTTGTTAGCGCGCCCCGACAAACAAGACTGTACTAATAATAAAATGCTTTTGTTTTTGTCTTTCTCTCCTTCTTTCTTCTCGCACTGGTTTGCTGTTTGACCGATGTTGCTGCTGCTGGTGACTTTGCTTCCTGTCGGCTTAACCATGATTAACCGTTGCATCCCCCCCCCCCCCCATCCCACCCGCCAACCCTTCCACCGACCATCCCACGGATCAACGTCGTGGCCGTGGCGGATACCCAGCAGCCGACGGAGCTCCCAGACGAGGACTTTATGACGAATCCTTCGCTGGCCATGGACGCTTGTTTCACCGCTTTCGACAAGGATGGGTAAGAAACTATGCTGGTGTGGTGTAGAGTGAACGAGGAGGGTGGTTAAGGGGCAAAACATTGTGTAGCTGTCAGTTAGGGGTTTGTTGTTCTGGCGCTTGCCATTTGGGAATGCGACGTCAAACGAGAGAAAACACCAGGGACCAGAGCCGTGTGAGCTACGCGCGTGAGGACGAGTGAGCTTCGTGTGAACTGTCATGTTGATGGGCGACTCCCCATGTTGTGGCGCCTTGCCACAATACCACATCAGAATGCCACTTTTTACAACTTACTATAAAATATTTATCGTTTGATATTTACCTCTTTCCGTATGGTAAGAGAATAAACGCATTTTCAACCTTGAATTTCTATTGAAAGCTTGCAAAAGCTTTCCACCCAAACCCCCCCCACCCAACGATCTGCCCACTTTCTCAGGTGGTTCCCACCCATCTTGCTTTGCTTGCACGTGCTTCGTTCGTTATCCAGTCTAGGGGTTAAAGGTCTTACCTCTTTTGCACACACACACACACTCACACCGCTTCTGTGGCGTACTTGCCGCGTTGTTGCGTTGTTTGAAGGCTTATATTGAACCCTCCGTATGTCCCCAGAGGAGTGCGCCGCAAAGCGGCAACCAGAGAATATGTCGCAGTGGGATAAAAATAAACCCGTTTTATGGCAATTCAATAAAATGCACTATCGCTACCAACTGCCGCCGGTGTGCTTTCGTCCCAGCACCAGTACCGGCACGGCTTCAAATGCTCCACACGTCCGCACTATTTCTTAACCTGCTGCTTGCTGGGCAGGTGGTGGAGTGAAGTATGAAGTTTGATTGGTTCATTCCATGCCATGCCATGCCGTGGTTTATGTGCTGAAATAAGCGTACGACGGATTCCACCTTGCGGGGAAGCGGCGGCTGTTGTGCCGTTTGCGTGGATGTGAGTGTATAAAAATTGGCACTTTGCGTGGAACCGGTTACTGTGCCGGTGTGGCGATGATTCCTTCCCGGCCCCAGCCTGGTACGTTCCGACGTTCGATTAATCCGTGTTGATTGCGCTTGATGCTAAATCAGCCTATTACGGATTGCATTGAAGTACGGTGGCTGCACTTTACCCCAGCACATCGTAAAACCGGATCGATGATTAGCATATGCTAAACGCTATTGTGCATGTTTATGTGACAGTTCACACAAAAAAAAGAGTAACTATTAAAGGGCATACCAATTATTACCTTCAATTGGACCCGCTCCCTTGTGGTTCATTGGCTGGCGAAACAAAGCGATTGCAAATTGAACCTGTATCGATCTCCCCCGCTGCATACTGTCATCATTCCGGCTCATCAAATGCATCAAATTCCTTTGCACATTCCATCAAGATCTCATCCCTCTTCTCGTGCATCCATCGCCCCATGTACCTGCTCGTACCATGCTCGACAGGTCACCGACGTACGTGGTGATCGTACAAATCGCGCAGCAATGCAATGACAACTCAGTGATGAATTGATTTTGATTTATTACCCCCCCCCCCCCCCCCCCCCGCCCTCAAAATAGGGAATTTCACACGCGCACGTTCTTCGTGCCATGCAAATTGTCCTCCATTTATGTGGGTTGCTGGGTGCCAGCTACCAGACCAAGCTCCTTCGCAGATATCGCACTCTGCCAAGCTCCCTAACAACGCTCCAGATTTTTCCCGACGCGGCTTCCGCGGCCACGTACCTGGGCATCGAAATGTGTGGATAAAATTTCAAATCATATTGCTTCCTGGTGGTGGCAGTAAAAGCAAAAGAAGGATGAAAAAAAAAACCGGCACAAATTGTTCATCTTTCCACGTGCCTTCCCGCGAAGCGGGAATATCTTGCAGTTGAAAACCCCCACGGGTGGCACGGGGAGAGAGAGACAGAAAAAGAACATGTTTTCCTGCGATCGTGAAAATTACGTTCACAACGACGACGACGACTACAAGGGTGGGATTTCTTCCAACACTCTCAAGGGATACACACACACATACGGAGACACACATACAAAGTTATGGTGCTTTTCTGCGCGGTGGGCATCTCGCCATGGCGAAAGGAAAATGTATTACCTTTTGATCGGGCAATAAATTTCAAATTTTCTCACTGTTTAAACGCCCTGAACGACTGGCAGACGACACACACAGACACGCACACAGGTCCCTCTGTGCCCATGGAGGGTGTGTGTGTTCCGGACGTGGCATGTCGAACCATTGAACGTGAAGCTTGTCGAAGTTTTCTTGCCAAAAACTTCCCCCGCTTCCGGTTAGTTCTATGGGTGATCACTTTTTGTGCGCGCTCTCTCTCCCTTCTCTCGCTGTCCAACGAACTGGATGCATTCCCCACTCCCCATTTGCCGGGTAAAAGGCAGCTCGCCTTCGGGAAAGCTGGGTGGAAAATTTATGTCTCATGCTCGGTTGAGATGTGACCTGCTTTAGCGGGCTTTGTGGCTCCCTTCCGTCCCCAAACAAAGATCCCCTTGGAAAAGAAGGTAAGCCCGCACTATAAAGTAAAGGCCCTCAGAGGTGCAGAAGACTTGCTGCTGCAACCCGGCACCCGGACCCGGCCCGGGGTAGTGCAGCACACAGCGCGCGAGAGTTAAGAGAAGCACGAGGATGCGCACGAGTAGGAAACATCCTATTTTGGCAAGTTGCAAAACGCCACTGTTTTATTCCTATTGTGTGAAGGCTGTAAAGTTTTACGAGTGCGCCAGACTTGCCCTGCAACAATTGCACACACACAGACACAGAGTGTGATTGTGGGTACGTTCGCGCTAAAATAGCGATACCATCGTGCGCTGGGGATTGTGATGGTTTGTGTCTTGGGCGGCTTTCGACACGTACCGTAGATAAATGTTAATCTGCTTTTGTGGCATCGGAGAGCAACTGCCACCCTTCCTTCCCTCTCCGAATGCAACGCTTTTGCTGGCAGTGCAGTAGTGCTGGGCTGGAATTTATGGCAGGAAACTGTTTCTATCGTACGAGAGGGGGCCTTTATCCTGAGGCGAGCTGCATGCAGACGAAGCAGCGGGAAAGCGCGCGATGTGGATGGTGGATGAGGTGTTTTTACGATCGTTATTGTTAACATTGATGGCGCATATCGGGTTTTATGGGCGAAAGTTAAGTTTGCGATTGATTTGTGAAGTTAGGGAGCGTTTTTATTTGGCTGCTTCTTCGATCGTTACCATTCTGATGCGAGCACGATAACGGAGGGTGGCGTGCAGGATTGTTTACATTTTAAAGCACATTTCTGTCGTGTGTGTGTTTGTACATAACAGTTGGGAAGTTGTACTGGAAAGGATTTAATGTAATTTTTCAGCACATTTTGATTAGAACTAATCTTTATCTTTTTTGCGAAAAACAAAGTCAATGCATCGACCTGGAGTGGACAATCTCGAATTGAATCTAACGCTAACGGAAATGGTGCTTTCTTTTTCCCTACCTAATTCAAAAACACTACCACTGCAGAAACAGAAACTCATTTGCGTGTATGCTAAAGAAACTAAAAAGAAACCGAACAGACAACGAATTTCAATCGCAATTGGGTATAATTGGATTGCATTGATACGGTATCTTTGTTGCTGCTGCTGCTGCTGCCGCCGCTGCTGCTCCTACTGCCAGTGAAAAGCGCAGGAAGTGATAGCGGATAATAAAATAAAACTGCAAAACAATTTTAGGAGAGCATCCTCCAGGTAGCAGCACTTTGTGTGTGTGTCACCAAAGGGGGAAAAATAGAACCACCACAAAACCCATTTCCTTCCCAGAAACTACAGACATAGACGGAGGCTCGAGTCTCGGGGCCGGGTGTTTTCGCACACCGTCTCACGAGGAGGAAAGGAGGCATGGTGTTCGGTCTAGCTGGCATTTTGCATAGCCAAGCTGCTCAGGCAGTGCCTTACGCGCTCGTGGGTATATTTTTGTCCTCCCAATATTGCTCTCTCCCCGTGGTGTCCTCACGGCATTGTTGGTCGGTTCGCTTCGTGTGCACAAAATTGGACGGCAAATGGAGGACGGTCCTGGCAACCCAAGCAAGGTGTTGTTGCTGTTGTTGTTGTTGTTGTTGTCTCGCGCTATCGGGGTGCCACAGATGCACCAAAACTGCACAATGGGTTTTCTGCTGCCGCCCGTGAGAGAGAGAGAGAGAGAGAGAGAGCGGGACAGTGACACCCGGGCCCATCTGACAATGGAACCGACAACGAGTGACACTCGATTTGCTGTCACAATATTCCAGTGACAATGATTAGAGAAAGTATGCCGAGGGTAGTGATAGTGGGGTACGCGAATGGAGCCCATCATCTACCCCCCATGCTCCTTCACCCATGACCCACGCCTCTGGGGAGGGTAAAGGGGGGGGGGGGGGGGAAGTATAAAACATAGCAACAGTAAAAGAGTTGCAGGAACAAGTGTTCAGGTTTCGAGGATTTTCCACATTTTTTTTCCTCTCTCTGCTTTCCACCAATCCATGGGCAGGAGAGACGTACGGTGGTCGAGGTAACGCACCTCCCTCTGTGTCTGTGACGCTGACAGCTGCCTCTGTCCGGGTGATGTTCCGTGTCTGCTCCGTACTCCGTATTGTATGTGCCCGACGTCGTCGTCGTCTATTGTTTTCGAGCTCGGGCATCAAATTGGATGCCTGTCATCGCCCGGGTTCTATTACCACTACCACCACACTACTAGGCCGCCGGTGTATTGGTGTGCAAAATGGAAGGCGATACGAGCGTGCACACGTCACCGCACTATGGCGTGATATGGCGTGAGGAAAATGCCTGTGCGCGCCTACCGGCCTAGGGGCCCCCGGGTGTAGCGTATTCAGCGCGCTGGCTTTTAACCCCCTTCCCACTGGGCCCCACTTCGTTTCCACCTTTCGGACTAATTTTACCCGACACCCATCGTTTCGCCGCGTTTGAGAGCAGTTCCATTTATGGGACACACGGAGCAGGGGCGTTGTTATTGGCGGCGATAGTTGGAGCATTAGGCGTTATTTATTTATTTATTTATTTATTTATTTATTTATTAAGTATCTTGCAAAGATTTGCTGGGACACGTACTTATATAATAAATCCTAAATTCATCTACAAAACTTAACTACAGCGCTATCAATAAGGAAACGAGAGACAATTGGTTTTAAACTGAGCTGTACTAATATTGAAGTCGAAGAATCTTTGGTATTTGTTGAAGCTATGTATCATTTGGTTAATAGGCGCATTGCAGGAATGTGCAGATCTTGAGAACGTAGGTCTTAACAGCTCACGTATCCTGAGAGGTCGTTCAGGAGCATAAAGATTCAACTTTTCAAGCAGGTAGGGAGAGTCTATGTCCCCACTGATTAACTTCGCGACAAAAGTAGCTTGCAATGCCCGACGTCTATGTTCTAAGGTTTGCAGACCAAGAAGCATGCACCGTGACAGGTAATCTAAATGTTGTGATGAAGCCCATTGTAATCGGTGTATTGCTATTCTGGAGAATCTTTTTTGTATGCTTTCTATCCTAGCCGTCCACACGTGACAGTATGGGGAGAAAAGAACTGAATTAGACTCTAGGATGGAACGTACTAATGCGGTATATAATGCTTTCAGACACATTGGATCTTTTATCTCAAGAGTTTGCCTGATTACAAATCCTAACATCCTATTGGCCTTGCTAATAATAGAGTGGTAATGCTCGCGAAAGGATAGTGATGAATCAAGGATCACACCAAGATCCCTAACTGATGACACGCGAGACAAATTGTAATTGTGCAATGAGTAACAAAAGTTTAAAGGGTTTCGTTTCCTGCTGAATGTAATCGCGCTGCATTTATCCACACAGAGGCTTAGTTGGTTTGCCACACACCAATTGCTGAATAGGTTGAGATTGTTCTGGAGCGCGAAACAGTCATCGATTGACCTGATAACTGAAAAAAGTTTAATATCATCAGCATAAAGCAGTACAGAATGTTTTGGGAGAATAAGAGTCACGTCGTTTATGTAGAGTGTAAATAATAGCGGCCCCAAGTTGCTGCCTTGGGGAACTCCCGAAGTATTTGTGAACGGTTGCGAAAAGATGTTATCTATTCTTACAGAATACATTCTGTCCGTCAGATATGATTTTAACCAATCGATGACAAGAGGTGAAATACCAAGCTGTGCGAGTTTTGCTAGAAGGATGTTGTGATTGATGCTATCAAACGCAGCTTGGAAATCAGTGTACACTGTATCCATTTGATATTCCGATTCAAACGATGTATGACATTCCGAAACGAACTGAGCTAAGTTGGTAGTTACGGATCGTTTAGGTACGAAACCATGTTGATTAACAGATATGTAATTGATACATGACATAACTAAGACGTCGTAGATCATGATTTCCAAGATTTTTGCAAACGTGCATAGAGATGTTATACCACGATAGTTTTTTGCATCATTCTTAGGTTCTCTTTTAAGGATAGGTGTCATCCATGAAAATTTCCACGGCTCAGGAAAAATTCCCATTTTAAGCGATGCAGTAAAAACAGTCTCTAGAGGAGCGCGCAAAGCATCAGCGCACTTTTTCGCTACGATGGTCGGTATCCCATCGGGCCCCGGATTATATGAAGTTTTCAGTCGATCGATGGCTTTACAGATGATATCACCGTTAATCTCGAAATCATTTAGCGAAACACAGAAAGCGTCAGAAGGTGTGTAATCCAAAGCAGCCTCAAGCAGCGATGAAGTAGTAGTATCATCAGAATAAACGCTTTTGAATTTTTCAGCGAATAGTTGACATATGTCGTAGCGATTATCTGCATGTTTATCGTTCCAAACAAGATGATTAGGTGCGCCGCTGTCCCTTCGTTTATTGTGCATGAATTGCCAGAATAATGTTGGACAATCGATGAACTGTGATTGTAGATTTTGTATGTAATCATTGTAGAGCAGTTTGTTCACTTGTCTAAAATGGCTGGTAATGGTATTTAGCCAGAGCTTGTCTGATGGCAAACGGGTGCGTTTATATCGGCGCTTGGCTCTATTTTTAGACCGTCTTATATTATTTAATATCCTGTTACTCCATGGAGGTCCACGTTTTCTTGATGCTGTCTTTAAGGGACAACATTCAGCGAATATACTTATTAGTTTATCAGTGAAGGAACGAATAGCGGTATTCAGATCATAGTTGGTGGTGCAGTCGGGATTGCAGAAGGACCAATCTACATCGCGCAGCATAGCATCCATTTTAGCGAAGTCGGCTTTGCGGAAATTAAAGCTCATGAGTGTATTAGCGTTGTCCGAGACAGGATCGTTTATGTTAGTGCGATACGATTTGAATTCCGCAATTAAACATGGATGATACACATCAGTATTTATTAGCCAATCTTGTGTAGATTGGATCTGCATCCCTTCCTTCACAATATTGTCGTCAGCAAAAATGAGGTCTAGTACATTGTTTTTGATATTTTTAATAAAGTTGACTTGTGTCATGCCTGCATAGTTCATTTCATCCAGCAGATCCCCGCAAACGGTGGAAATTAGAGATCCAGAAAAATCGAGCATTGGTAGCCCGCTGTCTGATAACTTCCATGCAAGATTAGGTTGGTTAAAATCTCCCAATATTAATAATCGATCGTGTGGGTGCGCTTCTCTGACGTTCCGCACGGCTGAGCATAGAGCATTCATTACATGTGTGTTATTCGATTTATCTGGAGGTATGTATATGGCTCCAATAGTGTGGGCAGTGTTCATGTTTGTAATACGAATGAACACGGTTTCAATAGAAGGGTCAGAAGAGAACATTTGACTCACCCATTTTGATAGTACTGCGATTAGAACCCCTCCTCCTTTAATCTTTTTGCTATTTGCAGAATTTCGATCATTTCGGAAGACTGTATACCGGTTGTCAAAAAGTTGACCGGAATAAATTGAACTGTCCAGCCAAGTTTCCGTTAGTACAATAATGTCATAGTCGCATACTGATGAAGCAGCAAAAAAATCACTGAGTTTTGATCGGAGCCCATGCACGTTCTGATAATATACTTTTAAGTTATCATAATCAATTTCATTGTTATTATTATTATTATCGGATCGTAAAATATTAACATGGTCGTGTGAGCTTACCGGATCATCTGGCTGCGCAATTCGTATCGTTGTGTTGGAGGGGATGGGGACAGAAGTTGCGGCGGAGATGTCAACAGAATCGGTGAGCATGGTTCTATGATCGCTGAAGAGTGTAGCGGTAAAGTTTCCGTTGTTGTCGTTAGCGGCAGGTGCAGTAACGGGCCGTTGAAAGTTTGCCTCATGCGAGCACGGGATTGGGACGACGGTGCATTCTCGTTTTTTGGATTGCCATGGGAAATAAATCTTTTGTATACCATGCCTCGCGGCCAAGTGCTGGGTTCTAACGCTAGATTCAAAAGCGATATAGGTACACCGATTTTGAATGAGATGAACTTGAGTTCATAAGACATGTTGTGTGGTCGAATCTTATAAATCAAAATATCGGTAGTACCCAGTTGTTTTGATATCAGTTCACGCATATCATTTATTGTTGTGCTGGGATCAACTCTCGTAACAAAAAGCCAGAATTTGGTTTCTGTGTTAGGAATGAACTTGACCTCTACAGGTATATCAGATGTACCATGCTTTAATTCAGTGTTAGATGTGCAATTTGGAAGAATCGTTTGTTTATCTGTACAGGATGGTAGTATGAGAGAACGAGAACGGGTTTTTTCTATCCTTGTTTTCAACGAATCTACCGCAGAATGTTGCATACTTGCGGGCGGTATAACTGCTATCGATGGTATGTCGACTAAGCTGGGATGCTGAGCGGACTGTGCACTAGTGTTAGTGAGCGAATTTGCTTGGTTGTACACTCGAGGTGGTGATGAAATTGTGTTTGTGATTGTGGTGTTCAAATTGTCACTTAAAACTTGATTTGGACGATTTTCACTACATTGAACTATGTTTTGCTTTTGTAGATCAGTGGGACAACCTGATGAATTAGACGAATTGGTATTTGATTGTAGCGCCGTAATAATGTCGGTGTATATGTGATCACTGAATCGCTTGTCTACTTCTTTTACTATGTCTTCTTTGAAGGTTTGTAGGAGTTGGGCTATTGCACTAATACAGGTAGATTTGCTTTCACGGCACTGTGTGCATATCCATCTGAGACCGCTGTTGCCGAACAATTCTTTACAATTTATTTTTTATAAAAAAAAAAATGGAGAAAAACACGATACAGGGACACATTTGGAAAATGGCAATGGCAGCGAAAGAAGCATGAACACGCTTTTATGTGAAGCAGTACGGTTGGTGTGATTGGTTGATAAATGGCACGAAGATTAGCGAACGTAGCGTTTCTCTGTTCAATGTAGTGGTGGTACGATATTGTGTAAACGAGACTTTGATTGCATTGTAATGATATGCCTAAGGGAATTCGATGAAAAGGACACTACTGTTAGTTGGTATAGTGATGTTAATTATTTGAAAATAGAGGTTAAAAGCTTATTTGTGCTTTAAACGTGTTGTTGCTGATCGATTACTGAAATGTGTTACAAGCGCCTAAAACTATGCAATTGACGTGACATCTATTAATGTCCTTTCAAAACCGCTCTACCTTTTTAGTTGTGAAAAGTAAGAACACAGCACAAACACCAGCTTTAAAATGCATGAAAAATGTCACTCCTTACTAGGGAAAAGGGTTTGCCTATTGATTATTGCATCTGAATTGCATTTCCAAGTGGCAATGGTTCCGATTCCATTCCCTCCTCTTGGTGCCCCATTTCGTCGCTCTGCTTCTGCTAGCAAAACAAATAATACCCTTCAACCACCGACCACCGACGTCGTTATTATGATTATTCGCCGCACAAAATCAATCATCTCATTTCGCCGAACCGAATAGACCTTTCAGTTCCAGTTCCGCGGCAGTTCTGCCCCACCTGCCTGCCTGCCTTTACTAAAGATTCTTCCTTTGCAAATGTCATCCCCTACTGCTTCCTGCTGCTCAGCAAAAGGGCACAAGTTCGTGGCACTACTACTGCTACTACTACACCATCAAGCACCATCAATTTGTGCATACAAAAGTGCAAAAAAAAGTGCTCGCCCAATCATCCGTACCACACAGTGTGGGAGAGGGTGCGCGCACACGCGTTCGAATCTCTCCGCACGTTCCCCTCCATCTTGCCCCGTCGCGTCATGCCCCACAGCGTGCCCTCTTTGCACAGGAAGAACTATACCGACCGGGTGCTCTCGTCCGCGCTACAGCAGCGCGGCATTTCGGGCATCCGTCCGCCGGAAGGTGACGACGACGACGGCGACGACGAAACGACGAAAGAGGAAGGAAAACATTTCCGGATATCCGAAGTAATTTATTTTTTGTGTGGCGTCCTTTCCTCGTTCACTTCGAGCCGCAACCGAGAGTGGAAGAGAGAGCCACAGGGCCACAGTAGGATGCTCCGTGCGATGTCAGCTACAGGGCTTACCAGTAGAGCACAGTGTGGCAGTAGCGTGGCACCCCGAAACGGGTTGGTTGGTTGATAAATTTCGATATCGTGCTACCTTTTCGGGATGGATTCAGCCTGTTTTTTTTGTACTTCTTTGCTCTTCATGCTACCACCGTTTTGGAAAATCCTCTCCTCGGTTACGTGGATTGTTCGGTGGCTAGGGCTGAGGATTTTGTCTGCCATTTATTGGGAAGTACGATGAATCCGGACGTATTCCCTCCTCCTGTGTACCTCTCCTCTTGGGTGTTTGGAAAAGGTGGAAATCTAAAAATGGAACCCACTTCCCTCCCCGTGCGTTTGAGGTCGAGAGGAGAGCAACGAGAGGGCATTTCCCCCTAACTACATTTATCTACCATCCCCAGGAAGCCAGGGGTTATTGGACACCATTCGTCAGCTCGTGGCAGTGATCAGATCAAATAAATAAACCCACAGTGCTATGAGGGGGGTGATCCTTTTTTTTGCTTGCTTCCTCGGGACACCACACACACGCACACACACACACGTGTGCGCGCATTCCGGTCATATGTGTGTCGGTTAACGCGCGCGCGTACAGGATGGGATCAAAAAAATGGAAAGAGAGGTTAGAGCAAATTTATTCATGGCTTGGAAAAATTGGTCCATTTTGGACCCGCCCGACCAGCACCCGACCCCACCTCGCCGGAGCGAGGGATTTTATGATCCCTCACACGACGATGGCGACGACCAGGGGGGCAACAAAATTAAATGAATCGAAATCGAGTTATATTTTCTCATTTGCGGTTATGATACCGCCATTAGTTTTCATCGATGGACATCAATTGTTTTTGGCTCTATCTTTTTTTACCCCCTTGATCCCTACCCGATCCCAAAACCAGCGGGTTATTTTTTTGCAATTCGCTTTCTATTTATGTATTTATTATAAAGTCCCGCCCGTTTTTTTTTTTTGGTCGGTTCTTTCTGACCCTACCACCGATGGTAGTACGCAGAGAGAGAGGATAGAGGCAGAACAGGTCGAAAATCTCTTTAGCCCCTGTTTTACCGGGCAACCGGCGAAAGGTCGTCCACCGGCGTATAACGAAGCGGCCATGGTGGTTGTAATGTGTTCTATTTTGTCCGTCGGAAGTAGCGGACCTTTTTGGCGCGCGCACACATTTCACTGATGCATGATCCTCATCATCATCAGTCTGCAGAAACCCCCCACCCCCCATCCCCCACGTTTTGGTTGGTTGGTTCGCCGAAGGGAAAAGATGGAAATTTATTACGGCTTTATCCCCAAAAAAGAAAGGATCCACGCTTTTCCTTTTGCTTATGATGTTGGTGATGATGATGATGGGTGAAAATCCTTCTTTGTTTTACGGTGATATCATGTTTAGCAGCGTTCGTTTTCTGCTCGGTACAAACCCTTGCTCTAAACCCAGCTCTACCCCGCTTTGTAGCGATAGAGACGATAGAGTAAGGGAAAGGTGTATGTGAAAATCTGCATGATCGCAAACGTCACTGTTCAAGGGAAGGACAGTTTTAAATCCCATCACCGTTTGTGGTCTGCCGCGGTGGCGTGCAGGAAGTGTAATAAACATTCAAAAAACGTGCAACAAACAAACACACACACACACACATCGAGGTATGTGCTAATCGCGCGCGCTCTCTCTCTCACCCTCTCGTTGGATCTGTTGGACCGGTATAGTTATGGGGGAAATAGTTTTCCGGTGAGTGATATACATACACACACACCCACACGTACACAAAAACACACGCGATATAATAAATCACTCATAAAAGCGGACGCTGCGCGCTGTAAGATACGGAGCGGGCGGTTGATAGATCCAGCACAGACCAGGCGACCCCAGCCGAGGCGGCTGTGGGCGAAGAGAGGAGGGTGGTCTCATGTAAATTGTTTGCAGTTTGTGGGACGGACGTGTTGCGCGCGCTGGCACTGGCAGTGACAAAGTGCCCGTTGAAATGTTGTCGTAGCGGATGAGACAAATTTATGGGTGCGCTCGTGTTTTAAAACGCGTTGCCGCTTCCTAAGTTGATGTTAAATAGTTGTACGAAGAGCCAAGGGTTTTACATGGGCAGCCGAGCCGGCGTGGAGTGTTTGGTGTGATTAGCTGTGGTACACCTGTTTTTTTGTTTTTGTTTTGGGGGGGGGGGTGCTTATGGGGGCAAGGGGCTGTGGGACGATTGAAGTTATAATGTTTGGTTTGGAAGGCGAAGCACGTCCTTTATTTAGAGCGGGGGGGATTTTAAAGCGTTAGCTTCGGTGGTTTGCTGTTGTTAGATCATACAGGTTGATGTGGCGGATGATTTGTTGATTTAATGAATTGGTTGTATTACAAGGGAGATTATACAACTTACAATGTCGGAATTACTTATGAAAACAGGGCACTACACTTCTGTGCGAATAAAAGAGCCGCATGATGGCATGAGTATGGGTGTGAAATATCCAACGTTTGAGGCTAATGCGCCTTAAAGTATGCAATCCGCTTGTTAGAAGCCATGCAATAGAGTAACCAACAAGCTGAAATTGCTGTTTAAGATGTCGATGGTCATATTTTTATACTTTTAATATACAGTACTAGTAATGGCCGTTCAGTTACTTACCATTCACATTTAAACACCCCCTTTGACACGAACTGCACTATCCAATTTAATCTGGAAGTAGAAAATATCTTTATTAAAAATACAAAAGAATGAAAGAGAATACTCGTCAAAAACTTCAATGTAAAATCACGCCCGATGATACCCATCATCCGTCGGAGGAGTTTTAATCATCATTATGGGGAATAAAATGCAGAGAAAACAGTCAATAACGGCACGAACAGAAAAATGCTCCGTGTAAAACCATGTTTCCCTTTCCATAACGTTCAATCACTCACACACAAACACACCCATGGGACATGGTCACATATCGCCACAGGAAGGCACACACAAAGGCGCAAACAATAGCCGCATATTAATCACCCATTCTCCGGGCTTTTCAGCAGACTAGTAGTAGAGCACGAAGGGCCCCAATGGGAAGGCAAATGTGAGACGTCAATACGATCGATAGCTTCGGGAAAGCAAGAGGACCCACACACACACACAGCCCGGTCGGTCGGTTTGGCATGAGTGTGAACACATGAAATTCAATCAATCCAGCGCAAACACACACACACAAATGCGGCTCTCTAGAGACAACCGACGAACGGGGATGATGACGCAGCGAGAGCGACGCCCGGGCATGATTCGAAAGTAATTAGCGATAGTTTGACGAGCGGCTATTCTCGAAAGACAATAATGACGACGATGATGATGATATTTTGATGATAATGAATAGACGTGTTTGGGTGTGAGTGTGCCGCAAGGCGATGCGATCCATTGCTTACGGTGAGCGATTGACGTCACAAATCAAAGCCCCGACCGTGCACCCGACGTACACACATCCATTGTCCGTGACGTCATCGCGATATTAAATTAAACTCACATCAGAAAGGCGAACAATTCCACCCTTTTGTGAGGGGCTGAATGCACCCCCCCCCCCTCCTCCCCTCTATCCCTCCTCTACCGCATAATGTTTGCATCGTGTTGCATGTATAATTAACATCTTGGCGCTTGCAAGACAACACGCGCGGGCTAAAAGTTTAACAAAGTAGCCTTTGAACTGTTGTTCAAGCGGCAGCAGCGAGCACACTTCACAAATTCCCCTCGAGGTGAACCATTTAACTTAATTTGTTGTGTGCGAGTGTGCTGTGTGTGTGTGACTGCTTTAGTAAGGATGTACAATTGCCACCCGTTGCGTTACAGAAGGCCACTAGGTACTGGGGGAGTGTGAAAAGTGCAACAGAGCATTAAAAAGACGCATTCCGGTAAGTGAGTGGCCGGAAGCGCAGCAACACTGTTCATTCATTTCGCGCACAATGAGCGGTTCACTTCCGAAGCAAGTGAAATTAGTGCAATGACGACAGCAGTGTGAGGAGAAAGGGGAGAAGGGGGGGGGGGGGGGGGAGTTTGGCCCGTTTCGTTTCGATTTCAGTTTCCTTCCCAAACCCCCGCCGACCCCTTATGATTCTTTTCTCACCGTTGCCATAGCGCCGCCGCTAAGCGAACGCGCGAGCAGAGCCACATGGTTTGTGGCAATTAAACTTTTCCTCTCCAGCTGCCTTAAAAAGGACGGGGCCATTTTTCTTTAAACTTTGCACCATCATCAGCCACTTCCTCTGTTCTCTGTTTTGCACGTCTTAAGCAGCAGCAGCTGGTGGCAATTATTCATGTGATTCGCGCGTACAGAAAGCGGTAGCCAACCGAGCCAGGAAGCCTGTCAGGCTTGCCACAGTCGGCTTCCGTGTTGCATTATGTGCACACCCGAAACTTTTATGACCATTGTTCACTGTTAAGAACGTGGCTGTGTTGCAATTCGTTAGACACAGAAAAAAACCCCCCTGTCATGTTGCATATTTATTTTGCAACTGTACCATTCCATCCTTTCTGCTTCTCTTGCCGAGTAGTCCGCCATTGCGCAAGCATTTATATGAACTACCAGGCGGCTCCACCACGAATTGGAACTCCGGGGGAAAAATTCCCGGAATATCGGCTCAACCAATAAAGGGTATGCCACTGTTTACAATACAAATAAATTCCATGCCAATTCGCGATGATTATTCCCGTCCCAATTGGGAAGGGGCGTCGATGCGACCGGGGAGAGGGGAGGGGGTGGGGTAAGCTTTATTTGGACCGATTTTTACAATAATCATCGATATTTGATCGGAGCTTTGCGTCTGCTCGTGCTGTCGTGCTCCTTCGCTTTCGTTCTCACCGGCGCTCGTGGCCGGATGGGTAAATGGTACGACGTGAGAATGTGAAAATCATAAAATTTGCCCCTATCCATGATGCATCGAAATAACTGTGTATAGTGTGAGAACGGATATTGATTACGCAAAGAGGGCAAGAAAGGCGGGTGTGTGGGTGTGTGTGTTGGCCGGAAAACTTTTCCCCGAAGCGTTGTCAAACGGCACAAAACAAATGCCTACGTCATGGGAATGCTTACGTGCGATGACAGGAATGGATGTTGGAGGGTCGAGTCCCCTCCCCCCCCCCCGGTGGAGCGGGAACTGAGCGATGAAGGAAGAAAAATGGTTCCGGGTTCTGGCAAACAACTAATCGTCGTTCCGACACGATATTGAATCCTGGCCCGTCCCCATGGCCCGGCACAGGCTTAGTTGGGAGTTTTTCATCTTTCAAACCCTGCTCTTCCTCACCCCAGCGTGGCATTCTCTTCCTACCTTTCCAGCCCCATACTACTTTTACTTGCTTTCCTCATCGACTTTTTCCGTTTCTTTTTCTTTTTTCATTCGCCCTCCTCTTGCTGCCCTCAGTAACCTCGTTTTGACGTGGGCAAAAAGCCAATAGTTTTAAATTTCCGCTGAACATGCAAATGTACTCCTTTTTTCGGGGCGAAGGCGCGAGAGAGAGAGTGAGATCGCTGTGTGAAGATTTATACGAGTTTGAACTTGGATAATTGAGCAGTAATCGGGAGGCCAAATCTACACACCGGTGTGTCCCTGAAGCAAACACGCTGGTGCGCTTGAATGTTGCTGAAATTAGTTGTATGTTTCGCCATTTTCATTTTTTTGTTGCTTTTTTTTCGAGATACATATCATTCATTCGTGTCGGACCAGAAAATGACTGTCGCAGCGGTCGGGAACTGCGGGGGACACGAGAGACGCCCTACAGTGCGCGGTGGTAAAGGACCCACTCAGGATTGCGAAATTTGTTACAATTATACAGTCCCCGGCCTCGTCAGGCATGTGGCGTGCAAAGTTTCGGTTTTGAAAGTCAACTCCAAACACCAACTACTACTGCTGCAGTGTGGCCTCCCCCCCCTTCCCATTCCCCCCTTACATGGGTGGAGAGTTGTGTTTTATTATTTGCTGCTTTATTTCGGTAGTTTCGAAATGGGAAGGGTGAGCCATCCAGCAGCGGCTTGCTTTGATGAATTGCAAAGGCAAGTTGTTTCGCCTTGTCGATAAATCTAAACATACCGTTGAAAACCCGTGCAGCAAAATAAGTTGGACACATTCGCTCTAATCTCGATTGTTGTTTGTTCATGTTAAACTCCCAAAAAAAAAGATGTTGAAGTATTGCATAATTTAAATGATACTTTATACCAGTGCTGCAAAATGTCATGAGCATCACGTGACGATCACCAGCGAAAATAGGGAACATATCCGTGGTATGGCTTGATGTTCGTTGCTGATACTTAATGAAAGTGCGTTATGACATGCCGAACGTGACATGCGAATGGCTTGAGTCCAACGCGATAGTCTGACTGAGCTTAATGGCGGCGCAAACATAATCGTGATTTTTTCTGGCTGTGAACATGTGCTGCCAAATGCACCAACACTCATGACTGAAACGAAGTTCAAGTCAGCACAGGTTCATAATTGTGATGTACAGGGATGGCACTCAAAAAGTTGGTGGACATGCTTGGTGCCATTTTTATAGCACGCAACTCTTGGTGACTTACTTGATCATGACAATTTCTCCCAATGATAATCAAGATATTCGTGGGACCTACTTGGCGACTATCTGTCTGCTTTGAAGGTCTGTTGGGTAAACTGATAAAGCATTTGAGCGATAAAGCATCCTCATTTTGTTGGTTAGGACCACTCGCACGCACCACACATCTCCCATGACTATCGTGATGATCACCGACAGAAAATGTCGCGACAAAGTATCTGACTTAAGAGTTGCTAACAAACCAACTGTTTGAATATCACCCCTGATCATCATAGTTGCGTACGTGACACTGACATGGATTTGGTTTCAGTCGGAATTTGTCAGTGCCATTTTGCAGAACTGATCGCAGTTCAACAAAAAAGTCATGAAAAAGTGATTGACCAAGCGTTTGTTGCAAAAATGTCACTAAGCATGTATTGGTCACACCAACAGTTTGAGTATCACCCCTGATCATCATACTTGCGTACGTGATGCTGGCATGGAATATGTTCCAGCCAGAATTATGTATGTCATTGACAGTGACATTTTGCAGCACTGCTTCGTACACAGCTCCATCGCTGGCAGTGTAAATCATACGCAAATAATAAACGCTAGCAGCATGTGACATACGTACGCAAAGCGTATGTACCGCAAAACTCACCGCGACTGACTTTTGCAAACTCAAATAACTCATTTACATGTTCCAAGTGCTTTTACATGCCTAATTGAAAACAATCGTCTCCGCTTGAACAAGCGCGATTGCAAAAGCTCCCATCGCTGGGAACGCTGTGAACGCTAAATAGCGTGGAGCAGCACGTTTCGCATTTCGCTCGCAAAACTTTCTCTTGCTGCAACAGTTCGGCAACAGTTCGCTTCGGGACCCTTTGGGAGGGTTTACTCAAAATTTCTCAAGATAGTTGCAGGCATTCCTAGTGCAACAAAATGATACCATTGTCGACGCACATCAAAGCGACGGCACTGTTAAGAGCGAAGTGTGAGAGAGAGAGAAGGCAAGCAAAGGGAACAAACGAAGTGCAATAAGCGTCGGTTCAGCGATTATCATTTTGGCGGAACCGTGTGGTTCCGGGCGCGTCTTGCGCCATTATCACAATCACACGAAGCGGAGTGGTGCGGAATTGATGCAGCACACACACATAAGAGCGGCACAGACCCTTGAGGGGGTGGGAGTTTTCCACGTGCGGGCGGGCGCGTTTAACGATGCGAGATAAATCCCCGGCCAAAAGTTTCCCATCACCAAAAAGTTTGCGCCCAGGTTTGGCCCAGCATTTTCATTCATTTTGGAAGTTGTGTGGAAGAACGCAAGCAATGGCCAAAAATTGGGTTTGCTAGTAGTAAATAATTTTCCAAAAATCCCTTTTTTTTACTCTCGCTTTCCTTTCTATTGCTTGTCGAATGCTTTCGTCCGTAAAATGCGGGCGCGTTTGTCAAGTAGTTGTGCTGCTGAGAGTGAAAATCGTGCCGTACCGTCGATCGTACGTCGAAGGCATTGTGTGTGTGTGTGTGCGTGTGCGTGTTGTTGTCAGCTGTACACGTGATCGTCTGCTTCGGCCCCGAAAGGGAACCCCGAACGGAAAGGATGAAGCAAAGGAAGGGGGAATGGGGATGGAGAGAGAAAAACGAATCTCGTTTTGTTTTTGACGTTTTTTTGGTTTGGTCTCTTCTGTCCTTTTTAACCCCCCCCCCCCCCCCCCTTTTTACCCATCCCAGTTTTAAGCTCTGCCAAAGCCAGTCGGCGAAGCGCAATCGGTGTCGATTGCGGTGAAGCATAAAAATATGCAAATTAAACCCATAAATTGTCCATGGCACGGAACTTACCCGGCGCACCAGCGGCGGCGGGGCCAGGGGGGGGGGGGGTGGAGGGCAATGGTGGTGGGTAGATGGTAAGAAATAAAATAAAGTTGTCCATGGGCCATGGGCAACCGGGGCTCGGGACGCAGCACTAAGGCAGGAGTTGTACCCGCCGGTGAGTGAATGGCGCGCGCGGGCATGTCAGTTCTGGAACCCGATTGCAAACACCGACTGGTTGGCTGGCTGTGTGCGAGAAAGCCCCTAACAAATCAGGAAAATCTTCCACCGAACTGTCGCAATTCCCCAAGATGCGCTCTCGCTCGCTCGCTCGACGGTACTCAATGTTCTGTGATGAGCTTTCAAATGAAATAATCCTCACCCACAGCCCACACTCACGGGGTCTCACGGGGGCGTTGCGTTGCGAGATGAAAGTGGCAGAAAGCAGGGAAGGTGAAAGCTTTCACCCGCTCTCTCGATGGTCGATGGACGCACGTTCGCGTCCGCAAATGGCAACTGACACTAATAAAGTTATAAAGTTGAGTTATTCATGGTGCGAAATAAAATTCAATCCCCAAACCACTTCCCGGCAGGATTTCTCCCGACCGGGCTCTCGACCACAGTAGTAGTGTGCAGCAAACACGACCGTCGGTTGTCCTCTCGCAGAGTGGATGAATTGGGAAGGGGGGGGGGGGGGGAATCAACACCCAGAAGGATTTATTTCCAGAACCTACCACCAAACACCCGCCAGTATCGATGTACGTCAATCAGACGTCAGACGGCGTTGGCGCGCCAGTTATTGTGTTGCGTTTTGGGTGCCGCGTACTCTCGTGCGGCGTCGTGCCCCATCCGCATGGCAACCGTTTGCGTATTTTTCCTCACTCATCAGCCTGCTGCTCCTGCTGCTGTTACACCTGCAATAATCCGCGTGAGCGTTGGGAGCGAAAGCTTCGACCAAAAGTAGAAATAAATACCGCGAAATAAAACTCCCACGTCCTAAGCCCCCCCCCCCCCCCCCGCAGCGAATGCTTGGTGGTATTGATTTATTTAATTTGCATCGTCTACGGTTTTCGGGTTTCGGAGTGTGCTGCTGCTGTTCCCAAGCCCGCGCGTCCTTCGGAGAAAGTTTCCTGCTTTTCCGAGGTCGCCGCCGCCTTCCCGTTCACGCGAAGGCGCAGAAACTTTTGCAACTCGCCTGCACTCAGGCTGCATGTAATTGTGGCAGGTGGGGCTGACTGGGGGGACCAAACTTTGCTAAAACCTTGCCCATTGACCTTTCGCATACTCGGTGGTGGTGGTTCGGAAGGATATTGCGGTAGATTTTATGGTACGGCCACCAACCACCGACGACTGTCAATCACATCTAGCAGGAAACAGGGCATTTGCACCACTGGGAAAGCAACTAATTTACATTTCACCTTTCCTCTTCTCTGCAGAGATGATCGGCTTTCGCTGAACGAGTTTACGCTGATCTGTCGGGCACTGTTCCGCAATGATAAAGGTCACATCTACGTGGTGCCGTCCGATCGGCTGGAGCAGATGTTTGCCGTGTTCGACAAGAACGAGGACGGCTACATCGATCGGGAGGAGTTCCAGTTCTGCTGGAACCAGTGGATCAAGACGGTAAGTTGTGTTTCGTCTGGTAGAGGAGCCCACCCACCCACCACTTCGCACCTCCCCATACACATTTGCGAATTGATAAGGTTATGATTGTTTTTCGCTACGTGCGAATCGAATTTTTGTTCGTGCGCGCACGGGAATGCAGGAGAGAATTAAATTTATTTTCAACAGACACAAACACACACAAACACACAGCAAAAAACTGCACAACCAAAACGGGCAGTGACGTAACATTGCGCGCTCCTTCGCGTAGGTTGCAGTTTGTTGTTCAAGTTCAATCGCTTTGCCGAAGCAATCGTAACTCTCTCCTTGTCGCCCTTTTCCTTCCCGGACGTGCAAAAATGGCAATCGATTTCAATCAACGTTCTGTTCCGGGGTGGTAAACCTTTCAGAGAAAGTACCAAGGCTCCCGCTTCGCCACCGCATCGCCCCCTTTCCCTTCCCGCTCGCGAATCCGAAATATGGAGCAAATTCTCGTTCTTGAGCAGCTAGGAAAAAGTACGGACCCTGTGTGTGTGCTCGTAGTTCAAAGGCCATATCCCCACACAATCATCGGCGACTACCGCTCAAGGCCAGGCCAGGCCAAGCAATTGAGGAGTAGAAGAGGTAGGAGCAAAAAAAAAAAAACCGGGCCAGTAGAAGCAGCAACAACAACGGCAAATCTGGCTCGCAACGTGCACAGCCAAAGTCAATCCGAAGAAGAGCGAACCACGAACCATTGCTCGGAAGAAAATCAATCATTCCGGCTTGAACACAGTCGGCATTCCGGGTACGGTGGCCCTGAAGAAAGGTCCTCCCGGGGACGGTGAGCAATCTGTCTTCATTCCGCGCTCGGGATGAGTCGAAGAATTTGAAGTCGTCGTCGAACCGGCGGTGTGGCACCTAGTGCAAACGAAGGAAGGAGTCCCAATTTCCTTCCGGAAATGGCAGTTCTGGTTTGGGTGCCAGCGTGGGGTGGGAGGTTAGACATTTTGGTTTAGGGGGGGACCTAGTACAACACACTGACCTTGCAATATTGTCAATTTGATTTCCATCGTATGCACCACTTTCATCGTTTAATGGTGTGTGTTTGTGTGTGTATGGTGCATTAGACGACTGTTTAGCCATTTTTGAAATAGTATTTTGTGATGTGTTTCGGGCATGAAGGATTGCAGTTGTCAGTCGACAACGCTGCTTCTGTTGGGGTACGACAAGAAACAAGACGATAGAAACGCTATGTTGTCATGCCGTTTGCATACATTTAGGCGCGTTGGGGATGTCTTGTAGGTCTTGTTACACAATACTCGATGCAAAAACGCTCTGATTTATGGGATAAATCTAAGCACACAGAACTGCTTTCTTAATTAACAGTCTTCTATGGACAAATTCAATTGTATTGTACTGGATATACCCGCACAGCATGTATGCCCGTATAGAGAGTTCAATTAAAATGGCTGTCAATTTTTACTGAATTTGCGATGCGTGTATTTGGGATTTTTGTTTGCCTCATTGTTGTACGCTTCTGACAAACGGCCTGAAGTGCTGATGGTCACAAAAGGAGCAACTTGGCCATGCATAACCAAAACACAGCACAATAATGGAGTTGCTGCTAGGGCACGCGCTTTGGCCGTGGTGGTGCTGTTGGTGGGCGCGCATGGGTGTGTGATACTGAAAACTTCAAAATTCTATCAAATAATGCTCGCTCGCTCGCTCGGCTCGGCTCGCGTGCTTCGAGGCGTAGAACAATTCCATCCATTTCAATCAACGTCAATGCCTGTCGGCTTATCAATCAACGAGGACCCCTTGCAGGAGGAGGGGCGGTGTTGGCAATGAGAAAAGGCGATGAGTATTGCTGTTAACATTTACGCCTGACGTACGCATTAATTAATCCACCGGGTGCAATGGGAGGAATGGAAAATCGAGACACAGTAAATCAATTAAAATGTCGATATTTGATTTCGGATATGGCAACCCCGAGTTTTTAGTCTGCTCGGAAAGAGCCTGTTTTTCCCTCCCTTCCCACCCAGAACTAGTGTAATTGTATTTTTCAGGCACAATTTCATACGAGAGCTCGTATATATATAGGGCGAGAGATGATCACGCATACGGAAAAGCCATAAAATATAATTATAATCATTCAATTAAATTCTGCTCTAGATAACAGCACCACCGACCGAGCTCGGGATCGGTTAGATTGATCGGTTAAAATTAATTTGCTTTGCAGATTTATATGCTTCCGGCGGCGGGTGTTTTTGTTCCACGCACCAATGCACATTCAAAATCTCTCTCCACGCCCTGCCCGACGGCACTAACACACACGAAAAAAGGGAACTAACTGTGTGTACAATCTCAATCGGGCGGGGAAAAGGGCGCAAAAAAATATAAGCCACTCGTCAATAAATTAGACCCACCTTCGCCCAGTTAGTCGCCTCCCCGTTGGCTCACCCAGGCCGAGGAACGGGGCCGCGCACTGATGAAGTCATCTATTGCCAGCCATTAGCTAACCGTTTAAGCGCCCGAAGCAGTCACGGCCCGCCTCATTGGTAAGCTGAAAACGTTCCGGCGGCTTGCGGACGAATTCATTTTGCCATGGAGATAGGAACCTTTACCCCGCACCCCGTCGTCGTCGTTGTGTTGAGTAGTCGCTACGGGAATGGGGAGGAACAACAGCAACAGCAAAAAAAGAGACGACGTTTGCAATGTGTGTCTATGTGGTGATCGGGGGTTGAACACAACTTATGGTGAAAGCCTTGAAGAAGTTTCACAGGCCCCTTTTTTGCCAGTGTTTAGTTCTATTTCCCTCAACAATACATACACACACACGCAGAGTCTTTGCTTGTGGCTACATTTGGGTCGGGACACCTTCCCGGGAACTTCCCAGTGAGTAGCGCTCTGAGTAGACACTTCCTACAAGACCTACAAGCCGAATCGAATTCAACCAGCACTGAAATTGGTTCGATTTGCAGCTCGATTTTCCAAACGCACTAGGGTAAAGGGGGTTCCGGTTACCGATGACTCCGAGACCCAGGCCCACAGGAAGCGTTGCGTGAAATGAAGTGCGAACCTGAGTGCGCTTGTACTGAATTTCCATTCACCCTTTCCCGTGTTTTTGTGTCCTCTCCGATGTGAATTCCTGGTTTTGAACATGCTGGTTTTTTTTTTTGTCGGCCACAGTTGTTCACAGTACAGGACACTTAACACGCTCCTTCAGTGCTCCAACAACGCGCGCTTCAAACAACACCCTCGAGCGGAAAAACAGACAAAAAGCACAATCCCATCACTATAATGACGCCTGGAGTGTGCACTGGATAATGTTGGTCAATGGAGAGAAGGGAAGGGAAGGGTATGGGGGGTGTAATGTAGGCCATTTTTCGTTTGCTTCCCACTTTTCGTTCCTGCTTGGTGGCTTTGCGGTGTTGTTGTTGTTGTTGCATCAAATGAGCCGCACAGTATCGGGGGCTCAAGTCAAAACGGTCAAGGCAGAGCAGAGTGCTGCATATCTGATGCGTTCGAGCGTGTTGTTCTCCGGAACATAGGTTTCCTTCCCCCTCACTAAAAGAACATGGGGGTTTTGAGGCGTTTTGTTTAAAATAACCCCGATCCTTTCGGAACCTCGACACCTCAGCCGGCTTGGTTGGCGCGATCGTTATCGCTGCTGCTGCCGGAAAGATAACCCACCCACCACAAGCGCACTGCCGGGCACTTATGCATTCCCGGACGGGTGGTTGACTGCTTGGTTGGTTTGGACGGAACAGCACACAGTGCGACAACATCACACGGTACTCGGTAGCAGTCAAAGTACCGTGTCAGTGGCATATCCTTCACACGAGGACAGAAGTACGCTTCCGTTGTTACTGACGTGCGTGACGAAGACGACGTGCAGTACGGCAAAAGGACCGGACCGAATCGGCCGGGGATGTGTTGTTCCGCTCCTTTCTCGTTGTCGTCGTTTGGGAGACAGTGGAGGTAGAGAGCGATGGCACACACACACACACCAAGGGCCCATGTAGGATAAACGGTTTGATTGATGATAATTTTGTGAGCAGGATCTCACACACCGACCGGCGGGCGATTACGTGACGTGAGAGGATTTTATCTTCCGGAAAGGTTTTCGACACATGAGAAGTGGCTTTTTTTGTGTGCCTGGCCCGACCTGGCACTGTTCCTGCTGCTGCTGCTGTGCGATACATCTATTTTCTTGTCGGGGTTTTTTTTTGTGTGTGCTTCTTCTCTCGTTGCTGCCTACCCGCAACCGCATCCTTCATTCTGCCCGTGTGTGCCGTGGATCATGTGTGGATGTCTTTTTCTTGTTTGGCATGTTTTTGTCCCTCGGCGGCCACTTCGTCCCTTTTTATCGCTTCATCGGCCGGGGCGAGACGTCCGGATGGGTGTCCTATTATGCAAAAGCGGCATAATGAGTACGGCAGAAGCATCCTCCGCCCGAGGGTGCCTTTTGTGCTGCACACACAGCACTGGGTTTCGTTTCGTTCTGTGTGTGCTGTTTTCGCAGTTGTTGTTGTTGAAAACGTGTATAATGGACATGGCTTATTGGTGCCGAAGTCGACCGCAGGGGTATAAGTACGGTAACACACACACGGTTTAAATACACCATAAGCTATCCATCGCTCCATCGCTTCGCCGTCATCGTACCGTATTTTCCTCCCTCCGTGATGAGTTGCAGCTTTTCATTCTCTGGCTGGTGTGGATGGATGGATTTGTTTTTCCGGGTTTTGCACGTTTTTTTGCCAAGAATGTTCCGTTCCCGTTTGCGAAAACGAGCGAGATTTTCATATCGTGTTTTTTTTTACATTTTCTTTATCCCTCTCCCCCCTCTTTTGCAGATCGTGCGCCCCATTAGCGCCTTTCTCATCGTGGACGTCCAGAACGACTTCATCAGCGGTTCGCTCAACATCAGCAACTGCAGCGCGCAGCAGAATGGGCTGGAGGTAAGACGGACACAGCACAGGATCACGGTGGGAGATCGTGTTTTTGTGTGAAATTAACAACCCTGCCAACTATCAAGTCCGACCGTGAGCGGTTTCGGACAATCCTGAGGAAGGCCAAGACCGCAAAGCGGTTGTAGCGCCGGATAAGCCAAGCCAACTATCAATACACCGTCATCGACAGGCGGTTTTTAGTTCCTGGGTTAGGTGGCCGCTAATGCCGTTAGGTTGGAGTCTTAGTTTAGCAATGAAAATGTACTTAAAACATGTTGTGTTTTGCGCGTTGCATAACTTTAGGGGTTTGGTAGTATGCACGTCATATTAACAAGCCCCTAAAGTTATGCAATTTGTTAAACAAATTTCACAATAATGAAAAACTGTACAAATATTTATTTTTGTTATGATTTAATTGAGATTTCCAATTAAGGAACAGTTTAATAGCGTTAAAACCTTGTTTTCCCTGTAACATTGTTTGCCAAAGAATCAACACTTTTACTAACGGCATAAAACCGCAACTCCCCTCTTTTGATTGTGCCTCAATGTCGCTGAAAAACAATATCGAGTCATTGCTGACCTTTGATAAGGCGTTCAACACGCAGAGTGGTTTCTTTGGCCATTTCTTGCTAGAGTCGCCCCTCCCGGGTCCGTTTGCAAACCCCCGAAAGCCCGCTAGCGAACGAATAAAACCCGCCGGATGGTGACCTTTTCCCATGGGGACCACGCTGGGCCACCATTCAATATCCTCAATTTGTAGCTACATTTCCTACCGCCCTTTACTTTCCCTCCTATTCATCCGCTTCTCTTCCCGCATTGGCCAGCGTCCTAAGGAAGCAACTTGCAGCCGACTGCTGTTGGCTGTACGAAAGATGCCTTGCAGATGCAACACGCTCTCGCCGCATGAGATCGGACGGGACGACGACGGCCAGCGATGAAAGCAATGGCTATTTTCAACTTTCAAGTAAAGACCACCACCATCATTCCACCCAGTAGCGGAGGGGGAGGCGTGTAGGTGCGGTGTAGATGTCCTTTGAGACAAGTCAACACATTAACACACAGGCACACAAGCGCACACGGGCGCACACAGCGAAAGTGGTGATGTGAAGTGCGAAAGGTAGAAGAGGTAACGACGCAGATTGGTAAACAAAAGGTGCAGGTCGAAAGGTCCAACCTCCCGGGATGATGGTCGGGATGCTCGGGAGAGAGAGAGGGGAGGAACAGCAGCTTGCTCTCGCTTGCTTTTAAGGCTTATCTTTACCATGGGTCTCGGGGGCTGCGACTGAGCCGAGCGTCCCCCGGTGATGATGTTTGCTTCGCTTTTGAGCAACCACCAGGAGAGCGACGGACGGAGTCTTCTGGTGGTTTTTAGCACCTTCTTCATTCGGGCGAGCAATGTGAATGTGTGTGTGTGTGTGTGCATAAAAACACGCAAAATGCTTGACGTCTATCGCACACGGTGCACAGGAGGAACACACACACCCACCATTCACTAAACCGGATGCCAATCCGTGCTCGGAAATTTAATATACCTCGGCGCTGTTTGCACCGGCGCCTTCGTGTGACCCTCCCCCTCCCCTCCCCAGCCAACTCTTCGGATGTGCCAAGGCAAGGTCAGTTTGTCAAACCGAGCCATTTGTTTTGCCTGCTGGTGGATGGTAGAGCAACCCTGCTGCTGGCGATGGTCTTGTGCCTTGCCTGTCCTGTTTGCGAACTGTGCGAACGCAGATAAGAAGCTGTGTTGCCGAACCGGGTCGTGGTCCGAGGCACGAGAGGACGTCCGACGACGTTAATTAACTTCCTTTTGTTCGATGCAAAACTTTCGATAGTTTTCCCCGAGCTTATATTAGACCGGGCATGGGAGGAGGAGAACAGGATGCTCCACAGAGAGAGGGAGAGCGAGAGTAAGGAGGGTTCTGCTCATAAGGATGCAGGCGGTACGGCAAAAAGGTAACATTTATGATGTGTAATTAATGCCAAAGACGTGTGTGTGTGTATGAGCGAGCGAAAGGTAGGCCCATTTGCGGTACGGTACCCTGTCGCCTTGTTCGCTTTTGGCCGAAGGGAAGATGCATGTCATCCGCAGACAGTGACGCAATTTTTAAACGCAAACACAATCTTTCCCAGGCAGAGCTTTCTAAATTATGAGTCAGTGATGGTGGCGCTGTACTGTGCGTGTGTGTGTGTGCTGTTTTTGCTGCGTGCGATAGACGTGATTAATGAAAGTGCCACGTTCTAATCAATGAGCGCCAAAGCGGTACTAAATTTCGTTCTCAAGTGAGTCTCATCAAGCTTGATCTCTTTTATGATGTTTTAAGCCCGGGCGATCCTGCCCGTGCCAGGGTAATCTGTCCTGACCTGCGGTGTGTCCTCTGTGCGGGATAGAGAGAGAGAGAGAGAGAGAGACAGCATAGTGTCTTATCTGTAGCTCCATAAATAAAATAAACCACCAACTCCCTCTCTCCTCCTCATACCTGTTGCCTACCGTACCAGCAGATGAGATGTGTCGGCAAAGTGGAACGCTTATTAAGCCGGCAAACCACTGTAGCCGTTCATTAGGAGGACTCCATTTCGTTTCGATAGGTGAATGGGAGGAGGGTGGGCGGCCACACCACTACCACCATGCATCATCCCGTCTGCGTGACTTGCGTGACACATCGCTGACATGCGGCGTTGACTCGGCGGACACTGAGTCTGAACGGCCGTCCGGATTTTTGTTTTCTCGCACACGTCCAGGCACACCGTGCGGCCCGCTATGAAGTGTGTCTGTGTGCGCCCTTTGGTAGCGTGAATGGTGAATTAAATTACGACAGCTGTCAGACGGATCCGCGTAGGCGCTGAAATTGAAACCGACGTGCCACGTGGTGGGGTGGGATGGTCGCCCGGTGCCATTGGCAACGACGGGCTCGGCCAACCGTGTTTCGGGCAGTGTATCAACATTTCAAGTTTCTCTTTTATCCTTTCACCCCCCCCTCTCTGTTTGGTTAGGTTATCGAGCCGATCAATAAGCTGCTGGATACGGTTGACTTCGATGCGGTGTTCTACTCGCTGGACTGGCACCCGAGCGATCACGTTTCCTTCATCGACAACATCAAACAGCGCCCGATTCATCCAACCAGCCCGGTAAGTTGACGGCGCGCGCGTGTGTGTGTGTGTGTGTTCCATTCTTATCAGCCTTTCTTTTGACTTACTGCTACTGCTGCTGCTGAACCCGCATCGGACAGCTGAATGCGGACAATGCGCAGGTTTACGATACGGTCATCTTTGCCGGACCGCCCCCGATGAAGCAGCGGCTCTGGCCGCGCCACTGCGTGCAGGATTCGTGGGGCTCGGAGTTACACAAAGATTTGAAGGTAAGAGTTGCGAAGCTGAAATGGCTGTTGGCTTATCATGCTTACTTTATTTTTCCCTCTCTCTCTCAACGCAATTTTAGGTCGTCGAGCACGGCGTGAAGGTGTACAAAGGCACCAACCCGGAGGTGGACTCGTACTCGGTGTTCTGGGACAACAAGAAGCTCTCCGACACGACACTGTGCGCCCAGCTGCGACTAAAGGGCTCGACCGACATCTACGTGTGTGGGCTAGCGTACGACGTTTGCGTTGGTAAGTCTCTAGCCTTCGCTAACCCCCGCTTGATGGACACGGGTGTTTTGGCCGACATGGAGCGCCATTATGTACACCCCCGAGAGAGAGATGCACACACACACAAAAAAACCAACAAAAGAACCGGTTGTATAATTATTCCAATCGCGCTCATTATCTCTCCACGCTGCTGTCGGTTGAAAATTGAATTCGAAACTCCCGCCCGAAACGCCCGAGCAAACCGAGCGCGAAGGGAATGTGAAGGGAAGAAGAATCGATTTGCTGCCTGCCTGCCTGCTGCGGTCTGTTGTAGCGCGGCATTCGTCTCTCTCTCTCTCTCTCGGTGTGGAAACGGTGTGGCGCGCTAACGAAACGAAACGAAACGAAATCGGTACGAGGTATTAGTAGCAGCTTTGCCATTTTCAATTTCGACCACGTACTTCGTAATTAAGTTTGCTTCAATCTTGACAGATCCACTCGTATGCGAAAAACCTCTCCCCGCCCTGCCCGCGCTCGAACGGCCCTGGGGCGCCCTCTTGCGTTGGCTAGCACGAAGCGCAAACAAATAGCGCTATCGATTTTGCGCGCTGCGACGATGTGCCTTTGCGCTTAGCCGGGCAACATATGCATCGAGAAACGATTAGGTTTTCCTATTATCATTGTTCGAATCGATTCTCGTTTCGGTGGTTTGTTTATAATGAGCTATTGATTTGTAGCTACAACATGGCTACAAAATTGTGCACGTGCACAGCAACATGCATTACATACACAACACATGCTGCTTTAAAACATTCGCTGTAACACTGTGTCCGAGCAGCGCCATTTTAATTTAACATTTCCGACCCGGAGAGGTGGGCGAACCAGAAATAAAGCACAGCGCAACAATTACTTACGGTCACTGGGTTGCACAGCACCGTCATTGAGGTTATTTTCTCTTCGTAGAATCTCATTACTTGCTGTTTAAAATAAAATACGTGTGCAAATGCGGGGTCTAAAACGGTGGGGCGCCCCCGTCCATTGGCAAATGATTCAATTTCCTTGTAAGTAAGGAAATTAAATCGAACTTCAACCTACTCATCGAAAGCGACGAAGCGAGGGGCAAAAAAGCTCCACGATCCCCCACATCAAGCACATCCTCTCTCTCTCTCTCTGCTCTCTGCCGTGTCTGCTTCCTTCTCTTCTCCCGACGAGGCCATTTCCGGCCGCCCCCGCAAATGGTAAGGATGAGTGGGTGTGTGTGCTTTCAGTACAGATTGAATAGCAAACAAAACCGGAGCAAACCCTCCGGCGTGTAACACCGGTGCACAAAAATAGTCAACGGATGCAAAACGAAGCGCCAATGCTGCTGCTGCTGCCGCTACTGCAGCCCGCATGAAGCATACATTTTGGGCCGTCATGACACGAAATTGAAAGGCCTACGGGCGTGCAAAAAGAGGAACGCTGATGGAGGGTCGAGCCGAGCTTCATTAAATAAATGAAAATCGGCCAAATTAATCTACTAATAGGCTGCACTGCATCGAAAGGAAAGGGCCATACTGTTGTACCGGTTCGGGGGTTTTCGATTTCGGATTCGTTGGAAATTGTCACACGCTGAGGACTCACCCACTACCACTGTTAAAAGAGAAATTCATTTCATCCACTGTATTGCTTGCACTCTCTTTCCCGCTGCACAGGTGCAACGGCCATCGATGCGCTGTCGGCCGGCTACCGGACCATACTGATCGACGACTGTTGCCGGGGCGTCGATCTGAACGACATCGAGAGCACCAAGCAGACGGTGATTTCCAGCAATGGCGTCATCGTGTCATCCCGCGAGGTAGGTAATGAGCCCCTAAGGGGCGAAGGGCGCATCGACTGGAAAAAGGGAAATTAATTACTCTATCCAAGAGGGCAAAAGAAAGAAGAGCACTCTGCAAAATTGCCAACCCCAAAATTGAAACCGGGATTTTCAGGGATCCAATCCCAAACCCGGTTCCACCCGTGCCCGCCATAAATCGGAGGAAGGGGTGCAGGAAGCTGGCAAATGATGGCGAACGTCTCGCATTAAATCGCACCGCACAGCACAGTAAAGTACCAGAGTACCTCGAGCCGGACCGTCTTGGGGGAGAGGGCGAAATGTGTTTTATTTTTCGGTCACTTTCAATCACTTCTTCTTCTGCTTCTTCTTCTTGCCGGTACACAAGAACAGATTTATCTCTTACGCGCTCTGCCCTTGTTGGTTGGTTTGCTTCTTTCAACGCCGGTTTAGTTTTTCTTCATCTTCTTTCTATCCCTGCGCCCTCTTTCCAGGTCAAAGCCATGGTCGAAGGACGGGATCGTCGCCCGGAGCTGGGCTACAAGTTGGCGATGGAGCTGAAAAATTCCGAGTCCGACCTGTCGAAGAACAACGCCTGCAGAAGACAGTCCCAGCAGCAGCAGCAGCAGCAACAGCAGCAACCATCACAGTAAACAGAGCCAGCAGCCCCGTCGTCGTCCCGGTGGGCGCTTGTGTCGGTCCCATGGCAACCGTTCGGAACGGGACAGGTTGGAAAGAGATTTGTGTGCGTTTCGCGGCTTTCTGCTGCTGCTCGGGGAGAGTGTGGCTGCTGTGCATTAGTATTAGTAGCCAACATCAGTGCAGTGCAGAAAGCGGTAGAAAAGTTGAAGGTTATTCTACCGTGTTCACCACCTTTCACCACCTGGGTTTTGGTTGACCAAGGCTTCACCAAGGTTTACCTACACGCGCGCTAAGGCAGAGCCACCTCACTGGTCCAGAACGCAAACGCTTACAAACTAGCACCACACACACACAAGGGGGAAACAATCTCCCTTTCCCCACTATCACTCTTTTCGCCGTAGGCAGCACACATCAATACACACACACATACACATAGAAACAAAACGGCAGCGAAAGGGCGTAAATGCTTCCGAGAGAGTCATAAAGCTCCTTTCATTCGAATCCGTTTTAGCCAACCGTTTCCTATTCCGGAATCCGTTCTGTGTTGATGCGTTTTTTCTTCTTCTCTTCCCGGCCTCCCCCTGATGTGTGTGTGTGTGTGTGTTTGCTTCCCTTTTGCTAACTCATGCTCAATAGCTGCTAGCCCCAAACCCGGCTATGTTGCACCCATTACCGTTTTATTAGTTTCGGCTTTCTCTCTCTCTCTCTGTCTCTCGCACACCTTTCTCTTCGTCCCTTCGTCTATGCCCGGGGAAGCACAGCACCGCATAGAACACAAAAAACACTCAAATCAAACGAAACCAGACCGAACCGAAAGCCCATTGCCGGGAAGGGTGTTGGAGGGTTTTACGGATCTGATTTAACCGAACGACGTCCGTAACGGTTTCGGCTGGTCATCGAAGTTTATGGACCGATCGACACAAAAAAAATCAACCCCTCCAGTGATGAACGTGACACATATCGGGCAATCCACATATCCACCCTGGTCTGGTGCGGGCGGTTTGATGGGTCCCCCCCTTCTCCCTCACAAAGCCGGGAAGAAAAACAGACCAGCCGGGGAGAAGCCAATGATTTTGTGTCGTGGGTCAAGGTGTAAATTACATTTTACAACTCCGAGTTTGTGTGTGTGTGTGTGTTATGTGTGAAAGCTTTGCCAAAACCGTCATAAAGCTCGACGCCTGCTGTTGTTCTGCCCTATTGCATTTGTTGCGTTCTGGAGGCCGAACCCGACCGGGACCGGGAATGGTTATGGTTTAGCGGTGGGTGTTGGAGCTGTGTTATTCTTTATTTAATATATTCAACACACTAGCGCAGCAGTAAAACTATTGAGAAGCCATTTTATCGGGACGATTGAATTTAAATTCTGGATTGGTTGGTCGGATGGTTGGTGTTTTTTTATGCATCTTTTTTCCGTTTGATTTTTATACACAGCGCTGCTAATGGGGCCCCATGATTTTCATGACGCTTGGGGCGTTGGGTGTTTAAACATCATGGTGCTGATGATTATTGGACGACACTTTAATGCTTCAACGGTAGTATAAAATAAGGTGGATGGGTGGAGGCTCGTTTTGTGGTTGTAATTTTAATGTGTTTTTCTTTTGCCATTTTATACCAATGCTGGGAAATGGGATAAATGTTTTTTTTTGTTATTTTTTTATAACGATGATAGGAACTGGTGCTATCAAAGCATTATACAAAATTGTTCATTCCTTCTGAATTGCATGGTGAATTGGGATTTGTGCGATTCAAAATTACTTAACATTTTAATTGATTTACTTAAATTACTTGCCGCACTATTTTTCCGCACTATTATGTTCCGTATTGTTTCAAAAGTAAATAAACGTCCTGTACGCGGTAGTATCCACGCAAAGAGGGCAAAGAGCAAAGTGAACAAACGGGACATCTATTATAGCGAGTGCAAACAGTGTTTTGTAGACAAATTGTAGATACTTAAGCATTCAAACCCGCTAGCATACAATTGTAGAGGAAAGCTGTGAAGCATATCGGACAAATATAGGCAAAACCACTTACTAAAAACGGCATAGGAGAGCGCACACCAGAGCCAGAACCAGAGAGAGCTTACGCACACCAGTTTGTAAAACTGAACACTCTTTAGAACGTTGTTAGTACATCGAGTACATGTCTCTCGCAGCCGCAAATTCAAGTGAAAGTATTGTGTATTGCAAGACGGGGTAGGGAAAGCCTTTCCCAAAGGCTACACAGGTAACAGGCGTTTGTTTGATTACAGACAATTGCAAGCATTGCTACAACAGCAGAGTTCAATGTTTTTGGTGATGATGGACACCACAAGTGGGAAGTATTTGAACAGGAAAAAAGGGCAAGAATAGAACAAATTGCAGCAGAAAAAAACATTGGTTGTGGTGACACTTTACGGTGATTCGATACAAAATAAAACGGTGCATCTTCTACAAAGCTAAATGATTCAAGATTTGGGACGTTTTTGTCTTTCTTTGTTTGAGAAAGAGCTTTTAGGGAAAAGAGAAAAGTGCTGATTGCAACCTCATAACTAATATCTTTGCTACTGTTGTATTTCACTCGTATATTTGTACTTCTGTATCTTTTCCGTTTGTACGCTTCTCCCGACGCTGCTCCAGTGGCGCACTTTTTTCCCGTTCCCCCTGTTGACAGCCGCTGTCAGCCAACCGCTACCAGGTTGGTCCATTTGGTGATGTTGACATTTCGATGGTTATGACAGCTCTTCCCTCCGAAATAGTTATTTACAGTAGTAGCCTTTGTGGTGTTTTGATACTCCTTGCTGATCGCCGCAGTTTTGCTTCCGGTGGTATTTCCGCTGAACATGGAGCCTCTGATGGAAAACTCATTGGTGGAGGGTTGGATGGTTGCGCTTGTACTATTGACCTAGATCCACAATCTGTCATTAGTTCTGGTGTACTGCTATTTTTCGGGATGGTATTAGTTTCTGATTCCAAATTATGCGAAGTAGTCTCTCTGCCTTGCCAAGAAGTGTTCCTATTTATGGGTTTTTGCATACTAATACCCACAGCGCGCATTTGATCGATGTGACGTCTCCAAGTTCGTCCATCATCTAACTCTATTTCATAATGCAGTTTACCTAATCTTGCTGTTACTTTTCCGAATTCCCATTTTCTTGCAGTAGTTGCAAATTGCATTCCGGTGTCGACACTTATCCGCAAAATGCTCTTCGTTTCCACACCGATAGCAAGCTGTTTTCCTTTGAACCGTTGTTGGCTTGCTCTTCTTCTTGCTCGTGGTGCTGATGTGCTGAACTGGATACGCTGCACCGGCGCCGTGTATTTCGTCTGCGCCTCGATTTGACATTTCCATACTAAAAGCTATGTCCTTCGCTTTAGCCAATGTTAAGTCGCGCACCTCGAGCAACCGCGATTGGATCGCACGGTTTTGGAGTCCGAATACAAATTGGTTTCTCAAGGCTTTGTCGAGGTAATCCCCAAAATTGCATGTTTGTGCTAGCTTCTCCAATTCCATTAGATACGTAGACAGTGTTTCGTTTTCAGCTTGCTTCCGATTTGCAAACTTGAAATTTTCCAAAATTTCTAAAGGATTTGGGTTGAAATGCTCTTGAAGAATGGAAACAATTTCCTGGAACGTTTTAGTTTGCGGTTCTGCATTCTTTAACTTGTTGCACAACACGTCATAAGTAGCACCACCCATATAATGGAGAAGGTAATCACGTTTGTCTTCTTCGGAAACTCGATGGATTTTGAAGGCAATTTGCAACCTTTCCAACCATCTCTGGATTTTGCAGTTTGTTGGATCAAACGGCTCAAATGAGAACATTGTAGACATATTCGTAACAGCAGTAGTTATCCCCCGGACCGAAACAGACAGAGCGGTACCTTCACCCACACTTGAGCCGGGCACCGATGTGCTGGATGTAGTAGAACTGGATGCCTTTGGTTTTACCGCAGCAGAATGGGCCGTAACAGGGCCTCTAGTAGAAGTGTTCGAAGAAATAGGCTTAGCAGTAGCAGAATTGTCCGTAGCAAGGACGCCAGTAGGAAGGTTTGAAGAAGAATCGGCCGTAGGTGTTCCGGTACTGGCAGATTTAGCAGCAGCCCGTGTGGTGACAGAAGCAGCAGGAATTTCGGTCTTCTTTGACGCCGGATCCATGAAAACAACACAAGCTTAGTTTGCTTAGGTATAATAACGTGGTTTTCGTACTTCCTCGTCGCCAATTTGTTGTATTTCACTCGTATATTTGTACTTCTGTATCTTTTCCGTTTGTACGCTTCTCCCGACGCTGCTCCAGTGGCGCACTTTTTTCCCGTTCCCCCTATTGACAGCCGCTGTCAGCCAACCGCTACCAGGTTGGTCCATTTGGTGATGTTGACATTTCGATGGTTATGACAGCTACGAAAAACGAAAATGATTCTCCTGTGTTAAACGTCACCGTGAAAGGATAGTAATCGAGGAATAGCCTTTAAATTCTGCGAAAATAATTACCCCCAAAACATGTCCGCCAGCATTCCCACCGTGTTTCATTCTGTTTCTAATCTAGCTTAACCTTCTGCCGCTGCCGGAAATAAACTATGTACGCGCCCTGGGAAGCAAAACCAGGAACCCTCCATACTCCGCCCCAACGTTCGCCCCCCTTTTGCCCCAACGGTTTTTCGCTCCGCTGGCAAAGCGGCTTTTCAACATGAAGTGCATGTAATGTCACGATAGAGGCTTCGGACAAGTGTAATCCGACTAAATGTCGAGAGAGGGTGAGAGAGAGAGAGAGAGCGAGAGAAAGGCGGGGAGTATATGGCACCAGAAGAGGATGGAACCGATAAATCGACCCTTCGGCGAACCCTGGTGAACGATAAAGCTTTCATTATAGTAGCACAACGCTGCTGCTGATGCTGTGTGTCGGGCGCCAGGGGTTTGCGTTTGCTTATGGTTGTCCCACACACACACACGCACACATTGAGCGTCACCTTTGACCTATGGGCCAATGGATGTGGTTTGGTTAGTGGTGGTGGTGGTGGAGCCACCGCTGCAGGTAAATCAGCACAGTTGACGAATCGATGCTGGTGGGGGACACCACTGCTGCGGGGTCGAAAGCAATGCCTCCAAAAGCGATGCCAACTCTTTGCGTAAAGTTGTTTAGCAGGGGGTGTTGTGCAGGGGATAGAAAGCGATTGGACGGTGGAGGCTGCAAACTAAGCACATTTGCCGCTCGATGGAGAAAAGGCGGCTCTGGAATCTTATCGTCGGGGGCTTTTGTTTTCGGAACGGGTCGCTAGTGGTGGTGGTGGTGGTGATTGTGCTCCAGGACCCGGACCATCACTAGGAGGATGTAATTTATCATTCCAGTGGCCCTCCATGTTGGATTCTCTCCCAACTGTCATCGATGTCGTCGTCTTTTGAATGGTGTTAGATGCAGTTTTGCTATTTTGATGCGTGTTTTGCGTGTCTGCATCACCTTCGTCCCAGGAGCAATGGAGATTAAGGGAGAGATAGAGAGTAATGAGAAGTCGTCTCGATCGTCCCAGGCCTCATAGGGTGGCTGTTTCCGGGCAAGCCTTTTAAATTAATTCCCGAGGCATTTGCCTGCAGTGTAGTGCTCACTGTGCTGCTGCTGAGGGAATGATTTTCCTAAGGTTTCACTAAGATAACGACCTGCATCAACGTGTAAGTGCGGCGTTAGAGCATTACTTGATGATAAATTGCATACTTTTAGGCGTTTTACCAGACAAGCAGGTTGAATATTTCACAACTTGCGCGTTTGTTGGGTCGTTCAAATCAGAAGCAAAAGTAATAAAAACAGGTTGAGAACCTATATTTCAATACTTCTTTGTTTTCCATAAGTCAATAACGACCACTTTTGTTAACCAGCCCGATATAGCAATGCATTGATAAGAATGTTGTGAAAGAAACTATTGGCCTCGCTTGGGCCGGCTCGCTCCCAACGGATGCGCGGTGGGGGCAAGGAAAACAAAGCCTTCCTGGTAATATAAAAACGCAATCCTTTCTACACTCTCCCAACAACCCCCCTCCCCCCATTTGCTGCCGCTGCTCGTGCTCGGGAAATTGTCCGAGTTCGAACCATTCTTCAAGTGTGCTCTCTTCCCTTTTCCCATCCAGCACACACCACGAACAACCTTCAACATGGCTCTCGTTAGCGAATGGAATGAACGAACGCGGGTAGCAAGCAAGCGGAAGCGTTCAGTTTTATTTCTATTATGAAAACATTTTTGCCCCTCCCTCTCTCTCTCACACACACACACATGCCGGGAGAATTCCCCTGCAATCCGTCGTACCGTACACTACCATGCACGGTGAAAGGAAAGTTTATTTCTTCAAGCTCGAAAGCTCCCACAGGAAAGCAAGATCTATGTCGGCTTGTTTCTTTGCTCCAGCAGCTTCGAGAAGGAAGCCCCGGTGCACAACAGAGCAAGGTTGGAAGCGAACCTGGCCAGCCAGCAAGACAACGGGAAAAGAGAGCAGAAGAAAAAACAAAAACTATGCACACAATAACAAGCCAGGCGCACCGGCGGCGGCTGCGGCGACGGCGACGGCCCAGCATCCGTTACTAGTTTTCTTCACATTAACCTAGGCTTGGAGAGTGGTCTCCCCTTCCTCCCCGCCTTCGCTGAATCGCTCGGGAGTACGGCACACCGGCACACTAGCGCGCTGCAGCGGTAAGATAAACATATCAGCGATGAAACTTTCACGACGTGAAGATGTATCTTTTCCTTCGAGAGTTTCCGCCTCGTACAGGGTTCCCCTCAGCTGCCCCACTCGGTGGAGTGCTTGGCTCGTGTGTTTTTTCTTCCACTTTTTTCCTGTACGCTACACATTACTACTACTAGTACCAACCCACTCGATCTGGCCCAGGGAAGAAAGAAAGAAAGCAACAAAAAAAACCCACAGGAAAGGAAAGTGCAGTTGGCATCAAGTGAAGAAGCGCGAAGCACAGGATATGGACATTCTTTATCCATCCCCTCCGTTACAAAACAACCACACGAGATGGGGATAGAGAACGTGAAAGATGGCCAGTGACTGTGGCCCGTCGTTGGTGGCTTCGGTGGATGGTGAATGATGAAGCGTTGGGATTGTCGGGCGGTTAGCGCTCTACGGCGCACAGTGCTCGGCAAGGAATTGTTTTCTTATGAAAATGAAACCGCACATTGGACAGCGGATTAGTAATTTGTTCAAAATTTCAATCAACATTTCACTACCATCATCATCATTATCATCAAAAGGCGAAACAAAGTGTAACGAGCACTCGTGAAGCTCCAATAAGAATGTTATGCATTGTGATTGCATACTTTTAGGCGTTTCACTAATTCGATCCATGCAGATTGACCACCACTGATCTAAGAATCATGACGTCTTTACTTTTGTGTCTGTGCATGTATTTCTTATGTATTTCTTATGGGTTTGCTGTCCAATTCGTTGTCGCGCGTTTGTGCGCTGTCCGTGCAGTTTGATTGCGTAGTGCGCTACGATGGCGTCCGCCAGCGTATCAGAAATGATGCCCTTCTTTCCTCGGGTTTTTGTCTTCACGCGTCAGCTCACTTAGTCAGCGATCCATCCGCCGACCACCGGGCACGGCCAGGGGACAGGGCGGAAAACACATAATCAATCTCAATTATTTTTTATGCCGCTTATTCCATTATGAACCCGCAGCAGCAGCTCTCTTGGTCGGTTGTTCGGCCGGCCGGTCGGGGCTGTCGACCGCAGCAGTCCGGCAAGGCTTCATTTAGCCGCCAGACTTATCTAGGCCCTCTGGCAGCTTCCTCTTCACTTCCGCTTCGAAGTATGATGGCGATGGAAAATCCATCCACGATAAGATAAGTCGCTGACTGGCCGGATCGGACTGGCTCACTGACTAACTGGTGCTGCTGCTGCTGCTGCTGCTACTAGTGTGCTTGTTGTTGGCTTCACTTTTGCATCGAATTACTCGTGGCTCACTCGAGGCAAGTCTTTTGTTATTGTTTTTCCTGCTGCCGCGACGCGCCCGTTTACGTCTATCCTCGCCTGCTTGGATGCAATCAAAGTGAGATACCGCTTTGGTTGCTGTGTTCTTTTTTCTGTTTTTCCCCCCCGCTATTCTCAAGGAGCTTGTTTGCGCAAACCAATCAACAAGCGCACGGTGATGATGCACTGCACAAACACATACAAAAAAAAGAAAGACAGCAAAGGCAGACAGGCAGAAACGTCTCCTCGTTGCATCGTTACATCGTTTGTACGGTGATCGGTGTTGCTCGGTGTGCTCGCGCGGTATGTGGCGCTCTGTGGCGCTTATGTGATTGTGCCGGTGTGTGCCTGTTGTGCCAGTGGAAGAAAATGAACGTTTCCAGCCGTGCGACCGGAGCCACTCTTCTCCGGCCAGTAGTGCCGGAGCGATGCACACAGCGAAGCGGAAAACTCCCCACTGGGGCTTGCAACGATTGTTTTCAAAATCTGTACCACTTGTCCTTTGAACACACACACACACACACACACTAACGTACACAGCGGTCCAATTCAAATCTGGTTCGATTCGCTAACTGGAACGTTCTGCCTGTCCCGTCGCCTTTATTACTACACGCTTGCTTGGAAGCTTTTCCCATTGGAATCGTAATACAGCTGAATCTCCCCGGTGTGCAAACGTTTGCAAGCTGTCTCGGCTCTCGGCCCCTTTCCGGTTCTCCGGTACGCAGCGCATCTACACATTCGACACATGCGAACCGTTTTTCCGTTTTCCGTGTACCAACCCACCGAAAAGGGCTCCAAGTTTCCGCGATGCAGCAGCAGCAGCGGCAGCGGCAGTGCGCAATATTCATTACTCAAAATGATTAATGCTTTCCATCATTATTCGCAGCACACTCCACAGCCACCACCGCAGCACGAACACTCGGCCGCAAGACAAATGACGACTCTTGTCCGGACAGCATCGCACAATTAGTTACATTTCACGCTCCAGCCTCACTCGTGGCCCTCGTGGACGGCACCCCGTCCTCGTCACCACTTCCGTCATATATTTATGGTTTAACTTCTTGTGTCACGAGGGTTTCTGCTTTCTTTCTTTTTCGTTTTTTTTTGCTTTGTTGTTGTCGTTAGAGTTTGGCTTTCGATGATGGTTGTTACACTGCTTGATTGTCCAACACTCTCCTTCTTTTTTTTAGTACGTTTCGGTGACAGTTTGATAGTTTTGTGAGTGGCTTAACATGTAACAGGCAACCTGTCCGCTAGTGTACAGTTCATTGTGTAGAGAGTACTGTGTAAGGAAGGTAGAACAACAACGATCATTCACTTTTGGCTCTGGTTGGACGAGCAAATAAAAGCATTTGAAGCTACCAAAAGTGTTTTTGTATTTTATGAAATATATTCAGAAAGCTTGGATTTAATGTTAAATGTCATAAAAGGGATTTTAGTTTGAGCGTTTGTATTATTTTGCGAATCAATCTTAATTACAAAAACAACACTTTAGGGAACATTTCGAATATATATTTCAAAAAAAAAAATGTGGAAAATTGTTAAAGTCTTGAGTCGTCAACATAAGATATTACTTCACAATCTAATGATGTAGCTAATTCGTGCTGCAAGACCATTTTCATAATAAACCCGCAGCTGCAAAATGGCGCAGAAAGTTGGCAAAGAATTATGACAAAGAAAGCTTGTTATAAAACGCCCCAATCCTGAAGCTTCCTTCTAGCGCCCATCCACCACCGACCGCTTAACCCCTGACCGTGTTGAAAATCAACCACTCCTTCCCCCCTCAAACCATTCCGTTTCCCTTCGATTTCCATTCCATTCATCAATGTCATCACCGTTTGCCCTCGAGGGTAAAGAAGGATCAACGGCACACTCGATTGTGCAATCGTGTGTTCCCTTCCTCTCCACTGTTGTTGGCGCCGAACGACCACGGCCAGTCTGAAGGGCAGAGCGCACAACACGACACGCCACCGATAGTGACATGCCACCTCTCAAACCACCACTTCTTTCGCCCCCTTTCTGATACTGATTATGATCCCGGATCCGGAGGTCCGGAGTGGAATTGTGTAAGAATTGCTTCATTAACCGGACCGCACCACACGTACTGGACGTTCCCAACCGTTCGGTGCGAGAATCGTCGACCGGTCCGCACAATTATGCAAACTAAACACATCCACACATGCACACGCACAGCACAGCCCTGATGGGGGGTAGTCTTCTGGGCCGCGCTAGCCTAGCGCAGAGCGTCATTCTCGGTCGGACCTAGCGGACCAAAGTGACCAGCTGTACGATAAATCACAATACCCAGCGGCCACAAATGTGAGCAAAGGGACAGAGCTCGCCTAACCCTCGGAAGGACACACCGTTGAATGTTAAAACAGTGACAATCACATCACTATCAGTGCGGGTCCGTTGGCACGAAGAGAGAAAGATACAGCGAGAAACAGGAGGAGTGCTTTCGGGTTTTGTGGTTGCGGCATAGGAACGATCGAACTGCCGGAACTATCACACACACGTGTGATCAGGAGTGAAAAGTTTTAACTCAGCTCAACCTCCTTCCTCCTCTTCTCAAGGGACAAGTTTTCCCGAGCAAGTTTTCCCAGGGGCAGGAAGCGGGAGGATGTTTTCTTTCGGCCGTTGGCGAAAAGCAGACGTTGGGGAACGTTTATTTAACCCATAACTCAACATCACCATCTGCCCCGGCCGATGGTGGTTTCAATAATTTTCCCCCTCCCCTCCTTGTGGGAGAAGGAACACGCCTTGGCCACCCACCACCGTGCACGAATGCTAATGTAGAAAGCTTCATCCAGCACCGTGTGTTGCTGCTCCGTTTGGTCGAGCGAAAACCCGTTGCGCTGCTAATGAAAACAGAAAACACACACAGCGGCACAGCGGTGCCCATTGTTGCTGCATTTGAATTTTCCCAGTTTTGGGGGGGCGCTGCCGTTAGGTGTAAGGAACTAAGAAGCACCGAAAACTACCCGTAACAACCGCCTCGGAAAACCTCTGCTGCTTTCGCGCGGGGCGAGCGAGAGATCCTTATGCCCATAATCGTATCAATTCGTTGAAATGGCTCATTCGTTTCCCCGCTGTCGGCACAAATTGGTCACAAACGATGTGCTGCTGCTGCTGCTACAGCTACCGTCCGCCATCGTCATGCGGGGTGGATGCTGTCAGCGTTCGCATCATCGTTTGCGCTCCTCTCTCGACCTCCCATCCCAGCCCAGTCGTCCCCAATCCGCGCTCGTTTCGTTGTGGAGGGCGCGGAAAAATAAAGCCATAAGCACGGGATTTGCTGCTGAAGTAAATGGTAATAAACGTAACAGAATTGATGTCCTGCCGTTTCCTTCCCCGCCTAAACAATAACTTCGCTTCCTCTCCCCCACTGTCCCCCTCCCCCGCATCGCTAATGTTCTTGTTGCCCTACACTCGTCTTCAGTCTCTTCATCTTCGGTGTCACTTCCTGTGTCCGAGATAACCAACCCCCTCCCCAAACTGCCAAATGGGGAGCGCCCAAATATCTAGGGGTACGAACTAATGTACCGAAACGAAGCCAACTACGACCAAGCGAGAGCATTCCCAGCTCATCTCACGAAGGTGTGTGTGCGTGAGAGCTCACCATAGCTCACCACAGCTCACCGCGTTCACACTGCTCACTACGCATTAAACGACCAGTTCCCACGCCATTACGTCACGCCAGTGCATTGCGCTTGCAGGGCCGTATGTATGGGTGTAGTATCCTCCCACCCCTTCCTCTCGGCATGGCCCAAAGACACCCCCTGGGGAGTGATTGCAGTGATTTCTGAGCCTCTCCGTCGTCTCGCGTACGTGTGTTTTTTCGTTGTTTCGCCTTTTCTCTCTCTCCCAGTTTTCCAACCCAGCCAGCCAGCCAGCCAGTGGGAGTGTGTGTAGTAAACAAACAGCTGAGAGCTACACACTACACACGACCCGTCTTTCCCCATCCTGAAGGATGAGTGCCGTGGTACGGGCCGTGCCACTCAGTGAGTGCCCCCGCTGCCAAGGACGTCGCGTGGTGAGTGGACCGTCGAGAGCACGTGGAAGCTGACGTGCCTGTGTATGTTTTTCACAGCATTCAAATGGCAGTTGAAATTTGCATCTGCCTTATCAGCATATCTTTGCTCTTTTTTGTTGTTGCTTTCTTCTTTCCCTCCTTGCTCCATCGGGCGGCGACGTCGTCTCTATCGGCCGCTTTCGAAAGATAATCGAAGTCGATTGGCAATAATAAAAAGGCCAGGATTACTACACTACATTTAGCGGAACGACGTCGATGAATACGGGATGTGGGTCGCGTATATAAGGGGGAGAGGGGTGGAAAACAGCGAACAGCAAAAAACGTGGCTAGAGAGGTGGGAAGTTTTTTAGAAAATACACATAAACAGCTTTAGCAGCAGCAGCAGCACCTGCAGATAAGCTTGAAGGTCATACTGTCACTTACTTTGCGACAATGGTGTTCAAGAGTGTGTGTGTGTCTATGGCGATAACGAGGAAGGCAGGGTGTGACAAGACGGCACAAACAACAGTCAAGCCAAACAACCCCTTTTTTGTGGAACCTTATTGTTATGGGCAGGGAGCTAGATGCGCGCCGATGCTTATTAAACGAAGCCGTCACAAGTTATGGCACCGATTTAAAGTTACCAAACTGGGAAGGAATTTTAAATTGCTAAGCTAGCAATGTAAAGTTAATGTGGTGCAGATAATATGCTCTAGAAGAATGGTAGCTATTACGATTTCGTTTCTCATTTTGCTAACACCATTGCTGTTTCCAGGTTGCAGAAGTTGGTTCGTTCCTGTTTCTTTTCAATTAGATGCCTGTTTTATACGTATTTACTTGCAATAAACATATCGAGTTCAAATACATTTTAAATCCTTATATCTTAAAATCGATAGTTTTTACGAATTATTTTTTTATCTTTTTGTATTGCTATCATTGGCTTAGATGAACTTTTGATTCAGCAAAACGATCATATCACGATCACACAGTATAAGATCATATTGAATATCAAAATCTAAGAAAAAATCAATGCGTAATGAAACGCCTCTTCTACAACGACAAGACAAACGTAACTGGTTTACTACAATTTTATTTAAAGCAACTGAAAGTAAGTCTGAACGTGTTTTATTTAAAGCAACTGAAAGAAAGTCTTTGTTTAACGTATTTATCCATATTAAAAAGCATAAAAGACTCAAAAAGCATACAGCGTACTGTTATTATGGATACAAATTTTACGTTTTCCACGAAATTCGATAAAACACATTTTTCATACATCGTACATAAATTCTTCTTAATATTTGATTCCACAATAATTTCATAAAAAAGTGTATTTCGTTATCCCGTTGCCGGCTTCGAGCCCTAACTCCCATGCGTTCGCTCGAAGTCGTGAGATCTGACGTTCTCCCACCTGGCCCCTTGCTTGTTTTGCCTCTTACCGCTAGCAACACAGGACCAAACCCACCAAACACCAAGAGCGTACCGTACAAAGCACAATAGATTTCCCCCCAAGAGAGCGAGAGCAAGAGATAGGGAGAGCTCATAAGGAGAAAGAGACTGAAGGCGGTGTGCGTGAGAGTGTCAACAAATTTGGGCACGAGCAGATCCCAACCAAGATGAGCAAAATCAGAGTTCACGAGCAGCCGCGAACCAACAACAACAACAACAATCCCCATCCTCATCTCATTCGGCCCTCTCTCTCTCACTCTCTCTGTCCGGCTCTCTGGGGGTGTCATGTTTTGGGGTACCAGAAATCTGCCACACCACGCGGTTTCGTTCGCTCTCACTCTCTCGCTCTCTTTCGTTCGCGGGAGAAAAACCAAACCCGCCAATCATACAGCACGACGGGGCCGCGAGTACAAAATTCGCACAGGACTCACATCGACAGCACCGAGCAGGCAGCAGCAGCAGCATCCAGGGCAAAAATTGGTCACCATCGATTTCAGTCAGGTGTAGTCTGCGTTGCGAACTGGTCGGAAGTGCTCGAAAGCTGCTCTCCACCAGAGTGTGAGTGTGTGTGTGGCAGTGTGGCAGTGTGGCCAGGCGTTTCAACTCAGTGAGTTTTCCCTTGTTCTGCTTTCCCCCGCCATTCTGCCCGAACCAGTGCAAAGCCCCGAACAGTGCGTGTGTGAGTGGGGTGGTGGTGGTGGTGGCGGCTAGTTACAAGTGAAGTGAAGGCCCCTAGAAACGGTGTTTGAGGCGTTTTTTGCCAATCGTTCATCAAGGCCCCACCACAAGACTGCCAGCAGCAGTCTTAGTCAGCAGTTTTCTGGGAGGGATGTTTCGGCTGTTCAGCGCGCTGTTGTGCGCTGCTGTGTGCCGCCGTACTCGGACGGCCTCAAGTCGAATCGGTAGTGAAGCTAGCTTTTTTGTTCGCTTTTCCCTCCCCGAAACTGGAGCAAACAAGATCTGGAGCTGGTTGGGTGCGCTTTAACGCTGCTCTCGTAGGGAAAAACCGGAGAAAAGCTTCTCCAACAACACTCGCGCGCCGTCGCCTACTTTAATGCTGAAAGCAGCTTCTACAGAGTGTGCTAAAAACAATCACATTACTACCCCTTTTTTGGGGGGTGGGGGAAAACTGTGTCACAGTGACGGCGGCGAGGGGGGAGGGGGCACAGTATATAATGAGAAAGATAAAAAAGTTCCATCAAAAATCGACAGCGTGAGAGCGGCAGGAGAGACACACACGCACACAGCCGTACACGCGCACACGGTTTGTTTTGCGTGTGCGAATGTAGGCGCGAGGAGGCCGCTGGCAAAGGCATACCGTAAGGCGTCGTAGTGGCCCTGTTGTTCGCTTTTTCTTCGCAAAATAGATAGAAGATAAAAATAAAAACGGACGGCATCCTTCCGATCGATGGATGGGCGATTTCTAAAAGCCCATTTACTTCACTGATCAAAGATCAAAGCAAGGCGCAAGTGGTTCCACGGAAGAGTGGAACCGACCTTTCCCGTCGCTGGTCGAGCAGAGCGGAACCCCCTGGTAGCAACAAAAAGGGAAAGGTATAATGCCAAAAAAAGGGAAGCCCAACAGCCCGCTAGAGTTCAGCAAAAATGCGTCCTTCTATCGGCATTTCCCAATGTGTGTCGGTGTGTGAGAGTGTGTGTGGTTTGGTTGGTTTGTGGGGCTAAAGATTGCCTTTTACCCTTCCCACGCGTTCGCGTATGCCGAAAGTGGGAGAGCGAATACCGCCGGATGGTAAAACTTTGGCCCTGGTCCAGAGAGTCCAGTTTTCATTACATTCCTACGCTGTTGTTTTGGTCCTTTCGGTTTGGTTCGCAGCAAGTGGCCAGTGGCGGTGGGTGAGCCCCGTATCTGGATCAAAACAATTTCCCCATTTTATATGATTTGACTTGCGGCCGGCAGGTAAGCGCACAGAATGCCAGATGGTCAATGCCAATGTATGGATGGATGGATGGAAACTGATGAATTTGAGCTATTTTTTCTGTTAACAAATAGCGAAAAAGTTGTGGCAAATTAATTTCAGCATTTTCGTTGGACCTTGATGAGGTTCCTTCTAAAAGGAAAAAAAAACAAACGGACATAGAGCGTGTTTGTGATGTTTTTTTGGATTTGTTTTGCAGCCGCTGTGTAGGGGTGATTGAAATGAAAATACTTTGCCAAGTCAAGATTATGAATTGTAATTGCCCTCTCTTCTCTTATTCCTTTTGATTGCATCGAAATCGTTTTAGGTACGCTGTGAGGTGTAGAGCTTTATTAAAATAGTTTCGCACAGTGAGTGAGTGTTTCCGATTAGTGCGTGAATCAGCTACCAGCCCGACGAAGGCGTACTGTACCGAATCTGCAGTGCTTGCTTCACCAAACACGGGGGACAATAATACAGCGGACAGCGCAGTATCATCGCAGTCATTTAAGCGCCTTGCTCTAAACCCAATCTCATATTCATTATCAGCGGGAAAACCGTTCGCTGATACATCACAGAGTACCGTTTTCAATGCACATATGTACCCTTCCCGAAACGACTGAAGGGTCGTGGTAAAGTGCTGGGTGACGTGTGTTCGGTATAGCAAACGGCGGAGGCGGCAGCAGCAACAGTAGCCCCCCCCCCCCCCCCAAAAAGCCACGATAAAGTTGCAAAAGAATGTGCTGGTGGTGTTTCAGTGTGTGAGAGCGTGTGTGTGCGTGGCAGTGTCGGTGTGTGTATGTGCGCCGGTGTGTCGGTGTGTGTACGGTGCTTGACGTAAAAGGGTCTTAAAGTCGGCGAAAGACCGAACCCCGACCGATACACGTTTCAATTTATCGATACACACAAACCGTAAAGGGCAGCGGGCGGCAGCAGCAAGCAGTGCGAGAGGTGGCAGCAGGTAAAGCGGAACACACACGGGAAAACCTCTAAAACGCAGACCAAAGAAATTACATCTTCCAGGTAAGGGCTAGATCAATCTTCACCTTTTGCGCCCCCCTTTTTCCTTTAAAACGGAGCGCAAGCCCAACGAACAAAAAATAAACAAGCGAATGAAAGACCAGGCGTCTCCATGGAGCGTAGGTGGGCATGGGGTTTGTGTGTGGGTGGGCACGTGTCTGGTGGGGCAAAACATCACACATGCGAAGGGAATTCCGACAGTGACCGCAAACGGTGTGAAACGGGGGAAAGCGTTGGAAGAGACAGAGGTAGATGAGGGCTTTCTACGCAGCTTTCAGCGCTGCTTCGAGTGGTTTAGAATGAAAAGCGAAGTCATAAAACAATTGCCCCTACTTCAGGGGCTGTATAAGCAAGAGTGCGTGTCTGTGTGTGTGTGCTGCTGTATGCTTGGCTGAGTTATTTAATGATGTTGCTAGAGCGCACACACTGTGTGCCGTTGTGTCAGTCAACACAGCCCCAATGCGTTGAGCCCCGCGTTGATAGTCGTATTATAGTACACACGCTGGCTGGCTTTTCCTCACGCACCGCTCGTATCCTTCACATCCTCGGTGAAAGCCGAGGTAGGCTTGAGTTGCGTTTCATTTAGAAAAGGGGTTTTATCTGAAGAATTTTCCACACCACATGGTCCTACCCCCGGCCACACACCCCGTGCCGATGATGGCACACTAGCATTACCTCGCGCTCTATCAGCACGCAGCAGCAGCACACCCAGCCGCGGGACCATACCCCCTAAAGGTGTTAAAATATAAAACTTTAAACATTTCATCCTCCATCTGCGGCTAAGCTGCACCGGGCCTGGAAGATGGCTCACAGCTTACCAGCGCAGAGCAGCGAGAAAAAGGGTTGAGCGTTGAGCGGGCAAAAAGTGGGCAAAAAGTAGCAGCAAAATGAAAGCGATAAGAACCCGAAGCAAAAACAAACAAACATAAAAATGAATGACAAAACAAAAACCGGGCCAGAAATCCGACTCCCTTTCGCTATCCCTTTTTTTTTTTTGGAGGGAGGGGAATAGCGTTGAGAGTGGGAGAAAGGGGGTTGAAATCCCTGTATGAGCGGGTTTTCTTCTTTTTTTTGTACTTCCCTTCTAGTTGTTTTGCTTGACGTAAGAAATAAGGCCAGAGTATGCAAAGCATCACCACGGGCGATGGACGATCATCACCAAGGGATGTGGCCCTGTGTTTGCTGGAGAAATGCTGGAGAAAGAGCGAGCGAGAACGAGAGCAAGAGAGTGAAATGGTTCCGAGCAGCGCGTAGCAACGGGCAATGAAGTAGTTGCTCCTGCTGCTGCTGCTGCTGCTCCAACACCAACACCAACGAGCGAAAGAGCGTTATCAACAACCAACAACAAGCTGTTGGAGCTGGCGGCACAACTACACGCGTTTGCACGTCGTCCTCCTCATGCAAGGGGGTGGGTGAGGAGAGTCGCGGGATGCTGCGATGAGTTCAAAACGCCCAGCAACCAAAACCTTGGGCTTTCTTTCGCTCTCTTTCTCCTTCAATCTCATTCTCTCACTGTTTACTGCTTTCTCCGAAGTGCACTCTCGCTCTCTCTCTCTGGTTGGGGAGCGCCGTACGCCTCGTGCTATTGTTTAGCGCGTAAGAAGAAGAAAGACCGAAAATTGGGATGGAGGGAAACAAGGGAAAGAGAGCTAGTAAACAGCGCGTTGTTTATGTGGCTGTGTGGTAAAAGCGCGTTCACTGCTTCACGCCGTTCTTGGTCTTCCTCACAGCGTTGCGTGCTGTGTAAGTTTTGCAAGAGAAAAACGTGGGGGGGGGGGACTCACTGCTGGGCAAAAAGCCATCCTCGCCATCCCTTCGCTATCATCTGTGAGCGCGCAAATCCCTTCCATCCCATCTGACGGATGACACAGACTCTCCGCTGACGCTAGTATGCGCGCCTGTATGGGTGTGTACCCGCTGGGTGGGTAGCTAACACACACAGTTAATATATGTAACGGCCGTGTAACGTTCTCATCCTTCATATTTTCCCTCCCTACCAGCGACGGGTGGCACTGGCGGGAAGGTAGCGTGTGTGTGCGTGTCGAGAAAATTGAGCTATTTTCTTTCTCTGTTTCGCTGACGAACGGGCAGGGAGAGAAGGTATGATGGGTGAGGGGCGGAGGGGGAGCAGGAAAAGCAGGGAGGAAGAAAGTGAAGGAGACTCATCTCGCGGATTCTTCTACCTGTCACACACACACATACACTCAGAGCCGCAGCGCCACCGAGCTCCCGTGTGTTTGCCATGGAGACGGGGACGGTTTTATAACAGGCTCGATATGGGTGCTTGTTTGTCACGATTTTTCCTCCCCCTCATCCCCTCATTCGCTTCTTTGCGATTTGTTATGCAAAGCAGCAGTTTAAGACACTGTACAGGTACAGGTCGAAAAATAATAGAAAAATGCTTAATTGTAAAGAAATCCTCGCCCCGATCGAATGATGAATAAAAATCACAGCAAAACAATTTATCAAAAAACCTTGGAAAATCTTCTGGAGCCGCTTTTCATGATCGTGTTCGACAAGCCGCGCAAAGGAAACAGCTGCACAGCCTTTGCTCCCTTCCCATCATCACTCTCCCGCCTCTTTATTCCTCTCGCTACTGGCCTATGCCTGTTACGCAGCGAAAACTCCAACTCCCATTGCCCTCCCCTCGTTGAGTGTTGAGGGTGGAGTAATTAAAAATCAATTTTCCATCCATCCTCCAACGAAGGTTGAACACAACTGGGGGGGAGAGAGGAGGGGGGGAGGGGTGTTGGCAGACGGGGATAGTCCAGGCACGCACACAACAGAGCATAGCGACCGAACTGAAGTGATATTGAACATAGAGAAGTAGAAGAAGAAAAAAAGCCCCACCATCCCAACCATAGCGACAGATAAGGACAGGGATGCAGAGCACGACACAGCAAATAAAACCGATTGATAAGCGAGAGCACCGCACATACACACTCACACTCATACACTCTTTCTCCCTGAAAACGCTCCCCTGGCTGTGGGTGTGTGTGCGAGAGAGCGAAAGAGAGATAGAGCGAGAGAGAAAGAGAGCGATAAAATTATGTTGTTAGGTGCGTTTATGTGGCTGTATGTGTGGCGCTGTGCGAGAGAGAGAGAGAGAAGGAAGAATATTTTTATTGTTGTTATTGCTGTAGAGCGCCGACAGCGACAATGTTGTGAAATGGCAATAAATAAATACTATCGCATTCACACATACGCACCCCAAAGGACACGCACACACACATATAAATGGATTCCCGTGTGACGCACTCACTCAGCCACACACACACACACAGCCATCGTCAGGCAGGGCGATATTGATAGCGAAATCCATCATAAACATAGCAAAACGTTCTTCTTCTACCTATTTCCCTATTCGGTTTTGCGTTTTGCGACTCGCCCGACGTTTGAGGCATGGTTTGGTCTAGGCTAGAGAGAAAATGGCTGCTGCTGCTGCTGGTGGTGCTGTCTCTGGTTCGCATCCGGTGAAAGGTCTCTCCGTATGGACCGAAACCGTTGGTGGTGGTGGTGGCGAAAAATCACGGCAACCCATAGCAACCTACCACTCTCAAGCGGTGGTTGCTGGGCGGAAAAGCAAATCATAAGGAATGTATGTGTGTGTGTGTGTGTGTGTGTGTGTGTGTTTGCTGTTGCATGCAGCCTGCGCCTGCTGCTGCTGCTGCTGCTACTGTAGGCCGCTGCCCCTTGTTGCTTGCGTAGCGTCGAGTGGATACACACGCTGCCGCCGATGGGTAATAATGTTGCCCTAGCTGCATGGTCGTCACCTCCGCCACGACACTTCCGGTACACTTAGCGACCCGGGCCCTGGATCCGGCCTGTCGATTCTGTCTGTCGAGCGCCCTCCAATGAATGTTTCGCGTTGGTCTCTGGTGTGACTGTGTGCAACCTCCCCTCCGCTTTCACCTTCATATTCCCGTTCCGGTCGTTTCCCTCCCACCCAGTCGAGTCAATCGTCAATTTGTCATCAAAAAGTGATCACTTGGGTGTGTCCGTCCGCCGCGCTCGGCGTAAAAAGAAGGGAGAAGGGGACACGAATCGCAACGCGCTGGAACGGCAAATCTCGGATGTTGATGTTTTCGCATAAGGATTAGAGCGGATTTGGAGCAGAGAATAGAGAAGGATGGATCGGTCGGCCCTGAGCTGAGCGCTGGGGCCTGCTGCACTCTGCTCTGTCCCATGGCTCGAATGACGATTTGATGGAGATGCTCCGGTGCTGGTTCCCTTGATGTGTGTGTTGCGGACGCTGTGAACCGATGTTTTTATAAGCATCATCTTGCCATTGACCAGAAAAGCACTTAATACTATTATTTTGAAATTTACATTCCTTTCGAGAGCACTAAAATAAATATTATTTTCCATCCACCTTCGATGGCGAGAGAAGTGATATATTTTGATGTTTTCTTTTCGCATACACTCGGGTCGAATGCGCTTCATGCTCGAGGTTAGAAATGGCTTCCAGCTAGCTGTCTATCAAAGTGAACACCATCATCATCATCATCATTCAATAAAATCGATCATCTTGACACGTACCGCATAAAAAGACATTCGCTCGATTCGCTTTTCGCGAGGTGGGTGGATTAAGAGATTTATCGACTTAAAGGCTCAATTAATCGATTTTGAAAATAGACGCCAACAACACACACACACACATATATACGTCCACGTAAATCCTGGTGCACGCTCGAAAAGTGCTGGCGAATGGCGAAATTTTGGTCCTTCGAACCGGATTTCTTCGCAAGCAAAGCGAAGCGCGCGCTACACAAAACCATTGTAGTGAAGCAGAAACCGAGCTCCCCAGAATCAGCGCATTGAGGTGAAGCTTATCCGTTTTGGAACCTCGTTCCCATCGTTTCCCCTTCGTGCAGGTGTAAAACTTTTGGCATCACAACTAATGCTTACTGCGCGCTGCTCGTTCGTTATGCTGGCGTTTGGTAACGTGCTTCAAAAGTAGAAACGGCAATGTGATGAAACGTGTTGATTGATTTCGATGAGTAAGCACAAGTTCGATTTCGTAGTTTGCTGAAATCGTTCAAGCAAACTCGTTCTTTTACCACCATCTCTCGCACCACCGTCGAGAGAGGAAAGTTTTCCGATTAAACGTATAAAAAAACTGCCTTTTTTTGTATCAAAATTAAATGGATTTCTGTGGTTGAGTTTCAATTCCACTAGGAAATGGGGAGGGGGAATGTCCAACCCGACCAATGTAGTGATGCAGAAATATACTATAAATTACATGCAAGCGGTTAGAGAAAGTTACAAAACAAGCAAAATAAAAGAAGGAACGCTCCCACACTATCCCATTTACAAAATCCCCACACAGCGGCAGCAAAATGTAATAGCACGCTAAGTGACAGGTGTCAAAAGAGGATTCGGGACGTGCAACACGGCAAAAAGATGAACGAGTAGGGAAAACCCCTCCCCTTCTCTCCCTATGGCTGAATGTGTGTGTGTGTGTTGCACGTCCGTCGCTGCCGAGACGACGATCAGCCCCGACAATTTTTGTCACTTTCTATCACCTTCTTTTTTATCTCCTCCTCGCTTAGTACACACATTATACGGCAGGGTATGTGCGGCAGCAGGGGAAAAAAACCACTTGCGATCGATTCGTCCCGCCCGCCGAAAGAGATTGCCCTATTGGCCCGACGCCAAGGTGTCTGCAAGCCGTTGAGACAGGCTGTAAAATTGCACACCAGCGTGCGAAGGTCTCACGTCCCGAGCAATCGTAACGAGCCGGTCACTGTTCCGTCCGCCCTTTCCCCCTTTGCACCCCTCATGGTGTGTGGGGCAGTAATGCAGTAACGGTGGTCATCATCATCATCTTCGCTGCTCACTGTGTTGTTTCGTCGAGATATGGGATCAGCGATGTACTAACCTACATTTGCTCAGCCATCTTCCGCTCGTTCGTTTGCGTCAACAAACGGCGTGGGATAACAAAAACACACACACACGCGCGTGAAGACGATTACACGGTCAGGCAGGGTAGTGCGAAGGACCAGAAAGGCCAAGCGATGCCCCGAGTTCCGTGTCTCGTGGTGCTGATTGGGTTATTAATAAGCACGATTTTCGAACACTTAGCGGAAGTATCTCCACCGCAACGCGTAAGAAGGGCGAGAGAGGTATTAATTACACGATGCAAGTGGAAGTGCGTGGTAGTAATACCACCACCCTACCCTCTCTGCCGGTGGGAAATCCGCACCATGTGGTGATGATGATGCATCTGTGGGAATGCGTTTCAGCTGAGCTGCTTGCTGAATTGCATCTAATTTTACTGGCATAATGCAGCCGTGTGCAGTAGTGTCCACATGTGCAGTTTAATGCCGAATTAAGCCATCTAATGCAATAGAACGGGCCTATTATCTCGGGGAGAGATTTTGAATTGAATAGTCGCTGGTTTTGGAATGGGAAGGAGACACTACCGCCACACCAAAAGGCTTAAGTGCTTTTCGCTAATTAACTGTGCTATCGATCCAATCCAGCAGCAATCATCCGCGAGCGGTGTGTGTGCGTGTGTGTGTGTGTGGATTAAAATCCGTTTTGTACATGCAATTTTCACTCTTCATTCAGTTCGTTCAACCGTCGTACAGCATGCCCCCGACGTGTGTCACTTTCTCCACGATGCGCTCCTGACGGTGACGGTGTTCGATTTGCTCGCCCAAATGTGCGACATTTTCCGCGGCGTTCGTCCGCGTGTAGTGGTGCTAAAAATACTGTCCTCCATCCCACGAGAGCCCGACCCGACCACGGCAAAGATCAACAAACCACCGTCGTGGTGCTGCTGCTACTGCTGCCGTGTGATGTGAATTTTTGCTTTTAAAAATAGTTCAACCTGCACTTCATCCCAACTCTGGTTTGGGAGATGCCCGCGGGTCAGGTCGGTTAGAAAGACACCCGCGCAGCAATTTAAAACCTTCCACGGGGAGGCGCGGGATTTGCCCAATTTTTCGCTACAATAACAATCACGCTGCGGGGCTTTTCCTGTCGCGCTAATGCACGGAAATGATTATTAAAGCCGTCGCCCGTCGCTCTACTCTCACTGTCGGGCCGCTTTTGAAATTGTTGTCTGATCCCAGCAATTACCAACACCGCAAACGTCTTTCCAACCACGTCGTACCGGGGAGGGAAAGGAAGTTTCTCCTCTTGCGTCTCCACAATCCAGGGGTACAGCTACTAATGGGACGTAAACATTCGTTGTTTGGACTTGTTGGTGCGGGAAAACAAAACAACACAACGAACTAGAAAGAGAGAGAGAGACAAGCAAACAGTATCGGTATATCGATGATGGATTTGTTGGTCACATTACATCGGTGTTTCGGTGACTTTGTTATGATTCGATTTGTATGCGAGATGCTCGCGGGTGTGTAACGCAGATGAAGAATTTGCTGTAGTAAAATTAAAGAACAACAAACCAACTAGACACACACACGCGCGGGGTGGAATGGGGGAGTTTCGCGGACGGCAAGGTGTGTTTATTTTAACCGAAATGGGTTTTTCCTTAAATGTTTACATATTTCTCTACAGGACGATGATAAGAAAAAACCAAAACGATTACTCGGAAATCTTTTGTTTTTTTTTTTTTGCTAATACATTTAGTCCATTTAGGCTTTGTTGATATTGGCCATTGAAATTGTTCACAAAAAAAGCATTATTTTTTATTATTGACACATTAAAAATAGAAAAATGTACGGCTGAAGCCCAGCACCGAGCAAATATCTATCATTAAAGCAAAACAAAATCTTTGTTACTTTTCAAATCAATAAAAATACCTGAAATGGCAGTCACAGCAGTCACATTTCCCATATTCTATTTTGTTGCGTTTAAGATCGCCCCCCCCCCCCCCCCCCTCATACTTTTTAATAGCATTTTTCCAATTATCTAGATGGATCCAATTCCGCCCAATTACCCCACTAATTCTATTACGAAACAATACAATATTTTTACTTTGCCAGACGTACCCATTTACGGGTTTTGCATGGCTACAACTCGCCTGCAAAGACAAAGAACCGAGAGCTATTACGTAAATGATTAAATTGATATGAAAACTCAAAACAAAATGCACGGATCATAACATTCAAAAGCCGGCGGGGGAGAGGTTTAGTCATAGAAATTTAATTCCCCCACCTGCCACTTCATCTACCATACTAATCCCATCCGTTGTGTGAAATTATTTCCCCGAATAAAGCTGTAGGCGGACAAGTAAAAAATACAGTGTGCCCAAAGGTAAACAAAACCGTGGCGCCGTTGGCACCCCCCCCCCCACACACACACACGCACTGAGAGAATTCTAATTTCACGCACCAAATTTACGATGCATCTAATTTAAAATGACAGGGGGAATAGACATTCTTTCTTTTCCACCTCCACCCACCCTACCCTGGGTGGTGTGGCGCTATGACGAAAAGTGAGAAAATAATTTTCACGAGCCATATTTAAACCGTCATTAAATCTTTTCACCGATGAAGGTGTTGCGCTTAGACGGTGGCGTTTTATAGAGCTTGTTAGGCGTCGGGGGGAAATTATTATATCTCTCACACACGCACACACTTGCGTGTTATAAAATTAAAAGGTTAGGTGAAAGGTATATGCATGTGTTATTCCAAAAGGGAAACGGATTTTTTTGGCTTCGAAATCTTAGTGCTGAGTGCATGTGAAGGGCCAGGTTCAACAATTGTACAGCTCGTTCGTAAATCAAACCTCGTATGGCGCAACTTCAAAAGAAAAATACGTCCTCTCTCTTTCTCTCTCTCTCTCTCTCTCTCCCGTAACACGAAGCGTCGTAATCAATCTTTCATTCGGTTAATGACTTCCTTTTTCGCGATATGTTCCTTCGCGATATGTTTTTATGCAACCTTTTCTACCGTTCTCTCTCTCTCTCTCGCACTCTCTCCCTACCGGTCGGTTTTAATGATCAAACTTTGCGCGAAAACATAAATGTGATACTTTCACCGTGCCTGATAACAATGAAGCCCCACTTTGCTATTAATAAAGATCGGTAATGGCAACACGAGCCGCACACACACACACGCGCACACATATTTCCACAACTTTTCGCTCTGTTTTTTGTTTTGTTTTCTCTCCCACCACCTTCTTAACGCTTAATTCATTAACGAGAATTATAACTGACGAGCGCGCGAGCCATTGTGAACGCACCTGCTTTGTGCGCACCGGAACACGCCGGAGCATATCTAAGCGCCATAAAGCACAGACAAAGCAAAGTGGGTGGGAGCAAAGTAACAAAAATGATATAGAAAAAAAAATAACACAATCTCTCACTTCTGTTCCTGCCCACACACACACACACCTTGTGGGACGCGTTTGGTGGCCACCTTTAAACAACACGAATAATAATCTCCCCGAGCACAAGACCCTGCTGCTTCATCATCGAAACGCAACCTCAAACACGCGTTTCGTACATTTATGGGCCGACATTCATCATTCCCTTTCGTGGAAAGGTAGTTTGGCCAGTTGCTAAAAGGATACCTACCACTCCCACCCACCCACCATGCACGCTCCACGTCGCGAATCGCACCGCCATCATCATTAACCCCGGGGCGCGCGGGACGGATGGTGGATGCTATTTTTTAAGCACTTAACGCACCATCCGGTCTCAACCGGCACGAACCGGTGTAGCAGCGATAGCAAAAACCACAGCCTAATTAACAACGCACCTTATCAACTCCGCCAACCGTCGAGGGCCAAAGTTCAATGGTGCGAACGCGCAAGGCAAAGAGCGTAACATTATCGGTCTGTTGGTGCTGCTGCTGCTGGTGCGACTGCTGCCGTTGCCTGCTTCTGCTTCTGCTCCGGCAAAGTTGCAAACAATCGCAACCCGATACCCGAACAATCCTTCATAATGTGCTTCATAATTGTTCCACCATCGGTTGAGCAATTTATTTGATTTATTAACGGCCACACGATGTAAAACCCCTTTCCCAAACGGCGAAGCGCAGCCCACCGTTTGTTGCCACCGTGCGCCAAACCACGGACTGGTAGTTTATCTTGTGGCCCACGGTTCACCAGCGGCACCTGCCTCAACCCTCCCATGTCTCTTCCCCCCCTCCCACGCCACCTGGTGACATTTTGTGCAAATCTTTCCACTCCTTTCGACACCGTCGCTATCGTCGACGGTGTCGGGAGTGTCCTGGATGGTGGATGGTGTGTGCGCGGCGCCTACGAAAAACGGTATACAAATTGACGAAGGTGCAAGCGCCCGGCGAGTGCGAGAGCGCGAGTATTCGCTTTCGCTGTCGGAAAATGATCGCTAATTTGCTTCACCTATTATGAAGCCTCTACCACCTCCCCGTCCCCCGGTTCCTTTCCGTTGCGATGATGGTTACGGCGCTGCGCGATAGGCGTGCCAACCCCGGTCGCCACGCACCTCATAAATTAGTCACACCAATCTTCATCGGTGTGGTTCTATGCCCCAACCACTCCGGATGTTTCGGTAACATGGTTACACTACCTCCCCTACCACCACCACCAGGACCAAAAAAAAAAAAACACCCACCAAACGGTGAAACACTTCCCACTATGTTCGCAACATGATTCCGCTCACGGTGACAGTAGTTTCGTCTAATGGAAGGCAAGATTTGACTTAATGTTTACATTTCAATCATTTCGTGTTTTGCTTGCGGGGGAGGTAGGTAGGTGGGAGCGTGAGGTAGCATCCGATAACGATGCCTCCTTCGATCGGAAATGCGGTACCGGGCGTCTCCATCCCCAAAATTGGCTCACTTGATGGAGGCGCCCAGTCTTTCGGGTTTGCCCGGTGTTGATTTTGAGGCTTTCGGAAGCGAAACTGGCAGGTTTGCGGCTAGCCTTAACCATGCGGCACCCTTACTTCGTTTGCGTGTTGTTTCATTAAAAATGCATCACGCTTAGTGTGGTGCATGGGTGTGTGTGTGTGTGTGTGTGAGTAGTGTAGTCAAAACTAATTTCCTTACCATCGCCGACCAACCCAATATTTGGAATGTAAATCGGCGGAAGTAGTAGTGCCAGTGTGTGTGTGTGTTGTTTGGCGAAAGGGTTGCCGTTTGCTTGTTTTCTAGCTTCGTTTGGCCAAGTTTGATTAATTACTGCTCGTTTTGGATCAGTATTCATTTATGCATGTGATTTAGCATGATTATTTGGTTGAACGCTGGGGGTTACAATGATTAAGGAGCTTCGTTTGTACGGGGGAAACGAATGATGTGTTCATCTACATGTAACTAGTATTTTATTCTTTGAACAATATTGAAGTTAGAATAAAAAATTCTCTTTCAAATATACTGTTCAATCGTAAAACACAGTTAACTCTAATATTATTCAAAACAGCACGACCCGGAACGAACAAGAAGAACATACTGACCCATAAAACAACGATTTTAATATCTAATTTATATGAAGCCTTGTTTTCTTATGGATGAAGCAGGATTATGTTTTATAAAACACACACACACACACAAATCCAGCCCAACCCAACCAACTCTCTAACTATTCATACTGTGTGGCCAGCACGAAAAGAAAGCCAATGGAATTGCACGAGCCAACACTTTTCCGAGGAAATAAAACCGAACGAGCGCACAGATTACGCACCAAGAACTTTCCAAAACACTTTGACCGCCGATAGCATCAACGGTTAGCTTTGCCGAACTAATTCCGAACCGACCGCCCGATGCGAGGGGGGGGGGGGGGGTTGAGGAGTTTCGGGCGACCGTAAAGTAAACTACAATACGACCACTGTCTAAATAGCATTTCACCAGTGCGGCATAAAAGTTAAAGCGAGGCCAGAGTGTGCAAACATCCACGGCCGGGCGCAACCGGAGCGGGGGCCCAATCACCAAACTCCGAAAAACCGAACCCACCACCAGCCAGCACACACACACCATTCACCTCGAGATAACGTTTTTATTTAATTTTATGCGGTAATTTTCTCCCTGACCAACCGAACCTTGATCTACTTCCAGCGGAAGCGTAACGTCGCTCTGGGGCCGGTCCACCAATTTAGGAACCGGACCGACGACAGCACGCTCGACTCGCCGTTCTGCCCCGGTTCGGCAACTCTTTTCGTCGCTGCGGCAACCGTGATGAAGCAATAACTGGCCATCGTCAGAAAATTGGGCGCACACAGCCAGACAAAAGCGTTTTTTGTGCTGTTTGTTGCTTGCTTCTTTTCTTCTGTTCGCATGATGTGCTTGGACTGGGCGGCCAAAAGCCAACACTGAGGCAAAAGATAGAGCCTTCTAGCCGTCCCCACCTGCCCACTCCATTCCACAGCAAAGCCCTGTGCATAGAAAAGACAACGCCTCAAACTCACCTAAAAGCCTGCCGTTTGAGTTCGGGGGGAGAGCGCGCGCGCGCGTTGTTTCGTGACGCGATCCATTCCGTAGCCGGTAGCACACCAGCAGCAGCAGCAGCAGCAGCATCTCCATTTATGAAGCATCAATTTCACGCTCTGCTCTAAATGGACGCCATTTCCCGGTGTGTCCTTTTAGTGGCTTCACTTTGGGAATGCTTTTTTGCGGGCCCTCCCGTTGTTCCCTTTTTGTGTTGGTCTGCCTTCATCCATCTGCAAGAGAGGTCGTTCTGCTGGCCGTTTCTTTTCTGCTAGCCCTTGCCTTCTGTCGATGCTTTCTCTTTTACGTACCAGCAGCACATGCTTTGCCAGCTCCACGCGGCATCCTCTTCTTTTCGTGCACTTTCGCCCATTTCAAGTCCCATTTTCATTCAATATTTTCTCCTGAATGGGGCGGCGGCTGCTTATGCTACTAAAAATATTGCATCCCAGCCCTGGGCGGGCCTCCGGAAGCTGGAGGCTCGCTCCCCGATTTCATGGGCTATTTTCGTGCCACATTGCTTATGCGCTGCGGCACGGCACTCTTCCCCCGTTTTAGCTGCGAAACCGGTTGCGTGACGGTCAAGTTTCGGTGGGGCTGGATTTCACGTCGGCCGTAAGACGGATGGGTCATGAATGAACCAGAATCACCTCCCGGGAATGCGCGGTCGAGCGTAGCGAATGCTGTCCCCCTCCAACACACACACACAGAAGAAGAAAAACACATTCACCACCAAGCGGCAAGGTGTGATGCTGTGCGCATGGAGTTTTTTTTTATTTTATTATCAAAAGGATAACCGTTCGTGCCGGCCTAATAACCGAGAGGGATTTTTGGGGGGAGCAGGGAGAAAGTCTCACGGATTGCGAATGTGATTTATGGTGATGGGCCATGAATTTTTGGGACTGCCACCGATGCCGTGGACGGCTTCCGATCGGTTCATGCTTGAAATCGGCTCTCGGCCCCTAAGAAAAGTAATAACAATCGAGATGATGATGCACAAGGCATCTTTCCCACTGTTTGAAACTCTGAGTCCGGACGTAACGTAACGGGGGGGAGGGCGCGTTCGTGCAAGGAAACAAAATGGGGCTCCCCCCATCCCCATCCCCATCGACAACACAGGGCAGGGTGAACACAAAAAATAGTCCACACAGCGATGGCTCAAGAGCGTTTGGCACGATGCTGTAATCCGATAAAGACATTACGGTACCGTATGGGTCGCTGCCTTAAGCCACTGGAAGGGGAGGAGCAAAAGGTCGGACCTAACGATGAGCTAATGATTTATGAAATTTTCTTCAATCCCTTTTCCACGTACGAGCGGGTGCGCGTGTGTGTGTGTATATATGTTTGTATGTGTGTCTAATGGTACATCCTAAGCTACTAATGTGACAGGTTATGTATTAAATTTTTAATCAATAAAACAAAATAAAGCCATGTAATCTTGGGACGAGTTTCTATGGGAAGCATTTTATGCTTGGTAGATAGTACAAGGTCACCTATCAGACTATGAGGTTGACTCTATGATTCGTTTGCTTAACCACGTGTCCAACTTGGCTTCAAAACTAGTGGTCAATGGTGCTTCGACGGTAGGTTTTACGCCAAATATTTAACGCGAAAACTTTAAAAACACAATTTTGTAACGGAATTGCATATATCTAGGCGCAAAATATTTTCGTAGTTCTTCAAAACGGCCTTTTGAATATTTTTGTGATAAATTGTAACTATCACGGCTTTCTTCTTCTTTGTCACATCAACCATTGTCGGTCAATGTTTGTCTGAAGCACTACTGGGCTTGGCTATTGATTGATGAAAGTGACAAATTGACTTACCCATAGTTAAAAAGTCAATCCTTCGGGGCTTGAACTCATGACGGGAATGTAGTTAAGTCGTACGAGATGACGACTGTACCATGAGAAATTGTGTCTTAGTTTAAGTAAATAACAATAATTACTTTCTACTTACATTTAATGTAAAAACATACAAAAAATGTATTTTTGTAACCAAAATTGCATACTTCAAGGCGCAAAGATTTAAGTAAATCTTCAAAGCGGCTTAATGAATATTTTTGTGACAAATGAAAACTATCACGACGTTGGAAAACTAAACAATAGTAAGAAAAATGATTGTAACCAACAAATCATGTAGAAAAGATAATAATCCGCATAAGCAAAACACAGAATTGTCAACCCCTGGAAGCCAACACGGATAACAAAACCCCTCACACGCACCAAAACCCCGGAAAGGACTCCATTGTGAATACGCTCACGTATAACGCGGCTGCCATTCACTAATAAGGGATCGTTTGCTATCGGTGTAAATAAACCCCCTAGTTTGACGTCCCGCGTGCCCGATTGGGCCGTAAATGCAAATAGTCCCGGAATCGAAACCGTCAATTACATTCAAATAAAAGCCCCAACCCACGCACACAAAAGCTCCCATCGCGCTCCCAGCTCGGTCGATCAAAATCTAAACTCCCAAATAATACAAAAACACACACGCACACATACAGTGAAGCCACATCGCTCAGTAACACTTCTGCGACACACTGGCGGTGAACGGTGTGCAGAGATCATCATCAACATCATCATCATCGGGTTCATCATGCTCATCATCATCGTCAACACTGCGTCGCTCTATAAACGCGGACGCGGAGGCCTCGCTGTTTGCCGGCTTTGGGTGAAAAGTTGTGCTGGCAGCAGGCCAGTGACACCGTCGCCGGCGGCACAACTCTGTTTGTTGCTGCTGCTGCTGCTGCTGTTGTGGCTCTCCCGGGTTGTACTCACGCGCGTTCATGGGTGGTGCCGCTTCTTGCTCATGAATAAAATAATCAAACCTACTCGACCGTTGCTAGTGCCCTACTAGCCGCCGCACCCGCAAGCCGGAGGTATGTGAAAAATCGAACCGTTTTGCGTTACTCCACGACCCAACACGACCCCGGTCTTGGCCTCACCGAACACCCTCCTTAAGCCGTGTCGCGCGCCCGAGACGATCGTAAACGGTTTGATTCAGTTTTCGGCTCGTCTTAGCCTTCGTCGGTCTCCGGTAGCGTTTGTTTTACCTACCTCCTCGCTCGTTTTTTTTCTGCTCTGACACGCTTCCCATCCACCCCTTGGTTCCCCCTTGGCTTATCAAGAGTCGAGGCGAGTTAACGGGGGGACGCCCGGTTACGCATTTGTGTTGCTCCAATTTATGCTGCCGAATCGAATCAAGGCCACATGGTGGCAGCGTGTTTCTTGTGCGTTCGGTTCTGTGCCATTCCACCTGCCCCCTCTCCCTCTCCCCAGGATTGCTTGGTTGCTTGATGTTTGAATTTTTGTTGTTTATGCTTCCCATTTAGCAAGGGCAGCAGCGGTTGCCGCGACAGCATGAGCGCTTGCACGGTCCTCGGTCTGGTTGAGACGATAAAGTAAGAACGACCGACCGAATCTGTGCCGAATGTCTAGTAGCGTAAAGGTTTTTCCGGCAACAGCAGCGGCCAAATGGCACACATGGCTCCACCACACGGCCGGGGGCCTCGTAAACGTAACCTCAAATTGTCGTTTGAATGACGAAAGAAAGCGTGTGCGTTGCCGCTTTCTTTCTTTTTGCCACAAATAAATAAAAATAGACCCATCGAAAGCCACCACGAAACGCCGCGTCATGTGTTTTGATGTGCCAACGAAGGGCAAATTTCAAAGAAGTTGTAATAAATTTTATGTGATTTTGTTTTTTTCCCCTGTTCGGTTTGCTCACTAACATAATTATTTACAATATGCTTTGTGAAAACAACAAACAAACAGAACGTTTCCTCTTTTTTATTGAAAAGAACCATAAATGACCATCAAAACACATCACACTGCAGCTTATCGACTCTGGGGGTGGTCGGTCAGGCGAAAGACCTTTCTAAGCAAACTCCCCCCCCCCCCTCTCCCGGGTGGAAGAAGGTCGTGAAAGTGCATTTCCGTTCCGTTTGCCTTCCCTTTCCTTGCACTGTCAGCAAACTGTGTCAACCTTGGATGAAAACAATGCCATAAAAAGCAATTTTACTGCCATCGACGATGCTCCCGACGCGATGAGTAGGAGATGCCGCACGCCCCGGTGTCATTGCCGGTCAATCCGGGGCCAACCTTGCGGTTCAACAATTGATCTGTGCCCGGCTGTCCACTTGTCCCCCTTTCCGGCTATCGTACGGGGGTTCGATTTTTCTTCATTTTCATTTAAACCCCAGACAACCCTCTTTATACTTAAGATGGTCGTCATTTATTTCCCCCCGAACAACCGTTACGGTGAAAACACCGCGGGTAAGGACGGGTTGCTATAGTGGGGGATGTAAGGGATGTGGACACGTTTTTTATTATGTGCTTTTACCATCCCAATCCCGCTTTGGAAAGTGATTTTTCCCAACCCTGACAGCCCTTTCCAGCGGGAGAGCAGGAGCAGCGTGAGGATTAAGATCCTCATCTTCTTTTCAAACTCGTAAATCCTTGCTTCCGTCCATCCCACAGTGTACAAGCGGTGGATAGCGGTGGGTTACGTACAGGCGAGCGAAAAGAAGAAATGATGCCATTGGCCATTCTCCCGCCCCGACCACGAAGCTCGATCGCTTTCCATTTGCTCGATGGCGCGCAAAGGCACACTTTCAAAGGCACGGGAACGAGTGGAACCACCACCAACAGAAAGAGAGAGAGAGGGAGGCGAGGAAAGGTCTGCCTTTTCTTCATTTTATGTTGATACTTTTACTGATTGTATCACCCCCAATGTCCTCGCCTCACCACGCCGTTGCATTCTCGATTGTTTTGCCCGATACGCGGGCGGTACGCGTGGTTTCTTCGACCAACACACACACACACACACACACACACACACATACACAATCGATGTTCGATTTATTTTTACGGCCACCCCTTTTTTTGCTTTGTTCCTCTCCCCACGGTGGTTCCTTTTTAGTTGGAACACGGAAAGGCGACACGGCGAGGTACACGCGACAACACGCGTGCGGTCTACGCGGTACGCGATGGTTTTCCGTACGGGATTGGCAAAGCAAAAATGTTGCTTCTTCCCACCAAGGATTTGGTGTGCTCGTGAGGATGGATGGGGGCACCGAAATTTAAGCTTCTGGAAAATATTTACCACCCCGCTTTTCCCGATTTATGTCACTTCATTCATTGTGTCGACACACTGTGGCGGATGCGGCAGCGGAGCGAGCGAGTGTTTTGCGCTCAGTTCCTATGGGGGCACAACTCCGCACACAAAGGATCTAGGACATGTTGCAACAGCAGCAGCACCAGGAAGGGCATATTTATGGGAAAGGAACAGGAAAATTATCATTCCATCGAAATAGGGACACAGAATGGGATGATTCTTTCCCTCCAAACAATGTGTCTTGTGTGCTGTTTTGCTGCGCATGGGGGAACGCAGCAGCAAAGCATTTTTATAGCTTTCAAAACGTTTGCGTAAATTGTGGCGCTAATGGTAATGGTTTCGGGGTTTTTGTCCACTTTTGTTACGCACACAATACACAGCCGCGGCACGAAAGGGAAGCATTCTGAAATGGCACAAAACAGGCGCCCGAATCGCTCATTCATTGCGAACGCTTCGAAGGATATTTGTTTAGCACCACACACACCACGCTGGAATCGATAAGGATTTGTAAATATCGAAACACTTGAGCGAGCATGTCCCTGAAGACGTTCGCTAGAAAATCCTCCACTTTCTTGAGCGATTCTCTATAACACGGTGTACCTCCACCTACCATATCATGTATGGGACGGTTTCAGGGAAGTCTGGGCTGCATAGCATAGCAAAGAATGGGGAAGCGAAAATGGGAAAGCATAAAAAAGCTCTCCCACCGTCGCCGGCACTACAAGCGAAATAATGAAACCGAACGAAACATCGCAAACGAACGGCGGCCGGGAAAATCCATCCGCAAGTCGTAAGCACAAGAAGTGAGGGGAGGGGGGGGGGGCACAGGAAGCATGTTTCCTTTCTCTGCGGCCCTTCCTTCCTCGGGAACCACTTCTTCTGCTCGGGCCAGAGCGCACTCGAAACCCGACTGATGATGACGACTTCATCGAAGCGCCCCGTTCCGACCAGCCCCGACGACGGTGTGACCGTCAACGGTGGCCGGATTTCCATCCAAAACACGAAAGATAATCCTCCTCTAACCCCCCGATCCCTCTCCCTCCCACCCACCCGGTGTTGGACAACGCGGCATGGTATGAGTTGTTTATTCCTTAATCCTTGGCACCATTGGAACGGAATTATACGGAAAACTACACCGATGGACGTGTGGATGTTTCTTGTTCCTGCCTGCTAGTACAGCACGCCGGTGTGTGTGTGTGTGTGTGTGTGCATGTGTCTGTGGGTGCTTTTTTGTTGTTGTCGCTCTGTCGTGTTTGTGAAAATGTGCCGTACACAAGGGGCCGATGGAAAATGAAAAGACACTTCTGCTGCTGCTGCTGCAGCAAGGCCCTCCTCGTCTTTTTCGTCTAAGCCGCAATTTGAAGCTGTCCGTAATTGGAGTTTGCACTGTTTGCATAAGCAAATGACGATTTTGTACGTGTGTGTGTGTGCGTTTGTGCGTGTGCCTGTGCCTGGGTACGTGTTTGCAGATGGAAGAGGAAACCTTCCTGCGCGCCCCACTCTTCTTTCAAGCGCTGAATCTTCAAGCCCACCAAGCAATCTTTCCTTTTCAATCTGTAGCTTCTTCGCCAGGGTCATTACAGACTGCGCGTGTCTGTGTGTGTGTATTTTTTTCTTTTTTTTTGCCACATCTTTTCAAACAGTTTTTATTTGACGCTGGAGAATTGACACATAAAAACCCAAAATGATACGGCAAACCACGGCGGCTCCCAGTGTCATGATCGTTTGATCGATGCAGATGTGGAAAAGTTGTTTTCCTTTCTTTCTTTTTCGTTGACTGCAAATATTGCAACGTCATAATTGGTGTAAAAATACAATTCAATCAATTCGGACCAGTTGATGCAAGCTCGCACGATGTGATGAGCCGACTAGTCATGAAGATTGGAGCTTGCCCTCTCTATGTTAGTGAGCACACAGGCAAGTTTGTTTTATTTACATTCACCACAGCTTTCTCGCTTTTATTACTAAACCCTCCCAGTTTTGCCCTTACACACCTTCTTGCACACCACAATGGAATAGTAACCGGTCTTCGACCTTTCTTTGAAACGAATGTTATTGCAGTTTTGCTAAATTATGTTCCCAGCCGCGCGCGCAGGAGGGAAAAATCGCCATTGTCATTCGTATGAATTAGCACTGCAGCGAATTAATGGCCCTTCACTGTTTGTGGCAATGAAATTTAGAACTGTAACACACACACACACACACACAAATAGCCCAAGAATACTATCTTCACATTCAACCACCAGCCAACGGGCACACCACACGCACATATTTCTTGGCGAATTGGAATTTCCACCACACTCATCACACTTGCCCACCTTTTTTCCAGGGAGAGGAGGGGAGAAAGTGTGTCGCGTGGGTAAAAACTTTCATGATTTATGTCTTCTGCAAAGCGCACCGCATCGACGTGATAGCAAACGTGCCGAGCTGGTTGATCAAACCCCAAGCCAGCGATGAAGAGGAGGAAGAAGACGAAGAGCGACAAAAAAAAACATTGCTGAAAGAACTCACGCTGCATCAGAAAGAAAGAAAAGAAAAAGTGCTTTCACGGGACGCAAAACTACCCATCCCCACGTTACACCGCAATGCAAACGGGCATCCGAGCGAATGCGTCCCCGCACGATCCCGTATTTTCCCTCCCCCTGCGGTACAGCACAGCTTCAAAGCCCCCGGAGGTGAGGTGGGACGGACGGGTTAGATTGCAGGGAAGGAAGGTGGAAAATCATTCAAACATTTCACCACCTGCTGAGAAGAAGAGAGTGGAAGAGAGTGGAAGACAGCGAGAGACAAGGAAAGCGTGCAAGAAAGAATGACCGAGTGCACCGTGGCAACTGTCATTAGGATAGAAGACGGGGCGACCCAAATAAAAGTTGCAAGAGCTGTAGTAGTTGAAAGACACTGCGGGCAAGTGAAGAAGAAGAAAAAAAAACAGAAACAGGCAAACAGAGCAGTTGCCCCTCCCCCTTTCTCCCCTTTTGTCCGCTTTCCATCACACTCCAGAGCGGTGAACGGGCGCTTTAACGATGTTCCATCCTCAGTGGTTTTCTTTTCATCGAAGCGATCCTGGCGAGGAGGAGAGATCCACTTGCGAACCTCCTGGGAGGGAACACACACACACACACACCACAAGCAGCAGCAGCAGCCATTCATTTTCCAGCGCTTGGTCATGAATTTTCTCCTTCTCAGTACGCTCCACTTGAAGGGCAAGAAGAAAAAAAAGCTCTCCCCACGCGACCGTGCCCGCGCGCGCCCCCACAGAAGCGACACACAAATAAGGCGACAACGTTTCGTTGAGTTTGTAATTTATCACAATCATATTCTTTTGGCCGCCGAAGCGACAAGGGACACCGCTGTCAAAGCGTAACTGCTGCTGCGGCAAGTTTTTATGTCCCCTTTCCCCCATTCCCCCCTCCCTCCACCCTGATTTGATTGCGATGGGCAACGAACGAGGAGGACACACGCGGGATGGATTTGAAATGTGTCTTAACTCACTCACTCACTTGACGTGCGCCCGGGCACGGGGACTGGGCCGATGTCAACATTACACTGCTTGGCAGGTCGGGGCTTTTTGCAGTGCACGAGGAGAGAGAGAGGGAGAGAGGTTCGCCATTTTGACGTTGCTTGGACGGGCCATGGTCATTACTGGCAGAGCGTGCAAGGCTTCTGGCGGGTAGCTGTGATTGTGATGATGCGATGGGCAAAACTGCACTGTTTACCACACCGCACCACCTAGAAACAGGCAAAAAACAACCACCAAACAGGTCCGCATAGTAATAGTAAGCGGATGATTAGCGCGCGACGGAGGGTTTGGTTCGTGGCTATCAGCCACCAGAGGGCTCTGTGGCTCGTACTATCGAATTACGCTTCACTTAGTAGCAACGCACGCAGCACGCACTACGGAGCACGAGGACAACGGAGCCGATAACGGCGACGGCAACGTGACAACGGTTCCCGCTTTACGTGCCTATCTCTAGATGTGTGTTGCTATCTGCACATTTATGTGTATGTGTGTGTGTGTGGTCTTTTTGCGAGCATACTTCGAACGCAAAAGATTACTGAGCAGAATGCATAAGTAGCAACTGGTGCAGCGGCGACCAGACCAGACCGGGCATCGAACGAGCGCATCCATTTGCGACTCGGACACAGGATTTTTTCCCTCCTTCAGAGCTCGTGTTCCAACCAGTAGCAGCAGCAGCAGCATCAGCAGTACGCTCGCCAGGCAATTCCTTCTTGAACGATGACACACGCCACCCAGCAGAGCAGCAAGAAGCATCGGCACAGCAGCAGTAGCGCATTACGTGCAACGTGAGCTGGAAAGCAATGAAACGCCCAGCCATTCGGACGTGAGTGGAATTTTAATGGCAGCACGATTGCATTCTCCGGCACGTTCTGCTCCAATCCTCCGTTCTCCCCTCCTCCCTCTGCTGTCTCTAATCTGTTACGCTAGCCGCTCCATAACACCCTCGGGTGGCTGGTCAAGAAGAATGGGACTCTTTTTGTTCGGGGTCGGATGCCCGGGACCCGGGGGTGGGAGAGCAACGGCGCGCTCAAGGAGGCATGAAATTTATCATTTAATTACGCAAACCTCGCCAGGGATTACGAGGTTCGTTGGATCGATTCGGCCATTCGAGGCTTTGTTCCATTGAATATGAAGCGCAGGGAAGAGTAGAGGGAGATCGAGGCGCGTGATTTGGAACGATCGAAATGCTGCTGCTGCTGTCAAAATGTTTGTAAATACTGTGAGAAAACCTTCGCTCCGTCCCATTAGTGGGTCCACGCTTTAAAACGGCAAACAAATCGCTGCTCATCAATCATCGGTCCGCTGCTGCCTTATTTGAAAGTGTGTTCCGCTCCTTGCACCGTACACGCTGCTTCCGTTCCGCCCCCGGACACCGATCGATTCATTCACGTACGCTCGGTTAAGTACATTTGTTGAGTGAGAATGGCCCCATTGAAATGGGAGCATGAAACGGGATCCTTCCCCGCCACCGTGCACTGATCTTCCTCGGCGTTGCCCATTATTATCGTGACCATAATCATCATTAGCACGTGCCGAGGCAGCTCGCAACACTACCAAGCCAGCTATCGGCACCCGCAGGCCGATCTGGTTTGTTTTTCCGATCCGACATCTAAACACGGTTGCATCTTCTTCACCCACAAGACAACGGAGCGGGCCGGAGATGGGCCTGTGCGCTGGCTAAAAATAAAGCAACTGTCAGCAGTGAGCTCTCCTCCCCACTGCGCGCCCTCCTACTACTATCATCTGCCACATGGGTGTGGGAAAACGTGCAAGCGAAAACAACTGCCCACCTACCCCGAGTTCATTTGTATTATTTGCGGAATGAAATGGGAGGCCGCCGCCGCTGCCATTGCCATGTCGCACTAGGCTGGTTTCCCTGCACACTGTTGCAAGCTGTTGCCAATTTGCAGAGCAGTAGGCGAGCGTGTACTGTGCATGTGGTGTAATCTGACCAACTGATGGTATCAAAAAACGATCAAATCATGGTACTACTGTGCGCTGTCCCAGCAACAGCAGCAGCAGCAGTTTCCAGTAAGCAAATGCCGATAGTTGGCAGGTTTTTGCGATTAATAACGATCAAGCACTGAGAGCGTGCGGCATAATGTCTTTGAATAATCCAATTCAAGTAGAATGAAGCCCCACATCAATAATATTAAAAGCAATATATTGTAATTGCTATCCATAGAAACTTTTTACACTCAGATGATGGTCTATTTCGATCAATTTGTAAGGTAATTGCAGCTTCTGGCAGTGAAGAGCAATAAAAGGATGATTAGTAGTGTAATAAATCTTGCAGATTTATTGTAATACAGAGTGATACAGATGTCATACAGAGTGCAGTACATGGACGGATGGCACAGATTTGAAGTGGGAATAACTGTCCATTAAACATAACAAAAACAATCCGGATGTCTTTGAATAATCCAATTCCAGTAGAATGAAGTAGGAAGGATTCCAGTAGAATCCAGTGAAGGATTCCAGTAGAATTCCCATTTCAATAATATTAAAAGCAATATATTGTAATTGCTATCCATATAGGCTTTTTACACTCAGATGATGATCTATTTCGATCAAATTATAGCTTTTTTTCTGAGGTAAATGCAGCTTCTGGCAGAGAAGAGCAATAAAAGGATGATTAGTTGTGTAATAAATCTTCAGTGTTGAGCGGATTGCATCAATTTAGGCGACTATCGAAGACTTCGGCTAAATTCGTTTAAATAGCTGTTTGCTTCCATTTTTCACTGATCAATTCTTACCTCTTCTAAACCTTGTCAACAGCTTGTTAACATGACTTAAAACATGACTTTTAAGAGTGTTGTTGGCGGAAATTGAACCCTTTGGCCGTCGTTTGAACCGTAAATAAGAACACTTTATACGATTTTAATGAAGAAGGCGTTGACATCAACTCACTCCCCTCCTGCACACATCCTTCATCTCTAGTACACTACTTTCAAATTAACTCCGGCCCATGATTAGGAGATGCAAAACATCTTGTAAATCTATAAACCGTCACCAAATAACGCTGCTGAGTGCCACCCGGGACCGGTTTTTACAGCGCACGGTTCATAAAAATGCAAACATGAACCAACCATCGACCGACCGCCCGCTGTCATGTTTAGCCGGTGTCCGTTTACATTTTTACAACCCCAACGCAGCTCCCATTCGCCACGTGTCCTCCTGTTACATCCCTTCCTCTCCATTCCCACCATAGGCATGATCTCGTGAAAGCCGGTTTCGATCGTTAATCGTTACCCGAAAAACGGCATAAAAAATCCACAGCCCATAATGTGCAGCAGCTCTCTCTCTCTTTTACGTTTTCTTGCTTCCAACAGTCTTGGAGGCCGTGACGGAGACTACGGTGGAAATTCTTTTACGATCTTTTCACACTTTCTTCGCACTCGCTTTCTTGCTGTTTCTCTTCCGTGCCGCTTCCTTTTTGCACTGGTGCTCGATTACTCATCTTGTTGCGGTACGGTGGCGCGTGTGTCATACTACACCCACCCAGTATTTTGTTTTTCGCTTTTTAAAACACTTCCAAAGGTAATTTAGTCTTTTTAGTCCATCGCCAGCGCCGTCAGCGTCTTCAAAGCGTGCCGCGGCGCGGTTGTCATTTTAATCTTTGTACAATTTGGAAGATTTATGTGCACGGGCGTGGATTAAACTAGGGGTAGTATAGGGATGCGGGTGTGCTTTTCTCACTGTTGGAAAATTCTACACATCCTAAACAAAGTGACAAAAAGGAATGAAAACTCCCAGCTGCTGGCAGGCACCACAATTTATGACCTTCCGAACCTCGCAGGAATAATCAAACAATTTTTTGATTACAAACGCCGCTCCGTCCCATGTGGGAGTCCCGCCACTTCTTAGAAACGACTCAGAGCAATATCAGTCTAGGTCAGGGGTTGACAAGCAAGCCGGGATGTTGCCTCTTGTTTGTGATTCACCATTCCAAGCATTGTCAGTGATTGCCAAAGCCCAACTCGGCTAAAATTGCACAAACGAACCGCTTCTTTCCCTATTGGATGCTTGTTACATTAGTGTTTGCTCAGCTCACCGGTATGATTTTAACATCTCAGTAATATTTTATCACTTCACCAGTCCAAAAAATTCCATTGAAAACCTCTGCTGATTTCTGTTCTGCTCTCTTCATTTCCTGCGAAAGCGTCAAGAGCATGTCGAGCTCGATAAGGATCGCCAGGCAAGTGGAACCGGCGGCAACCGGTTTCACACATGTCGCGTTCCATAAAACATCCTTCGCATCGCACGGAAAGGACATCTTTTGCCACACGCACTCGCCGTGGCTTTCTCTCCCCTTTGCCAGGAACCTCCCACGAGAAAAAGAAGCAAAAAGAACGCCAAAAACACACAGAAGCGGAACAAGCAGAACTTGACGCAAAAGGTTCTCGCCGATTTTTATTGCCCCAGTTGTCGACAAACGGGCGCCGCCTCGGAAATGATGCAGAAGGCACGACGGAGGGGGAGAGATGGGAATGGATAAAGAACTCGGCGCCCAACACGGTGCGAGATGCTCTTCCGGTTCGATGGATAGAAAATTTAACTTTTCTACATCCTCAACCAAAACTCGCCCGCGCCACGCTTTCCGATCCATCCCGTGCTCCAACACGGGCGGTTCGTCCCGTGCGTTATCATACACACGGCCCGGCAAACCCAAACCTGTCAGTTCTGGTGAAAGAAGCACTTTGCCTTCTTGGCCCCATCCTACTGGCACTACTGCTTTACCGGATTATGTTCGTGTGCATGCAGAAACAGCAGCAGCAGCAGCAGCAGCAGCACCATCAAATGTGCACCAGGTGTGCCGAAGTGTCCTTAAGACAACCGGTAAATAAAAATAGAGCACCATCGTTTAACCTTTGCCTTCTTAAAACAAAAAAACACGTAAAAATAAAACCGACAACCGTAACCGAAAAGAGAGAGAGAAAACACTCCCTCACACCCTTAATTTCACTACCCATCCCTTCACTTTGGAGATAGACCGGAGGGGTCATGTCTGATAATATCATAAAACGACAGCAAAAATGACTGCTCTCTGATCGCGACTTTGTCGCACTTTACCCACCACCAACGAGTCGATTTGAACTTTCGACCCCACCCGCCCGCTGTCGTGTGACGGAAGGAGAGTGAGAATTTTCGTACGGTTTTTTTTTGGTTACGGCCCTAACCAACACGAAAAGGCACAACACCGCCGACCTCAGCAAAGAACGCACCTCTTCCATGCAGTGGAGGGTTCCTGGCTTAGGAGGCCCGTTTTTACGCGCGACAGCCTCGCTCGCTTATCAAAATGCTAATCGCCTGCCTCCGATTAAAGGCGTCGTCGCTTGCTTTTTGGGGCGCTTTTCCGAGCTGTTACCATTCTATACTCTCTTTTTTTTTCTTTGTTGTTTCGTGTCGGTTTTGTTTTATATTTTTTCCGGGACCTACTACTACGGCCTCGTGTAACATTCCGTCGCCAGCGTTTGCTTTCTTCCTTGTTGGCCGCTCGTTGGTACGCGCTTGTGCTGTGGAGTCTTGTCACCCGAAAGACACCCCGAACAAAGTTTGCGGGGAAAAAAAAGGTTTGGACCCAAAAACACGTGGAACACGTTTCTCACCTCTACGCCCACGACAAAAGACGACAACAGCAACAACAAAACTCGGCCGCCGCTCAGCCTTCCCGACCTTCTCCACTCTACACAGCGACTTAGCTCCAACGGGGCAGGGGAAGCGCGGTTGGTTTGTCGGGGGAGTGAATGCGATAGTGCATTTGATTTGATATTCATGATCTTTAATGCTAAGCTCGTTTGCCGTTCTTGCGCCTCCCACAAGAGTGGAAGAGCCCAAAAGAAGGGCGTGCGGCGGCGTGGTTTGCCGGTGTGAAATGAAATTATAATTTTAGTATATTAATGGCGCACGTTCGTTCGGCGAAGCTTTCCGTTCGATGCTCGGTACCGCATCCGTGCGCCCGCTCTCCTTCCGGGTGGTTTGGGTGGTCTACATGGTTCCTCTCTTCTTTTACGGTTGCGCTACCGCCGCATGAATAACGCAGCAGGTGATTATTGGTTTTCGGTATGGGACTTGGGCCGCCCACCATCCTCCTTGCCCCACCGGGAGCCGGATATTTATGCACGTGGTTTAATAGAATTATTTTCGAGCGCTTTGATGCTTTCGGCAGGTCATCAAAAACCACCAGCCAGCCAGCCTGCCAGCCGGCCTGCTATATCCAGTCCAGCTGAATGCTCTAAAGCCGCCACAGATATTTGCATTGAAACACATTGGCCCCGTGTGTGGGAGATAATGTTGTGTATTGCGGGGTGGTATTTTATATGAAAGTCAAGCCACAGTTCACCACCGAACACTACCCTGCGGTCCATTGCTCGTGAGTTAATTCGTGTATTACTGCGATTGCTTCCGACGGTGAAGATTAGTAGCGTGGGTAAGCCGATTAAGTGTAGCGCTGTTGCTGACTGAGAGTGGAATTCATGGCAACTTCATAGATGCTTCTATACCGAATGGCAATCGGTACATTACACTGCAAATGACATTTATGTTAACCTCAATATTTATAGTGATCCTGATGAACAAAAGTATTGCTAATCTCCGATTTAAGCTTTGCTTTGAATAACGATGTAGCACTTGAATTTAACGTAGCACTTGACTACTTTTGGCGAGCTTTTGTAGAAATCCTGTATGCTGAAGTGGACATGAAAGGTAGCATAAAAAACATGATTAATTACAAGACCAAAATTATATCATTTAATTACATCACACAACTACAATGCATAACTCTACTCTCCTGCTGTCCACATTAAATAACTTCCAGCCATTTTCTATGACAACCGGATGGCTCTCACTCACTCTCAACACAACTCATCAACTATTCACCAAGTGTACTCCACAACCCTGGACCTAATCTCCATCACCCACCACAGAGTGCGCGGTACGCGGACGGATGGCACAGATTTGAATTGGGAATAACTGTCCATTAAACATGACAAAAACAATCCGGATTACATAAACACCCACCCCGCGCTGTGGATAATCTCTTCCGTACTTTCGGGATAAATGAAACAAAGCAAAAAAAAAAGCCTCAACCATCACTGTTGTACAGCGTGCAAGGGGCAGCCACACACACAAGGACGATAGTGAATAGAGCGAAAGATTAGAGTGCTGCAAACAACGTGCTGCAATTCGGTGCGCTTCCAGCTTTTTCCCCTCTTTTCCCAGCACCAAACACAACCACATTCGTCCTTTTTTGTGTGAGGATGGTAGTTAACGTTCCCGCACTATTTCTGCACTACAATTTCTCCGCCTATAATAATTAATCAACTATATACAACAGCTCGGTGCGTAATGGGTGGATTATGCAATCACTGAGTGTCAGTGGCAATTGAAATAAAACAAACCATAAAACAAAACAAAAACACAAAAAAGCACGCACCAAACCCAGATGTTGCTAAAAATATTGCCCTCCCTTTTGTGGAGCGCGCCCAAGTATCTATGATAATCGTACCCCTCTGTTTCTTTGCTTTGTTGCCCTGTTGTCCTGTTTTGTCTATTTCGGGCAAAGCCTGGGGTTCGCCGGTTTGGGTCACGTTGCTTGGAACACGAGCGGTCGGTCTCTGGTCCGCTTGCTAACGGTTTGGTTTGCGTTTGTGTCTGTAGTTTTGTGTGTGCGTGTGTTTGTGTGATGTTTGTTTATTCCTTTTGCTTCCTTCTTCATTCGACGGCAGCGAGTGCGGTGGCAGCTTACGCAACGGAAATTGCGCTTGAAGTGCCTGAAACACAAAAACCCTCCGATCCGCGGGATGATGGTAGAGAGGCCGTCTTTTGCATGTTGGGGTTATTATTATTTTCGTCCCCTCCCCCCCCCCCCCCCCCCCCCACCAAATTCGGCACGCACTATATACCCAGCGCAGCCCAACGGTCGCACCAGAACAACTGTCCCAGATAGAAAGATACCAATTCCAACGCGCCACATCCCTTCATGAATTAGCAAAACAATACCAACAATACCAACAACAACAAACCCCAGCAATGTACAACAAACAAAAAAAAAGCTCTTCCTCACACTTTGTATTTAATTATTTAATTAAATTCAGCATTTGTGGCACCCTGCCGGCCCCCAGTTATTGCGTACCGTTTTTAGACCGATGGAGCACGGTGCGACACAACGGGTAAAAAAAAGGCACGCAAAAGCAAACGACCATTGGCGGCCACGACCACGATTCTGTTGCCGCAGCTGTCGCCGCCGTCTGGCCACAAATGACAGAGTAAAACCCATCGCGAAACCGTTTTATGAGCAATTCTCTTCCTTTTTTTCTTCTTCTTTTTCTGTTGGGTTTCCCTCCTCTAGTTCAGGTTCGGGGCTTGTGATTCGCCTGCCCATCCCCATGATGATGCTCTGCAAAGACACAAAAGAACAAATCGCAAACCGGGCGGCGCTCGCTCTCATTAAGCGTGGTCACCGTAAACTGCAACCGAGTCATTTGCGATTATGCACTTTTGCGGTCAGTGGCAGCGAGCGCTCTAAATTATCCATTACACCGAACCGGGCCCCGCCACAGCCCCGTCATAGCCCCGCCAGCCCCGAGCCCGGAAAGCGAAAATTAAGGTTTCATTAGCCTTACGTCACCCAACGGACACAGTGGCGCGATACACCGGAAAAGGGGCAAACAAAGGGGGACGGACGGACGCGGCCTGTTACGCGGATTGAATTAAAACATCGATGCGCTGAAGATGAACCCCGTCGGGGATTAAGGGAAAAAGAGAGCGAGAGACGACCGACCGGCCCGTCGCCGGCCGGCCGGGGTGTGGTTGTGGGGCTAAAGGTTCGGGCCCTTCGGGTCGGAAAATACGAGCAAAGAATCCATTGCGAAACTTTGCACGCTAAAGGGAAATTAGATTGTTAAAAACTCCAAACGGGCCGAAGAAGCATGGGGAATCGCGATAGAGTGGTGGCGCGCACGAAGAGACGAGCGGCGAGCTGCGGGCCAGGTGTGGGACACGTCGCAGCCAGAATTGATTGCACGATTTTACACGAGGGCTGCTCCCCCACTTTAATGCTTTCCCTGCTTCTTCCTCCGACCCGTTCCCCCCACACCCCCCCCCCACCCTCCACCATGTGGGTCGCTTTAATTAAGTTAAACTTTTATTATCATTCTAATTTAATTGGATAATTTAAGCGCGACATTGCGCAGAGCTCGGTCGCGAAACAACCCCTGACGCGCTACTGGATGCTGCGCCAGCAGCGGTGGTTGTTGAGCGGAGTTTTCAAACCTTCCACCCAGCCCTTCATGGCCATTGCCCGCTCTCTCTTTCTCTCTTTGCCGTCGATCTCCTCCCCCCGAAGGGGCAAAAGTGGCTCGATAGTCTCCCTTTCCGTTTCTTTCGCAACTACTTCGCTCCCTCCTGCTCTCTTGAGCTTCAGAAGAAATAGATGACTTTATCTAACTTCCGGTCGGATGCTGTGTCACATTTTCCGCCTCTCACTCCGCTGTGCTCCCCGCTATACGGAGACACACATTCCAGCATGAAATCTCCCTTTTTCTGCGTATGACTTCTCTTCCGGATCGCTTCCCGGAACACGGTGTGTGTGTGTGTGTATGGGATGATGTCGGTTAATGGAAATGGCTACATTGAAAATGTGTTTTTCCTTCTTGTTACTTTCCTTTTTGAGCACCGTATTTGAAAAATTTTTCGGGGTGCGTCAGGGCGACAGCGGCATCGTTGTTTCGGGGGATTGGGCCCACTGATAACGAGCCACCGTTTTAACGCGCCCCTGTTTTGCCCTGTGCGCTAGTGACGCACAGCAGGGACAATTCACGTGTAATCACACGGTACGCGGGACCTTTTCTCGCACCTGTTCAACTACAAGGGACAGTACGCGCCGAACGACGAGCGCACAGAAACATGTTTCGGAAGATTTGTCTCTATTTTGTCCTCTTTAAATTCACTTTAAATATTCAATCAAAGGGCACCGATTAATATTGTAACCCTCCAAGCATACTTTATTAATCGCTGCAAACCGGATATTATGTATGTAACATTTACCGAAGGAACAAAGGAACAGTGCATTGTGTAAAACCATATTACCAACATGACACATTTGATTCAATGCGGTCCAAATTCCATTCACGGTATAAATCATTTCTAACAAGCCTGCATTCAAAGCAGTAACGGATATCTGTTACCAGCACCCATTTATGATATGTATTCCACCTCCCTCCCTCGTCCCCTAAAAACCTCCCTTACTCAACCGAACATTAATCACCCCTCGTTAATTATATTCCCGTGCCGACAGTTTCCTTTCGCTGCGTTTGACGCGTTTAAACATTTCGCACAGCCGCCGTTGTTGGTGACCGCCGCCGCCGACGCCGCCGCCGCCATACTTTGGGGTATCAAAATATAACTTTTTGGAAACTTTTCAAACTCATGCACACCTTTTCTGGCGTAACCGCGCACCACCTGACAGGGAGGGGGAAGGTAGGGCCAAGAACGACGACGGGTGGGGCACAGCATAAAGAGCAGAAAAATCGTTAATCGCCTACATGAACACCACGATCGTGCCCTTAAACGGTCGCGGCAGGATGGACGAGAAGAGCAGGTCGTCCAGGAGCCGGGCATAAGAAGCAGAAGAAGAAGAAGAAGAAGAAGAAGAAAAAAACCTAATTACCATAAGTATCAATTTTCTCCAGCATCCTGCATCGCTCGTAAGGAGGACAGCCCTCGGGTAAAAGAAGTCCGCAAGAAGAACGCCACCACCGTTCGCGAATAAACTTTTGGGTCCTTTTTTTTGAGCTGCCATAGCTGCTGCTTCACGTTTACTTGGGCAGTTTTTCATTTGCCTGCAACATCCGTCTATCTGTCACACCATCCCCAAAGCCAAAAACCAGCCACGCGCACTGGAATTTGCCAGAAAACGCACCGAAGTCCGAAAGCATCGCCCAAAATCCGGGAACGGAACGACACCCAATTAACGGAACGTTTCGTTCGTTCGTTCGTTGATTTCTTCTTTTTCTCTCTCTCACTCTATCCGGTTCACCTCTCCACTTCCATCCATTTTCATCCTTCAACACGCAAATCAAATCGTGAGTATAAATCCTTCACACGACCTTCGGGAAGGACACACTGACTCCCTCTCTCTACCCTTCCCGGGTTGCGAACGGCAACAGCCGGATCTCGCCGTTGCCGATGGCAAATAGCCCTCCGGATACGACCCGCCCCGTGTGCTACCTTTGGCAGCAGAAAGGGTTCTTTTTTTTTGTTTGGGAAGTTGCAGAAATGACACGACACGGTGAGTGAAAGAGTCACCCAACAACAAAAACGAGTCCTTCTTGCACTCCCCACCAAACAACAAAAAAAGGATCTACCGGTGATAATATTCCCATGTTTTTCTTCTTGCGCTGCGCCCATGCGCTCGAAAGATTCCAATGAAGGATAAGAAAAGGGGAATGTTTAGTGTTTTGGGCCGAGCGGAAGGGGAGTGCCTTGTGGGCACGAAAGCCAACCTTTCACTTATTTCGGGAAGGAATCGAAAAAGATGAACCTCTCTGCTGCCGTTTCGCCGCGTTTCTTCTCCCAGCCCGTCCAATTCGAACTTCATTTCGTTCCTTATTCCGTCCCCGCCACGCTTCTCGGAAACGATCATCAGAACATCTTTTAGAACGGTTCGCTGTACTTCGGTTCGCTCCTCTGCACAACCTGAACAGACAGACGACGGGGAAGGGGGTCGGACACGGTGACGGAGCGAAAGAGTGACATCGAAAGCTTCGCCTCATCACGATACATAAGCTCAATGTCCTGTGCACAATGTCGTTAGAGATAAGGACCACTCGAGCGCGGAGCGGTCACCGAGTAAAAGTTTGACACTTGAGAATACAATTTCTGCTTCTACCACTGCTACCACTGCTACCACTACTACTACTACTACTAGTATAGCCTCTGCTGTGCCATTTGTTTCGCTACGTGTCAGGATTATTTCGGAACCGCACCCGAATGCGAACCTACCGAATCCACCGTTTCGAAAGAACGCGTCGGAAAAAAAGAAGAAGAAACAGCAAGAACGGAAACATAAACATGAAAAATGGACACCGAGACGATTCTCGTGGCACAACACACACACACACAGATACATAGGCACAGTTTCCATGGTCCACCGGTTGGCAAAAGGGACACCAACCTCAGCCTCCGTTCGTCCGCTGAACTGAACCGAACTGATCGCAACCTTCCGCCCAACGGTCGTACGGATCGGCACACACACACACGCGCGCGTACACTTTACGCATCACTACCGTTTGCCCGTCCCCCGTTGTTGCTGTTGCCGGTTGTCACCGATTCCGTTCTGCACGTGCCAGTGCAATCACCGAAATACGGCCCGTCCCGAACAGCCAAGCCCTCACGCCCTCGAGAAAGTGACCAATCGAACAGTCGGCGTGCATGGGTGCCAGAAAGGGGAGGTGGGAAGGACAGGCGCTCACCAGTTTCTTTCCGGTCCGTACTAGGGTTTGCTCGCTTCGTGTAGTGCCCCCAAGGAAAGGAGGGGATCAAGCAAATGAGAAATCGAATGGTTTGTTTATCGACCAACTTGAACACTGTTGTTGAATGTCGAATCAATCAAGCGAGTTTTGGGAGTTTCGAACTTCTTTTCCTTTCGGTCTTTTCTTTTTGTCGTTGTTGCTGTTGGACTAGCAGGGACTCGGTTGCGGTACGAGCAAAAGTGTGTAGCTGGAGAGAGCACCACAAAAAAAGGATTAGTTTTTCAGCCGTATCCTGCCCACTTGAGGCTGCTGGTGATGCGAGATGAAGCAGAGTTGTTCAACGAACAGAAGTGTCATCTCGAGTCGATTTCGTGACATATTGCGAACAACATTAGTGAACGTTGGGCGCAAAAAACTAGTCTTTCTTTACGTGTCAGAGCTTGTTCTAGTGGCTACACACAAAAAATTGATCATTTATTTAAGCTAAAGGTCGGTTCTGATCGCTCGCAACAACATTTGAAGTCATGGCCTGCTTGCTTCTCGCTAACAGGTTAGGATGCTGCTTGGTGTATGCCAATCACGTTTTGAAATGCTGATTGCTTATACTTTGCCGTCGGCTATTTGACCAAAGGTATGGAATATGTTAGAGATCGTGTGCTAGAACGAATGCTAAGTTTCTCTGTTTTGTTTGTTCGAACATGTGTTTCAACAGGGATAGTGAACATTTTATCCAGAACACCCTAAACCTGTGCCTCTGAACTGTAAAATCGCCTTTGCAGACTTAGTTTCAATACAAGCACAAACATTGTAATCACCTTTTCAATGTTACTGCTCCATTATCAATGGTCATTTTCTTTAATGGGCCGTAAAAATAATATGCAAAAAGCATATGAAGATTGAAATCGTCCCTTCAATTTACTCTCTATTACTTTTAGCTTCTAATGCATTCTAAAGAAGTAATGCAACCACCATCGTGCTACCATTAACGTATGTCTCCGGCACAACAACATCGGACAGCAACATCAACAGAAATAAATAAAAATATAAATTATTCAACTATTACACTCTTCGACCCACGCGCATACACTTACTTTCCTCTGATCCTTGTGACCCCAAAACCATGCAAAACCAAGCAACAAAAAAAAGAGTACGATAATTTATCATTCGTGCGCATAAATCATGGTCTCGCCCATGCTGCATTCGAAATGTATTCATGCAATTTCACCCATAAGAAACAAAATACACACTAACACACACACACATACAAAAGCGGTACACTTTATCATAACGAACCACCCAGCCTACACAGTTACAATTCCCTTCCCACCCGCCTCCTGCACCTTTCCCCGCTCATCCACCCATTCTGGCACACGCGAACAAAGTGAATCAAATCGTCATGATTTTTCTTCTCAAATTGCCCATAATGATGTTCATTCGAGAAAGCTTTCCCGTGTTACGGACTGCTTTTTTCCAGAGAACCGGCGGCTCCTCCCCGCTTCCCACTACAGAGCCGCCGCAACACCACGGTGCAAGCGCCGTTGCCCATTCGAACAGTAGGCGAACGAGCGTTTTCTTCAAAGAGCATTAAAACAAGATATAAAACAGGGGCACCGGCAAAATGGTGAATGCAAACACACGCACGCACGCACACACACACACACACAAACGAACGTGAAAAAGAAAACAACAGAAAGCCACCTTCCCGGTACCCGGTAGTTGCGTGTGTGTGTGTGAGTGTGCAGCGCAAAAAAGATTCATGTTACAGCGTAATTTACTTCCCCGTGCCATTAGTCTTCGCGCCGGATGGGCGGGTGGGGTTCGGGCATGGCCCCCCAAAAAAAACAGGGGAATAGGGGGGATCGTTCCGGGGGCGAAGGTATTTGCAATCGGCATCGCGCATTCGATGTCGTCTGTGCGTTTTACTTTCACTTGTAGCACCACCGCCATTTATTCACTTTTTCTGCGGTGCCTTTCTGGGGGTGAAAAATTATCCTTCACATGCAACCGCCAGCGCCACCATCACCAGCCCCAAAACACGGGACTCACGCCATTATGCGCCTTTACATACATGGAAGTGTGTGCGTGTGTGTGAGTGTGTGAGAGTGTTGTTTGGAACATTTTCCCATCGAAAACACAGTGGAACCATAAAAAAACTCCCTCTCTCTAGGGAGTTTTGCGGGTGAAAGGTTGGAAATAAAACATCGTAACACTCCGTCGTTGTCGCTCGCAACCGAGCTCCTCCCCTATTCGATGGTTTCTGTCGAAACGGAAACCGATCAACCTCGAAATAAAGAGAGCGAGGGGGGGGAAAGATTGTTGGTTAACCGGAACAACTTCGTGCGCTACCCGCTTGGACTAGCCAGTGTAAAACCAAACCAAAGAAAGAACACACACACACACAACATAAATCCTCATCCCACTGAAACCCCTGCGCGCGCCTCAAGTGAGCCCGAAAAGTTCTATTGTTTTCGTGCTTGCCTCCATTCCCCCCCCCCCCTCCCCCTGTGCCCACATCCAGGCGCTTTAATCATTGCCGATTTACCACAACTTTCGGCCGCCTGGGAAAAACTTTCCCTTTTTCCCGAGCAAGCGTGTATCCGGGGGGGGTGGTGGACGGTGAAAGGTACAAAAAAGGGGTGCACGAGCGAAACACACGTGTGGAAAAGTTTTCGCCCTTCCTCGAGGACGAGGTGTTCGAAGGATTGACCTTACCCGCGAAAGGACGGTCTGGAGTGTGCAACGGAAGTAAGCCGCACACGCACACACACGCACGCACACCTACACATGTCGATCAATTCTGGACCACCTGAACCGGCGAACCGAAAACCAAACGACAAGGAAGACCCTTGGAGGGAGGAAAAAAACACACACAAAAAAGGTCAACCGGAACCCACGGTTGCCTAAGTTTAAGCACTCCCGTTCGACAAAGAGAGAGAGAGAGAGAGAGAGAGAGTGAGAGAGTGCCAAAAACCATCGTTCATCAATCGTCGTTACGCAACGTGCCTTAGATTAACGACTGCTCGAGAGAGCGTAGCGGAATGTTTGGTTTTTCTATCTCCCCCCCCCCCTCCCACCTTTGCTCCACCCCTGTGGGACACCAAATTCAATCTATTCCCTCTGGGTTATAGTGTGGATAAGTGGAAAGACCAAATAGAACGAGTGAAGTTGAGAACAAAAACCCGCACGAACCCATTCCGCAGGGACCAAGCCCGGCCGCACAGAAAAGGAGAGGCAGTGGCGGCGGTGGTGGCACAACCGCACAAGCTTTGAGATTTGATGTGGCTTTTACTTACACCGTTGCGCAACAAGGAAGCGATCGAGATGAGGAGAGGGGAGGAGGGGGGGACAAAATAATAGACCGAAGACCAAAGCATCTTCGTATTACATTCCAGGGAGAAATTTTTTACTTTACCATTTTTGCCCACACCACAATGGCTCCAAGCGAAGTCCATTCACCGCCACCACCGCCGCCGTCCCATCCTTATCCTGATAAGTATCTGTCAATAAAAGGTTTTCCCGTCTGTCAACGCCATTCGCCTCACCTTCGGGCGCGGTATGTGCCGCTCCGAATGGCTCGAATAGTTCACCTTCACCGACCGGATGGAACCGTTTTGTGGCGCTTGTTACCGGTTGGGCAGAGTCATCCCTCCCGCCACTGCTGCTGATCGTTTGTAATTTCCCATCGACAGACCCGGTGGAAAACGATGAGCAGCAGCAGCAGTAGCTGTAGTAGCAGCAGCAGTAGCTTTATAACCCCTTTCGGGACGACTACCGGAAGACTGTAATAAACTTGGCGGTGTACTGGGTTGGTGTTTTGCCAAACCGTCGCCCGACAGCCACAACAGGCTCGGATGAGGGAGGGCATTAAAAAGCTCGTTTAGCTATATCGCAGCGTTTTATCTCCGGAGCAAACGAAACTTCCTCCCTCCTATCTATCCCAACGCGGCTGCCCAGGGTTGTTTGTGACTGGAAGTGACTGATATAAAACTGAGTTAGTGTCAACTTATGCTGGAATGTCACCGGTGAAACGCAGGCCCCGCGGTCCGCTTCTTGCCCACAGTTGCGATTACGATCTTATGATCTAATAATGAGCCAACCGTTTCGCTGTATAAAACTGTCGTTTTAATTTAACTGCGCCTTCGGCTGCTCTAGCGCATAAAATTTCATCTTTCTCCTACTGTTTCGTCTTCTCTTTGCAGGATCCGAAATCGAACGTTACCAGAATGGCCTCGGGCCATTTCTTTTGGGCCATATTTTACTTCGCTTGCCTGTGCAGTGCATCGCTGTAAGTATTTTTAACGACTTTTTAGGACAAAACTTTCCCTGAATGCCATTGTTCGACAGCATTAAATTATATCCATAATAATTTAATGTATTTTAAACACTGCAAATGTAAACTCACTGTTCCGTCACTCACTCACATCAGAGCACCCTGCCGCACAGGAATTGCATACATTTAGGAGCTGACCGTAATCTGCGCTCGAAATGCTCCTAAAAGTGTGCTATTCGCTGCTTGCAGAACGCTTGCTTTAATAGTTCCTCACTATAATCAATGCACGCACTGCCGTTAAAACCATTCTTCCCCTCATCTTGCAGAGCCAACAATGCCAAAGTTAACTTTCGCGAGAAGGAAAAGAAAATTCTAGATCAAATTCTGGGCGCCGGCAAGTACGACGCACGCATCCGACCGTCGGGCATCAACGGAACCGGTAAGGCCAGCCTTTTGTGTCCAGTTTGTGTGTGTTCGCTTTCCGGGTTTTGCCCGGCCCGGACCGTTTCGTTTACGTCTCTGGCCCGCCCCCCCCTTGAGTTTAGCTTTTGTTTCCATAGTCTTCTGGTTTTGTTTTGTCATTTGTTATCGTTTCCAGTATCTGTTTTGGTTTGTTTCTACTTTTTCTGGACCAACGGTCCACGCTCTTTCGTTTCGCTGCCACACACCGTTGAAACTATTGTTTTCACACACTTCTTTTGCAGTAATTGTAAGCAAAACACTCTTCTTTTCTATACATTTAATATCAAATCAGCGTTGAAGCGTTGTTTTTTTTTATTTTAACACACTCGGTTAAAACCAACGAACCCAATTAAAACAAAAACACACTTACTTTTCTTTTTTTATCGACTGAAAAAAAACACGGCATCCCTAAAAAACTTGGGGGTGATGGAGTAAATCCCTTTTCCGCGCGAACGAAAGTAAGCACGTCAAGTGAAGTCTACTCGCGCGCCCTGCTCTCGGCCACGAACTTTGGCTGCTGTGTTGTTGCTTTTGTTTCCTCCCGAGAGTATTTTATTTAACACCAACAACAAGTGACTCTCCGTGGAAAAACACTGGCACTGGAATCGACCCGGCAACCAACAACAGCGGGGACGGGGGACGGGGGGACGGAAAGAAAATCACACAAAACCCAGTGCTAACTCTCAAAAGATTTTCGAACTTTTGACGGAGGTTGAGCGGCAGTTTTTTTTGTTTGTGCCCAGCCAAACCGTTCGCACTGATGGTTGCGTTGTGTGTTGCTTTTGTCCCTTACTTTTCCCGAAAGAATTCTTTCCCGCATTCCAGAGCACTGGCTTTGGGTATCCCTGTGCCCTTATCCCTGCGTTTGGGACGTTGTGACAGTTTTTTTCTCTTCCTCTTCTATTCTGGTTGTATTGTGTCGCCGGGGTTCGTCCCCGCCGGGCGACTCTGTGATTTCAAATCACCCAACTCCGAACCAATCAGTTGGAAAACCATTCCACAAGAAAAGGGGAAGCAACCGAACCGAAATCACTACTGGCATCAACAAAAAAACCCAAAAATCTCACAAAACAAATCACCCACAAGCTTCCTAGATCAGTTCAGCAAAGCAAAGAAAAGGGGGGAAAAGTTTCCATTTTCCACAGCGCGCCGTCGTCTTACCCCTTTTTCTTCTGTTGCCTGTTGTGTTGGGGGGAAACCAGGCACAACCTGGGGGGGCCTGGGGGGTCGGTGCTGTGCATTTTAATCGCATGCAAATGAGATGCCAAAAACATAACCCCACCACCACGGGAAGGAAAGCCGGCCTGCCTGGCAGCTGCAAAACACGGCATGCCCTCCCATGCTGTGAAGATGGAGAGCAATTTTACTAACTGACAGCACTCCACACGGACCACCAAAAAAAGGGTAGCAGCCCGCGCAGCAGGATGTAGAGAGCACGCGGTTCTCTAAACATTCGGACAAATTGCCCGAACCTTCATGTTGTGGCAGTGGGGCGACACACGGGGAGGAAGAAAAACGCTCCAAAGCGACACAAACACGCACACGCGCGCACATGCTGGTCAGCTCTATAAACTGAGGTGATCGGGAAGTCTCCAGATGAGGAGAAGATGTCCTGCTAAAACAACACATTTCTTTTCTGTTTAGTTTGGCCGCTTCGACCCGCCGCCGGTGAAAGTGGACGTGAAAACAGAAACCCAAAAGTGGAGCAACAACAAAAAAAAGGCTGGGAAAGGGTCTTAAAAGCTCCCAATCCCTGCCTTCACCGTGGTTACCAATACACACACACACACACACACTTTCCAAAGCAAATCACACACAATCCTCCACCCCTGCCATTCCGTGCAAAGGCGCACGCAGCCGTTCGTCCTTCAATCATACAAATTGCCAAATTAGGCAAAAAACTTCACAACACCGCGGGGCTCCTTGGTCACATTTTTCGGTGCTCCCACATTCCTTCCCACAGTGGCGAAGAAGTTTCACCGCCCCCGCCCCCAATTACCACTGCTCTAATGCTCGTGCTCGTGCTGCAAAATGGCTTCCGGCGGCCTGTGCTGCGCTGATGGAGCGAGTGACATTTTGTTTTTGGTCGTCCGGAAGCCGGACCCTTTGACACGGCCAGTTCGGCGACGAATAGAAGGGGGCGACACCACCGTGTGATGATATCGGTCGCTGGACGGTCATGTAAAATCAGCTATTTGAATTTCGCTCGAGCAAATCGGCTCGGCTGAATGGGAACTGCTGAGGATGAAGCGTGTCCTCCCCTGTGTTGTGGTACCGCAGTAAGGTGCAGTGCAGTGTTGAAAGGCAGGAGTTGCCAACAACTTCAGAGTCTGTGGGGGTGGTCCGGATAGCTCTGTGGTTTCGTCGTTGAAGCTTGAAATGGAAAACTTTCCCCGAATCCATCAACCGTGTCTGGTGTTGGGAGGATTACTATATCGCCCGGGACCGCTCGCTCGTAACAAGATCAATGGAGCCACGCGAACGCGGCACAGGCGATGGAGGACTAACATTGAGCCAAACCATAATTTACCTAAGCTCATTCGAAGGGGCACACTACTCTCAAGCTGGGGATGATGTTCTTGTGCACACATAGACACACACAGAGCTACAGCAGAAGGACGAGTTTAGCAGTGGCAGTAGTAGCGTGCTCTTCTGCCATCTTGACCCATTTTGAGGATTGTGCAGCACAACTGCTAGGGCCATTTTCGGGAACACCAACAGCCCCCGTTAGTGTTTTGTTCGGCGCTTTCGGGGCATTTTCCTCGTCCCTTGTTTGGTGGTTGATTTGCTTGCTTTTTTGTTTCGTTTTTGTTTTGTTCGCTACTCCGTATATATGCCTTTTAACAAAGAGAAAATCTTTTACGCTTTTCCCCTCCGTACCATTATCCCTGACAACTGGCGGTGGACAGTGGGAGAAGCAAAAAGAAGCAAATACAACAAACACCAACAGCGCGGACCCGCACGAAGCGAAGGCATTAGCGAACACTCCTCAAAGATACTTCAAGATTTGCTGTCTTAAATTGATGCCAAGTCTGTGTGTGTCTGTGTGTGTGTGCCCGTTTCTGGGGTCAGAACAAGGAGTGGACTTGCAAACAACTCTTCGGCCCCTCTTTCAACCCACCCTATTTCCCCTGTACCATAAAGAGCTTTCCGTACTTACGCTACGAAAGTAAAAGTTTGTTCGACCTATTAGTGAGTTAAGCAAATTGTCTGCGCGCACAGCCCCCCCATTGTGTTTGCCGTTGGCCATTTTTCTGAAAGATTGACCCCGGCACTGAAATCGAAACAAGCCACAGCGAACGTGCTACGAAAGAGAGCAACTTTGGACCTTTTGTGTAATGATTGAAGGTTGTGCAAAAATGTTGTGAACCAAATTTTGGGCTGCCATCATTGGATAGAGCTGCTGAAAAGCTACCACCAAGCAGCAAGGGCACCCGACGGTAGCTGTTGTTTACTTTTTGGCCGTTGTTTGCCTTCCCGGGCGAGATGGGGGCAGCAAGAGGACACCCCCTCTTGCTTAGCTTGGCTGCAAAACTCAAGACGTCAGTTTTTTGGAGGGAAAGCTCCTTCCTCGTTCCAAAAAAGTTCGTGCTATTGGAAATTTTCTCCTCCCAGAGAGCGTTCTTAAAACGGCTGTGTGGTCGTTCTTTATATAGCGACCATTCAGCTACCGTAATCGACATAGATGGCTTGAGCATTAATCTTTAAACGGTCCGTCAACACACACACACACATGGCGTCCCGCGCGCACACACACAGGCCATAAACGATGATATTATTGCACTCTCAGACAAACATTTGACTTAAATCGCTCCCCATCAAGCACCGGGAATACAAATCGCCGGCAATATGTGCGCACCACTTATGTGCCCCGGTGCTCGTAAAACTTTCTCCCCGGGTCTTCCGTGCAGATCCGTAGTGCACCGAGTGTGTATGTGTGTGTGTGTGTGTGTGTGTTGGTATCAACCCACCCCGCGGGGCTACGGACAAGGGAACGTTCGGTGCCCAATTGGATAGTTTTTACTACGGGCGTCGTAAAATCAAGCATCAAGCTTTGGGGTCTGCGGTGTAGTGTGTATATGTGTGTGTGTCTAAGCTTGAGTATGAGTTTAGTTTAATGCCGAAACGAACATAAAATATCCATGGGAAGCTTGTGGTAGAAGAACATACGTGCACCCCGACAGTGCACCCCGGACAGAAGATATACACATGTGGGAAGAGTCGTCCAAGGGAAAATATAATGGCAACGAAAACGGTGTTTAAAGATGTAACAACACATGCATCCTGAGACTTGTACATACCACAGCGCGTAATTCTGGCACTGAACAAACCGTTGCGTTCCACACTTACCTCTTCGTTTCGGCTAATCTGCGCTTCAAGTGGCGTCCGGCCGAGCATCATCATATCGTCGGCACGGCGATACATACACCCCCCGTCCGCCGTGGAGTTGAGTTGTACAATTAGCTCAAGCTTTCGCTTGCGATGTAAATAAGCTTCCCGTTCGTTTTTACTCTCGTGTGTATGTGTTGTACTTCACAACGCTCTGTACCTTAGTTTGTTCTCACACCAAGCAACCAAAATTCAACACTATCGCGCACTACCAGCAACAACGAAAACACCGACAACTGCGTCAACCGACCTGAACACACACACACACACACTCATGTCTGTCTGTCTGTAAATAGACGATACACAGACACTGCTGTAACATATGAACACACGAACATGGGTAGTTAGTTCTGCAAACTACTAAACACATCAACGTAAGACGCAAGACATTTCACGAATGCAGCAAATTTGACAACTGTCACTCGATAAGACGATTACACTCAAGCGCACCAAACGCTGTACACATGGCGCTTGTTTTTTAATGTCTAAGGTTGCACATTATCCGAATCACTGACATGACAAACTAATTGTTTTGCACCAACGTTTCATCTTCAAACAGTTGTTATTGGTAACTGTTTCATTCTTTTGGTTACACGTATTTCACATATCTGTCGAAAAAAAACAGGGGAATAATTATGTTTATGTATGTATATGGAACTCCGTTTAAAGCTGAACAAATCAAATACCCGTCCGCCTGAACGTCACTTCAATCTGCTCATCCTGTACGCGTCAATTCAACAATTTCACCACACTTCGTTAAGCAGCAACATCTACAGCATCTTCACACACACACACAACTTTCAGCGTACGAGCTAATTTACAATTTCCCTTCGCAGCAGCAAAACAATACCCAAAACCGTCCAACGTATCACAGTATTTTGATCATTTTTCTCTTTCAATTTTCTCTCTTTTCCCGAACGGCGCGCGAACGCAAAATGCAAAACAAATCCTGACCCAAAAAAAAAACGAAAAAATAACGCACACAAAATGTACGCGTTACGGTCGAACTGGTCGAACTTGCTCTTCGTTGCAACCGAACTAACCGCGAACCGACCCTTCGAAATGCGGCAACTATCTAAAAAAAAATACCGAACATGGCAAAAACCACACAACCACCAACGAATGGCCAAACCAAACACGCCACCTTTTCTCGGGAACGAACTCGTTTCTACAAATTACGATCACACATTCCATTTATCATAACACTGAATGAACCCCACCCCCACTATCTATCGCCCCCGCCCGAAATGCAATAAACGAAAAATTCCCCACGTTCTCGAATTCTCACCACAAAACCACCACCACCACCACCAACGCCAGATGGTCCGGCGATCGTTCGTATCAATCTGTTCGTTCGAAGCATTATGACCATCAGTGACATTAAGATGGTAAGTTTCCGTTTGTCTTCTGCCATCATCTGAGCCTCTCAGCCAAACAGATCTCCACCGATCAGCAACGACAAATCACCCTCTCTCTCTCTCTCTCTCTCTCTCTCTCTCTCTCCCCCCTGACTCTGCATACTATCCGCCCCACCACACCACACCCCATCATTTAGAGCAAAACCGAACAAACAAAACCCGGAATTACTCTCCAAGCGTTCTACTTTAATAGTTTTGGTCTCCGTTTCGCTTTAAAAAAAAACATCACCGCAATAAAAAATAAACACACGTTACCTTTATCTGGTAGAATTAGTAGCCAACCTTCCCGAGGCTGGATGAGTTCTTCTTTTTTATATCTTAACCAGCGTGCATTCTCTCTAGAACTTGTTCATTGCTGCATTTCCATTCCATTCCGTCCTGTTTGCTCGCCTGCGCGTAGAGAGTGTTGCGTGATTGGTTTATTTTTATGTTGGTTTTTTGTTTTTGTGACTCTTTCACACGGTTTTATTGCGTTACTAATAGTGCTCCAGTTTTTAAGTTGTGTGCTTCTGTGCCATATGGCGCCATTGCGTGACTCGCGATCGTTCTTGGAGGATAGTTGGATTGGAAACTGTGACCACAACACCAAGAAGTGAATGAAAACATTGATTTTGATGCAATTTGGTACAAGCATCAAAGAAAGAAGTGCCTCCTAGATCGTCGAGTCATGTGATGCAAGATGCCAGTTGCGCACCGTAGAGCCACTTTGGTTGGCTCCAAAAACGCCACCCGGGTTTTTTTTTTGTGTTTTTGTGGCATTCGCTTACTTTTGTAGTGTACTTTCTCCTGTTTGCTCAATAATTTCATCTCATAAAATTTGAAAATTAGTTTTACTACTAACAGTCAACACATTGCGTTGAACTAGGAATGGCTTAGGCGTGAATTTTGGATTTATCTTGGTTGTTTGTTCTTTTTTTGAAAGCATTTTCCCTTCCCCCCATTGACGTACTGCTAGTAACCGGTACGTCTAGTACACGTCCTCACACTCGTTCGCTTGATATATGCTCCTCTTCCCGCTCTCGGAATGGCAATGAAGTATTTTTATTCTGCAAAACATGCTCCAAAAACAAGCGATTTCTTGTGGTCGCCTTCTGGCTAGGCTCAAATACGATTGCCACGACGACGGTTCGGACATCAATTCTCGATGCATCGAGCTCAATGTCTCTGTCTCTGTCCCTCCGCAACATGATACGCCTATCTCCTTTGCGACATCATCGCCTTGAATGATGGCTGCTTTCTGCCTCATGTTCATCTAGCGTTTGTTTTGCTTGCATACTACTATTTTAAATTAATTCTTATTAAAAAACATATTTCAATTTCACAATATGAAAACGTTAACGAATTTTACCTAGTTTGTTTTGTTTTTGTCTTGCTGTTTGGTTTGACTTTACTGCTCATGCTTGATATGCTGCCTTGCGCAGGTTTTGCGATGCGATGTTTTGACTAGCCATAGCCATAGCCAAGCCAGTAGTGTGTATTTTTTCCCCCCATCATGTCACTCTAATTCGCGTTTCAAAGCGTTCATTTCGCTGTTTTCCATCACTCCATCGTTCATCGTGTTGGCCTTGATAGCTCACTGTTTGAATTTGGAAAGCCCAACATTACTTTCACGCGGTCTGCGGCACCATCCGCAACCATCCAAACCGGCCCATTGCGGCCCATGTTTAATGAAAGTCAACAAACGCAAAAACATTGTGAGCAATCAAAACCATTTTAAGCCCTGACTGACGCGTTCAGAGCTTTCATCGACGCCATACCAGCCACCCGCCAAAAGCACACGCATATCATACGCAGGCTGCTGGTGCGTATGTCTATGTCTGCAACATCATGGTCAAAAAGTGTATACGGATCAAAATCACCTCCACACACCCTCATCGTCAAAAAAAAAAAAAAAACAAGAAAACACAGTAATAATAACAACAAAGACAACGATGACGATGGCAGCCGACGGGACAGACCAAAAAAAAGTAATAAAATCCGCAATACGGAAAATCTCACCCACGGTTCAGTGGCTCTTGTGTGTTGTGTTACCCCCGGCAGCTTCCCCTTTCCCCTCTCCCGTGGGGATTTTTGCTGCATCGATTAAAGACCCAGTGTTATTAAAAGCACACACCTTGAACCCCGGGCTTATGACACCAGCAGCGGCTTCATCATCTTTAGCCCCGAGAGCACCCTCCGCCCCATGGGGGAAACACTCAGCCGGATTAGCTCACCGTGCTGGTTTTCTCATTTGTGCCACCCTCCGCTGTCAAGCTTCAAGTGCTTCTGCAGGTGTTTGCCAACCTTTAAAATGCTCCCCGACCCCCGCCCGACGTTTGGTGGAGGTCCGAACTCCGTAACCACAGAATGCAATCTCCTGTTTCAAAAAAAAACCCGGGACGGGGCCACCGCCCTCTGGCGTTCATTTATTCATTTCATTTCGAGCTCGATGTGCCTCAAATTGCTGCGGCCGGTACAAAATTTCGACTACTGCTACTGCAGTCGAATCCTATAAATAAATAAGGTCCTCACGCCCGGCCGTCTCCGCCGGGTAGGTCCCCGCTCCGTTTTGCTTCCCCTGGAATACGCAAACCATACGATGCGCTTCCTTAATCCACAGGCCACAGCCTCCCATGGGTATACGGTAAAAAGAGACTCTCTCTCATTCTTTCTCTCTCTTCTCTTTCTTTCTCGCTATTATTATTTTCCTCGCTCATTGCCACCTACCCACAGTACGCGAGATGCGGAGCGGCCGTGCTACCAGTGCCGATGGTACCGGTGCCAAAAGAAAAGTGCTTGCATATTAAACATCCGTGTCTCCCTATCCCTCCCCCCGCCGTACCCTGTGCCCCAGGTTCTCTTCATCCCGGATAAAAGGACTACCCCTCCAAATTGGGTGCTTCATTTTGGTTTGCTTGATTGTGGGCGGTTCACCCACATCTCTTCCACCTTTCAACCGCTGCCAACCCAACAGGCGGCAAGAAAAAAATAAATAAAAAACCTCAGACAGCTTTTGGGCAGTATGGTAGAACCGCAAAATAATGCTCCACTTATTACGATCATCATCGCCGTCAGCAGCAGCAGCAGTAGCAGTATCACCACCAGCAGAAGCACCAGGGGCAGACACATGCACCCACGACCTTTCTCTTTCACCTCTTGTACATCTGTGCGGCACGCTGACGATGAGTTTTAATGAAACATTTGCCTTCCGCTCCGATGACAGGCCAGTTGTCATAGCCCCCACACAGACACAAACACACACACACACACATGGGCTGCTTTCATGTGTGGCCACCAACCGATGGTTGACCGTGACAGTGGGTTCCGTTCTCGAAAATGAGCTTTTTTTTTCGAGCAGGGAGCAGGAGGAGACCCAACAGACCGACAACTGAAGCCATAAATTAAATTTCATCTTCCATTTCATCTTTGCCGGCTCGAACTGACTTTAATTCCACATCGGAAAACACATTTTACAGCAACGGGCGCGATGGTTTTCATTCTACTTTGAACGTTCTTTCAAAAGTGCAAAGCAAAGCAGTGATATTTTGAACGTGAAGCATCCTAAAACAAAAGATGAATGAGAAATTCAACCTGGAACTTGGAATATTAAATGGTTACAGCATGTGGAATTTAATCGTGATAAGAGTTGATCCATGCAAACATCCAAAAAAAAATGACGATTTGAATACAAACGGCAACTTGGTGCAAATGCAAAGCTTTCACCATGACGCAAACGGTTCCATGAAATATGCAACCCAACCAACCTGGTTGTTGTTGCACAAATCAACCGAAAAGAAAAATGGTTGTGTTCCGTAACTGTATGCTGATGTGCTTTTTACTGCAAGAAAAATGCATCACATCAGCACAACTTTACAAACATGGTTCAACCCCTGCTGGTGGAATCACATTTTTCTTCCCGCACACACACCTGTGCTTCAGGCCAAGTCAAACGCTAACACTAACGAAACGATGTTTTAAAAGTTAGCCAGAAACAAATGTTATCCCCATGCTTCCACCGACCTAGGAACGGGTCTGGAACGGGCACCATCCAGAAGCCAAACCATAAAAAGGATGTTGTGCACCAGGAACCAGCGCGCACCATAGCACTAAGCCGTCACACACTAACACACACCCGGCGGTTCACCTTTCCCGCACCGTCCGGAGCTGTGAGCGAAGTGCAAATCCTGAGAACAAATAAACAAATCACGCAAACACATGTTGGTCCCGTGCGCTTATGCAACCTCTCTGGACTGCAAACCCCTTCTCCCGCAACGCTTCGCGCGCGCACACAAACCTTTTGGAGGTCTGGCTAAAGCTAAGAAAACTGTTTACGGCTGTCGCGCTTCCGTCCTATCGTTTGCTGTCCCCCCCCCCAAGTCCAACGAACATCTTGTTTTGTCCCATTTTCATTAAAAATACTAACCATGCTGCCCTTTGCGCACGAATCATGAATCGTAAACCGTGCAGCAACAGCTTGTAGCCAATCCCGCCCTTCCCGGCGCACCACCATACACTTCCCCTGGACGGGTGAAACGAGTTTTTGTTGTCTCGTTTCTCATTTCCCGAGTTTCATAATTTGCCCATTTCAAAACGATGAAAAAGTTTACCAACTGGATTACTGCCGATGCACGCGGGGGACCGGCCTTATGTTCCGTGTGCGCCGGTACAAGAAAATGCTGCTGCGCCCACGGTGGTGGTAGCACCATCAGCAGCAGCAACAGTACTGCCACTTTTTTACCCTGGCAAACGGTAAACGGAAAAGCCAATTAGACGCCAGCACACCTGCCTACACACACCCGGGGGGCAGGTTCGGGAAGGATCGGGCCGGTTACGCGTCTGCAAGTAAGAAGGAAACGGGAATGTGAGACCAACAAAAAATGCGAATAAAATAAAACACTTGACCATGGTGTTCAGTCATACTTATCACAATTTAGCTTATTCTTCTTTTTTTTGCGCCACCACCCACCCACTCGTGCCAAGCCAGCCCCAGAACAAGTTTCGGTGTAGTGAATTTATCGTACACGTTACACGTTGCCTACGTCGTCTAGCGCTCCCTTTCTCACCTTCACCATTTCGCTTGCGCTAACGTTTCGGCGTCACGCTATTTTTCCATTCGGAAAACGCTCGCTCGCACACATTCCTGTACTCTTGTAATACTGGTTGCTTGTGCATTTTGTTTAACAACTTTCTAGCAAAACCATTTACATTTCAATTTCAATCGTGTTTTTTACCCGCCCTCCGTTTTCTCCCATTTCTCTCGTTAAAGTTGTGCTTTTTTCTTCTTCGTAGCTCTCACTCCCTCTCGGTGTGCGTTCGTAATTTAACTTTGCAATAGCGAGTAGAGCGACGAGCGAGCAACGGAGCCATTTGCAAGAATCAACCACACAACAAAAATGCATGCACAAGGCCCATTGCCACCGACCTCTCCCCCTTCAAAGAATGTGCAATTGCAAATGCAGCGTCGTGGTGACTGCACTGACTGACACTACCATCACGACATGGACATTTCCATTCCCTTTTCATGCTAACCCTCTTGGTGCGTTTTAAAGGATATTTATTTTTTAAATATCCTCCTTCCCAGTAACTGTTGCTGTCAACGGAGTCTACTCCAGTCGTTGCAAAGTCTCGCCCAGGCTTAACCGTCTAGCTATTAAGTTTCTTATAGTAGGTCCTTCTGCAACAGGGTTGTTGATTGATTCTTGCTCGATTTTACTTGCTCAAAATTTCCATTTCAGTGTCTCACCGCTTCTGTTGCTGCTAGCGTAGGATGGACTTTTTTACCTTCAATTTTGAGTAGTTTTTTACATCACGTCGGCATTTTACTTGTTTCCATTTTTTCTTGCGTCTTTTTTGTCATTATAAGTGTACGTTCTTCCAGATTGTACTTTAAACGCTAGCGAAAGGTATGTTTCCCTTTTTATTCTCACTCTTGCGTATCTTCTAGGATTGCATTAGACTTTGTTCAATACTTCACTAGTAGTGTTTGAATTTGATTAACATCATCTAAAAAGCGATGCATTTGATGCGCTACACCATTCAACGCGTTGCCTCCGGTTCATCAGTCACTTCAACGCGTCCTTCCAAAATTCCACCACCATGTTTTATAATTCTAGCTTAAGCTATATGCGCGCTTGTGTCGTGTTCGAAATTGTTTTCCAATCCGTTTACAAAAAGCTCACTCAATTATTCGCAAACATCACACCCCCCCCCCCCCCCCGGCCCCCGCCCCGGAGCAAACGGAGCAGCGTCCGACGACTTCATGCTGACGTCAAGACGTCGGATCGTCACTTCAGCTGCGAACGTAAAACAATACAAAAACTTCATCCCATCGTAATTCCACAGCATTTTTGCACGTGGCGGGAAAGAATGAACAAAACACAACACAAAAAAAATAACAGCAAACCATCGGTGATTAAATTAGCTTCACTTTTTTCTCTCTCCAGCAAAACCTCTCTCGGCCAAAACCGTTCTAGCGCTAATGCGCTAAGCTGATAATACGCTTCCATGGTTGGTTTGCTCTGTTTCATCGCTTATTCATTACACGTTTTTCCTTTCTCCGCGGGTTCGGGGAGTTTTGCTGCATGCATGTGCCCAGGACCGCCGAGCCGAGCAGTCAACCCGAGCAGCCACCATCGCGGCCGCCGCTCCCATTTGCACTCGGGCTAAGAAGTTCCCTTTTTTACCATTTTACCGGTTCGCTGCATCCGTGGTTCTTAACTTTTTGCTCACTTTTGCTCACTTGTTTCCGCTTGCGTTCCGTAGCATCATAGCATCCCATAGCTAGACACAGCTTCCCTTTCTCCCGGTAGCAGCAACTCGCCCCTCTTCCCGGGGGACCGTATTCGTTCAACCATTTCCACCGCGACCGTGCGCCGTGAGAGTAAGCTAAAAGAAATTATTTCATTGTCTTTATTTACAAAACTGCTAGTAGCTAGAATGAAAATGATGGTCACGGACTGTAATCGATTGTGTTTAGCTTTCCCAGCGCTGGTTGGCAAGTGACAGTGCAAGAAAACTTTCGTAGCATCACCGCCCTTCCCGTGCGCGGACCGAAAACTCGCCCGCGATCGTTCAAATGCGGTACCGCTGCTCTCAGCTGCTAACATGCGCACCAAATGTCTCTTAATTGCCTGTTCTTCCTTCCAAGCATTCGATTCGAGTAACGACGAAAGACGTACGATCTAAAATGCGCATCCTTAAAAAACCACTAATGGAAGGCGGGCGGCGGTACACAGCCCCGGCCCGAACGGGGAAAAAACTTTCACACACCATGCTCGCGCGGCGGCAGAACGGCTTTAGCCCGCGTCCTGCTTGCGCACTCACCCAAGCGAGCGAACAGAAACACAGCACAGCGCCCAACCGACGACAACGAAACGAGCTTTTGCATTTTGTCGTCAGCTGCCGAAAATGGATTCGGTACCACTTTTGTTTGCTAGCATTTCGGAGGGTGTTCCGAAACGGCCAAAGCTCTCCATTAACAACTCCAAAAAACCCCGGCACGGGAAACGGGCGACAGCCGGCACGTCGAATAAGGGGGGCGGGGGCTGTTTTGATCCCTCGAGATTCATGCTGAGTCGAGAACCATGCTCGACGCAAAAGAAGCCCAACCGAACCTGAGCCCTAGAAGTCTTCCCCGCAGTGCTGTAGCAACGGTAGACCGTAGTCATCGTTGATATTGGTTCAAACAAGAAATTTTCACTTTTTGGCCGCAGCCAGCCAGGCAGCATTTCAAACCGTCCGGCCATATGGTACGGGGGGCGTTCCAGCATCGCCTTTTCCTTCGCATTAGGTACCGGGACGCAAGCTGTCGGGCTCGGAGATGAGGTGCAAATGGTAGCGTAGAAAAAGGGCATGTTCTTTGGCCAAATCCGTCCGGTAATGCACCGGCACGTACTTGAAATTCTTCCGAAACGTGATGGTGCATGTGGGGATGCCCCATTTGGGGATGCCTCAGTGGTACTGTTTGCGATGACAAAAAGGGATACGATACTAGCGAGGGAACCGATGCAAGCGGCAAACAGAACGGCGAAACACACACACAAACCCGGTTTTCTAGTTGCCAAAACTATTTGCACTACTTACTGGTAGAGGGGAGATGGAACAACAACAAAACACACACGCAACAAGCACAATCTTGAGCATTGCTCCAGTACCGGGCCGGTACGTGTGTTAAGTTTGCATCTCAATCTGAGAGTGACATGTTGATCAATATTAAAGAAAATCGTTCCCTCGGTGTTGCCTCGATCGTACGAGTTGGAGCGATTGCAGCAACCTACATCCAACCTTTTGAAGCAATGGCACGAGAATTGCCCCTCAGGGTGAGAAAAAACCTACCCCAGTACGTCGACCACAGTGCACTAAAATGTACAACAGCACGCCCCGGGTACCAAGCGCCACACACACTCGTGCGAAGAAATAATGAAACAACAACGCACATCACCGGTACACTTACGCTCGGAACACCATATCAATTACATCGTTGAAATTGCTACATCTCTCGTGCTCTTGCCATCGAGGCCACTCGAAGGAGAGGATAAATTTCGACAGCTTCCGGCAATTCTCCCTTTTGCTCGCCGCCATCTGCCGAAGAACGGAGGCGGCATCGTCGTGTCCAATTTCCCGACATTGCCAAATTATTTCCGAGGACGGTTCCCCTTGTCACCCGGACAATATGGCAAAATAATCCCGGCTCCGAAAAGCGTACCCTCGGGGCCAGCAGCAGCAGGACAAGGACGATAAAAATAACACAATAATCGACTCGAGCCTTGTCCGAGCACGCATTTGCTGGCAAGTAATTGCTTCTGCTTGGAGCTTTGCTCTTACCCCAAGAGCACATACACACACACACACACACAAACACTTGAGTGGACCGATACCTTCCGGTTTCTCATTGAATCCTGGCACCGTGTCTGCGCGTCTCGGCGAACCGCTGCTGTCACGAGAACGCCAGCCAGAGAACGCTCGTCAATTATTTGTTTGATGAAAGAAGCATGTCGCGTTTAAGCAACAGCTCAGTGCCGATGAGATCGATACCGAGTCAAAAGGAACAGTGTGCTGTGTGTGTATGTGTATAATGCCATTGGGCGAACGGTTCTAGAGCCATCCCCTCGGTGGGCAAAGTTTGGTTTGTTAAGGATATTTTTACGACCATATCCATCGCTACCAGGGCAGCACTCAACAGCCTTCCATTTTATCCGGTTTCATTCAAAATAGGTTTATGGTTTCGGAAAAGGGGGAGGTGGGAGAGGTGGTAAAAATCCAGAGTCCAATTAAAACATCCCCTTTTCAGTCGGATAAAAGCACCAACTACAGCATACACACCACAAAAGGGCCATGAAAAGTGCCAGAACCAAAATCTACCACACGAAACGCAGGGCTCGTTCTAGATTTCCCCCGAGCACATATCACCATCAGTGAAAACCCCTTCGACACGGTCGACACACACAATCGGGTTGCTGTTGCCCTTTCCGTTAAACGGACGAGGAGCGAGGAGCAGAAGCAGAATAGCAGAAAAAACTGCCCCAGAAAGCTCACCATACACCCCTCGACCCCGGTGTAGTTGCGGAAAGTTCAGCGCGTTTTCAAGCCAAATTAAGAACGGCCCTTGCCATCGGGCACGTACGGGGCAACTACTACTCCCCAAGGGCACGGCTACGGGTGCCCATTCACAGGAAACTTGAAAGTTTAAAAGCATTCTATCCAATTATTCCAATAAACGCTAATGGAACCGCTTCCCACGGGACGCAAATAGTCGGGGATTGCATCTCGGGGATGGTGTGCTGCGTTGGTGGATTACCGGCACCGTTGCCCATCGCCGACCATGTGAAGCGGTAACCGAGCCGCACCTCGGGCGTACGGGCGGGGTACTTACTGCAAGTTGATTGCACCGTCACTTAGCCGAGAGCATGCGCCTAGAAGATCCCGTTTGCTGCCTGTAGTCCACCTGAAAAGGCCTAAAACATAAGCCATTATTGAAGCGAGGTTATGCTTTGCGTTAGTTGCGTACCGTTTATGAGCTAGCTTACCACCATTTTTGTTTTCTTCCTTTCGTAGGTCCTCCTCCTCCTCGGTCTGGCGCTTTTGTCGCGGGGTTTCTTCTAGCAGCGCTTGCTATGCTTTGCCATTTTGACTAGCGTGTTTCACTGTAGCCCCTTACCAGTTCTCGCAATAGTTTGCATTCCATTTTGTATATTATCTTGTTCACGGATTATGCTGTTGTATGCACCAATTTGCCAATACGGTCCCACCTTGATGCATACCGTATTCCCCGTTCCCTTCAGCACTTTCTACACACACACACACCCACACACCCAAAGAGCCATACTGTGCCGGGATCTGTTACATTCGAACGCTTTTGCAGCCAAGAGAGGGCGGATAAGCTTGCTTCGAAAATTGCACCGTGCTGCTGCCACCGTTATCGTTGTATTACACATGAAAGGCTCAATTGTTACTCCGTATCGACGCAATTCGCTAAACGAAACCCCGTAACCGCACAAGCTCGGCGTGCGCGTTCCCGGGAGAACGGCATTAACACTCTTCTCTTGTACACACGACCGATTTTGCACTCAAATGTTGTATATGAGCTCATCGCTGTAATTCACCATACACAAACACATTCACACCCATGTACATACACCATTAGTCTTTGGTAAAACCTAAGTGAAACGTCTCTGTATCTACACCATTTTCTATCGATTTTCTATCGAACTCCTGTCGTACTAACAGCTTCGCTCCGTTTTCTTCACACGACTGCGCGTCCACCATCAACAAACAACCAACAGCTGTCATTGCGGTCAGCTCTGACAGCTAGTTGCACCGTGCTCGCGTTGTGCATACATTTAGGCGCGCAACGATCAACGCAATACGTTTTTCTTTTTTCAAATTTATTTCAGCCACATTTTCGTTCCCCTTTTTTCTTACCAACTTTTACCACACACCAGTGTGGGTGCGTTTTTTTCTTCAGTGTGTGTGTGTTACGTTTTGATTTTTGTGCGCGTACAGCAAACACGAAACCACGGCGGCATTTTGCAGGAGAAGGCATCCTGATGCGGGTTTTCTGTAGCGCGTTTTTATTTTACAAACAGTACAAAACTTGATACAAGTTTTGGCAAAACATCGTAACCTATTTCTTTACCTTAACCGCTCTAATGCAAGCAACTAACCATTCTCAACCACCAACTCAACTGCCAACATCTCTTCTCTCTTTTCATTATGGGCAATGTCGTCGTCATCTGTTTGTGTGCAACTTTTCCGTGTTTCACGAATTTCTATGTCGCATATGATAATCAAACAAACAATCCAAAAAAAAAACAAACTATATGTACAAAATCAAACGCTCATCACAATGCTGTTTTGCTGCAAACCAAAAAAAATAACTTTAAAAAAATATACACACCTCATTGATCGTGATGATCGTGATGACAAAAACCAAACGCGATCTGCGTACACCATCACCATCACGGTAAACGACTACTGCGTGCAAAACGGATCGTTCGCTACCGATCGATCGACGGTTTCGGGACGACCGGAAATTGCAAAAAAAAACCAAACGTCGACTGCAACCGACTGCAAAAAATGACGACAAATTAAACCAATACTTCGAACTCAAACGCCATACCAATGTCAATGTAACTAAAAAAAACCACCCCTCAAACAACTAAATCGCTCAAATACTGCAACTTTCGCTCGAATTGAATTCGCTCGTGCACAACACCCCCACACAGACGGTCCGGCCGTTGTTCGCGTCAACATTTTTGTAAGAAGTATATCTAAAATCGATGACGTGACTATGGTAAGTGTAGAAGTGCGACGGTATCAGCTCTCCCCCTCCTAAAGAAAAAAAAACAAAAATCAAACAAACAAACAAAACAACTCAACCAAACCAACCTCCTCCCCACTCTCTCTCACTCTCTCTCTCTCTCTCTCTCTCTCTCTCTCTTTGCTCCGTACTGAAACTGTAGCACACAGCAAACCGATATAATCTAAAACGCCGGAATGATAATAATTAAACAAAAATTCTTCACCACCACTCTCCTACCCCGTAAAAGAAGTGCAAACACATACTCACACACACATACACACACGTTTGTTTTTTCCATCACTCCCAATTTTGTGTTTTGTGTGTTCAGTATCTCCAATTTGAATGCAACCAGTTTCGTAATAAGCGAGAGCACATCGATTATGTTTTTGGAAAAAAAGCTACAAATATTCACACACACACACACACACACACACACACAAACACACAACACTTTCTCCCAGTTCGATCTTATGGCCACCATTACCACCCTGGATCTGATCACCCTTATGGCCACCCAACTGCACTTTTCCGAGCTATTCCACGGATGCCTCGCAACATTCATAAACACGTTCGATGCCTTCGATGGTTCGTGTTCCGGGTTGGCTCGGTGTAAGAATTCCAGTCTGGCTTCGACACTAGTGTCTTGTGTTTGCTCTTGTGTGTCTGTGTGTTTGTGTGTGTGTGTGTATGTGTGAGCATTTTGTTTGCTTTTGTTTTGGTGTGCCTTTTACTCAAATTCACGCCCCAGTTCCAGCGTTCCAGCGGTAGCCGTAGTGAAAAGATAAACGTAACGCTTCTTTTCTTTTGCTCCCTCCACTGCAAGTACAGTCGTACTTGCAGTCTTCGCCATCACTCGTTTCGTTTTGTTTTCCCCCTTTCTTAAACGTGTTTCGTCTGATTCGATTTACTTTCGTTTTATCCCAGTTTTATGCTGCTGATGATGTAGCGGGTGCTGTGTCGTTTACCCTCCTCCCACTACGCTACTACCATTTCCGAATGTTTTTATTTTGTTTTTTCATGTTTTGATTTTTTTTTTTTCGTTCCGTTTGGCAATGGTTAGTTTTTTTTCGAATTTGTTTTGATTTTTTACATTTATCTTTCGCGTTTACTCTGTTGCCTCACCGTTGCGATCGATTTTCACCTTTTTTTTTTCTTCTTTTACTCGTTTGTTACACAAATTGCCCCCTTTTCGTCTGACATTCGGTTTTGTGTTTCCTAATGTTTTGATCTACTTTTACCATCACGTTCGCGTTTGTTTGTTTGTTTGTTTGTTGTTTACTAACAGCCCCGACAGTTTTTATGCGTTTTCTTAACGTTTTGCATCATCTTTCTCTTATGCGGACGACAGTTTGTCAGACTTAATCGGCAAATTTTAGCGGGCGCAAATTTCTTTCTTTTATTTGCACTTTTGATCCTTGGCGACTTTGTTCGGGCGTAAAATTGTTAAAAACAATTCTTTTTTTTTTAATTCCTAGTCTAATTTTACGTTCCTTTGTTCTGTGTTCTGTTCACGTATGCAAACGCCACAAAAATGAAATGAATCACCTTGACCGTAACAAGAGCAAACACAATCGCTACTGGAACACTTGTACCAACCGTATAGTTGGTTGCTTGTGCACTCTCACAGCCACAGCAAACAACGACAAAAACATAACACTTGCCAAGTCAACGATTAGCTCCATCTGAAGTTACAATGCTGATACTTGTGTCCCCTCAACGTGTACAAGTTTTTACGTACATTTTAATTTGTGCATCCTTCCCTCACGTAGCATTTTGCTCTCGTCTTCCTGTGCTGTGCCGTACTTCTCCAATGTAGTCAGTCGATTTTTACTTCGCATTGATAAGTTCCTTCTTCTCCAATGTTTAAGTCGGTTTGAAGATGTTTTGAAGTCATTTTGCATTTGCTTTTGCATTTTTGGACGTTCTTTTTCACCAGTTTTCTTTCCTCTATTCAATTTTCTCCTCTTCCTAATCGCTGCATTTGTTTTGCATATTTGTTTTTTTTTTCTCAGTTTGCTTTTGTACAGTCTTTTGATGCTTCTGTATTGTTGCTTCTTTGGTTTGCAAATGATAATTTTAATACTTTTTGGAAAAAATTAAATGCTATCTCGGCTCAGCACCAACACGTGTTACCTTAACGCACACATGCAATGCAACATTCAGTGAACTAATCGTTGGCTTTTTTGCAGATGATCGTGCTCATTTAACCGTGGTGTGAGTGACTCACACACCTGCGCGCGTTTCATACATTTTCCTGCTGTTTTCATCATAAGTGGACACAGCGAGCTCCATTCCATCAAGCTCATTCCCAGCGCTCATTCCTTCTATACCAAACCCCGTAGCCCCTCGTCCCCCTTAGTCCAAAGTCACCCAGAAGCTTACAACTTTACAAACCCTGTAGAAGATGCATATGCATCAAACAATTTCCCAATTTTTTATAGCCTCACTGCCGCCTACCGACATGCTCCTTTGACGGTCCCTAGCATCAACATATTGTCTGGCGTTATCTATCACCGTTGCGTAGAGCTGCTACCAATGTGTTCTATCGCTATCATCCTATTTTTGCTCATCCTCCTACATATGAATTGGTGTTTTCTGTCCAGCCGTTTTTTCCCCATTTCACTCCCTTTGATCCATCTTCTTAACGGTTGATTATTAAACTTCAAGTGTGAATTTGTTGTTGTTTCACAGTTTCATTGATTGACGACACCCCTTCATCCATCGCCTATTTTACCATCATCTGGTTCTCGTTCTCGTTGACAGTGGTGTGTGTGTTTTATTTTCGATGTTTTTCACGAAACTTTACTGCAACATCACTGCCTCCACCGTTCTATCCACCCCCCGTTTTCCTTCCCTTTTTGTGCTGTTTGTTTTGATCCGAGTTTTGTTTTCCTGCTACCCCCTTTGTAAGCTAATTGTCTCGGTTGTGAATGTGTTTGTCGTAAATGGTATTTGCTTTTAATTGATGACTTATTTAAGTATAATGCGTGTGAATTGTTTTCTAAACGCATTCTAAACGCAAAACCAGCACTATGCTGGCTTTTTTCAGATAATATACAAAGTAAAACAATATTCTAACGACACACTACAAATGAAAAAAGAAAAGAACAGGCACCAAACAATGATCGGCTACCGTACACCGCAGACACAAGGACGATAATGTAGGATTACACACGCACACGCGACCTTCTCACACTGTTGTCTATTGAGAGTAGATGAATCTGTCAGTGTTGAACTAAACGTTGTTACCTCGTAGTATAATAGTACTTAAACGTCACAGCTCTCCTAGTGTCTCTCTCTTTCTCTCTGTCTCTCTCTCTCTCTCTGTGTCTCTTCCTATCATACCGTGAGTGAGTGTTCATTTCAAAACGGTCGATTCATTTCAATATGTCCTTCCTCAACTGTCTTTAGATGTATCTGTCAAGCAGGTGGCATGTACAGTCCCGTCGCCATAGCGACAGTTTTACCAATGTTCCGACTGTAGTATTCGCATTCACTGTATCTAATTAGACTATCTCTGTTCATGTGTTTCATTTAAGCACGTTGGTGTCATATTGTTGTGTGGTATTTTTGCAAACAGATTGTAGTGTATCTTTAGACTTTTGCTAGTATTACAACTGTATAGCTACAACTATAAAACAATCAACAGACTGCTCCTCCCTTATAGATGCGCCCGAGTGTATAGATTCTATGACATGACTACTAACGAATAACTAATTAGCGTTAGATCTCGATCTTCGTAGTCTACTAAATGCTGCTTACTACAACCAAAGCGCGACTACTAACCCACGTCTAGATCCTGGAGCACCGTTGAGTACCGTTTTTAGTATGGAAAAAAGGCTCATTGGCGTCAATTTACTCTACTATCGGCCATTCAATAGTTCACTGAATGTCACTGTAGGTTAAATGCGTAATTGGCTAAATGTTTTTGGTTGCATTTTTTTGCTGTTTTAAATTTGTTTTTTTTTTTGTTGTTGCTTTCTCTCTATGTATTCTCAAACATCTAATGTTTAGATTTTCTTATTGCTCTTTTTATAATGCTCGTTTCTTTCTTCTTTGTCTTGATTTTGGCTTTGTTTGTAAGCTGAAGCTAACTTTGTTGAAATCTCTCCTTTGCTCTTTCACTCTCTCTCTCTCTCTCTATATATATACTTAAGAATATCCGCTATCTCAACTACGTGTGTAATAGTATTTTGCATTTTTTTTTCTCTCACTCGCTCTCTATCTCTCTCTATTGCTTTAGCAAACTAGACGTTAACAAGGCACTCGATGTGCCGAATATTATATTAATACTTCACATAAATTATAACTATTTAACAACATTTCTTGCCATATTGCCTTCAACTGTTATTCGTAATTTGCAAAAAAATGCGTATAACCTCTCGATTCTTCTAGGCGATAAGTACGATAAGTGAACAACGCTGTTCAGCTGTATAGATGAATATATGTGTTTGTTTTCTCTTCACATAGTTTTCCTATAGGCACCACGTCGAAGCACACAGCCGGCGAATCACAATCTTATTTTGTGTGTGTGTGTGTGTGCCAAACCATGACCGATGAGTGTGTTTAGTATAATGCGGGAGCACGGTTTCTGTGTTCGAAGAAAACAAAAAAAACATGACCCCAAATAGCTAAATAGTCTAACAGTCAAAACGACACCCAACGTACCTGTGTTACATCTATATATATAGGAACTTTCGTTTACTGCCTCCTTTAGTACTGTAGAGCATTTGAACGCAGATTTGTAATGGGCGTAGTGCATTTTAGCCAACTTCATGACATGCAAGCAATCGACTCATACTGTCACCCATTCATGCATCTTACCGTAGTGCGAATTAGAGCGAATCAGGAACGAAACAAGTCCTCTTAGTATGCAAACTGCATCAGATAACCAAGAATCAATAACAATAACAATAACCAGAATCGTACCCCATACCGTTTATTACATGCATCAGTGTGTATGTATGTATGTGTATGTATGGGTGTGTGTGTGTGTGAAGCACAATGTGCTGCGCGCATGTACAAGTACGGATAGATGTTGTTTGGTGCAATTTGAATCCACTCTAATCTCTCTCGCTCTCTCTATAACCGTGATCTTAATGCATTCATTGCATACATTTGCCGATTTTTTTTAGTTGCATTATTAGTTACCACAATCATTTTGGGGGTTTGATCGACTCCAGTTTTTGGTTACACTGTTGGTTTTGTTTCCGTTATCTCTTATCCTCGCCTACTGTTTTGATTTCGTTCGTTCAATAATCAGTTCCTTCGTTGAAGTTAGTTCGTAAGTGTACTCAAAAGCTAAACCATTCAGTGTCGTTCACTGTCATCTGTACCGTGCAATCGATATGCAGTGCTAATCAACTTTCTCTCTTTTTTTCTACACTCGAATCCCGTTCGCATACTGCTTTTACTATTTGATCTTGAACCACCACCAAAAAAAAAAACACACAATACTGGCCACCAACAAATTACTGTCCTGAAAATCCCGCGCGATAAACGTGAACACGACGTGAAAAAAACGCATCAAACCGCATTACAAACGCCAATCCAACATTCAAATACCCGTTCCCGTTTCTTCCAAAATGCCAACGAAAAACCGAATACCAAAACAATACAATGTAAAAAATGTCTACCTCAACTACTTCAACTACACCATCTACACACAAAATAAAAACGAAATGTCGCGATAATTGCAAACCCAATTCATCAAAAACAAATCAAAAACCAAAAACCAAACCCCGTAGACGATAAGGCCACACAAGTGTTCGTCAACATGTTCCTAAGATCGATCTCGAAAATCGACGATTACAAAATGGTGAGTTAGTGTGCATTTGTAACAGTCCCAGACCAACCAACCAACCAACCAAAGTCCGTTAATTAATCTCTGTTACGTCTCAACAACTACAAAAACACACACACAGTTTGTACAGTGTTTCTCGTGTTTCCTGTGACTTTTTTCCCTGCATCTAGTCCGCGGGTACTACTCGGCGGGCTAGTGCAAAACTGTGTTGTGTTGTGTTTTCAAAGTACCGGTGTTTATACGTCTACATTTAACTAAAAAAAAAAACAGGCTCAGAGCCATCGCTACACTTGTACAAAAATTACACAGAAAAGGCGTTCGACTGAGTGGCATCCCTACCCACCCTTACCGGCGCCACTCTGAGCTCTGTTGGCTTCTCTGTCTCTGTTTGTTTCCCTGTTTCTGTTTTCTGTTTCCTTCTTGACTCTCGGTGTCTATCTCGGCGCTCTTTTCATACACACACTGTGACACTGCGCAAACACAATCAATTTAAAGTAACGTCAAACAATGGTTCCACGTTAAACGTCACACAATGTTCGTTTCGAGTGAAACTTTACTCTCGCGCGCGCAAGTTTTACAAACACAAACAAATACATATCTATGTTATCTGTTTTTGTATTCATACCTTACTCATCAATACCATAATTGACCCTCTCAACTCTCAACATGATCTTCCCGTGCTGATCGTTAGTCCATCACTAGTTGCTTCCCCCGCCCCTCCCAGCCAGCAAACATTTCCCTTTTCCCCATTTCCTTTCCATCATACGGTTACCTTACATGAGACAATTAAGTTCTGTTTTTTTTTAATCATTTTTGCCAACCAACCAAGGACATGTTTAACCACTCAAACATACACAAACACCCACATACCCACTCACAGTGATCGGCGAAATTTCCTCCGCCTGTCTCGATCGCAATACCGCCACTTCCTTCATACTTCAAAACGAACCTACATTCACCTACATTCTGTTATTTCGTTGTCTGTTGTTTATCTTATCGTTTTGATTTGTGGTTTTGTGTTTGTGTTTTGTTTTGTATGTTTTTATTTTCGTTTTCAGTTTCTAACAATCTACTAAGCTACATTAATATGTTATCAACACTTTGTTCGAGTGTGCGAGTGTACGCAACCTAATCGCTGTTCCGTTGGTAAAGTTTTAACCACGAACGCTCCACCGTTCGCACGGGGCTGTACAACTGTCGCCCGAGCATTCAATCGTTCAGTGTAAACGATCTCAGTGTACTACTGTCATTATTGTTGCCACCGCTAGAGCATCCGCCAGCACCCGACGCGTTGCTCTGTTTGGTGTGATTGTGTGTGTATGTGCGTGTGTGTGTGTGCGTACGTTGGCTTGCTCGCGTGTTTATGTATGATTTTTTGTGTGAGCGTGAGTGTATGTGTGTGAGAGTGAGCTTGATGTATGTATGTGTGCACACTCTTTCGATGTCTACCGATTACATGTGTATGTTGATGTCTGTCACACGCTCTGCAGCAACCAAGTGCACCCAGTTCACTACTTTGACAAACCCGGAAAGAGAAAGGTGCCCTACGTGCCCTCCCATTTCTGTACAATCTAATCATCGGAATAGGATGCAGCCGCTTTTCCATACACGGTTTCTTACCCCTTCATAATACACACACACACACACACACACATGCGAAGCACAGTGACAGCCTTCGCACCATTCTGTGCGGACATACACAAGCAGTACCTTCCCCGCCTGCTATGTGAAGGGCCAGCGTACACAACCTACACCCTACGACCAGACAATACGTGGCTGCCCAGTCGATCTACTTCTTTGTCCACACTTCCACATTCACCTTTCGTTCTTTAGTTTTCAAGTGTTTTCCACCCAGCGTTTCTTTCTCCTTCTCTTCTTCTTCTTCTTCTTCTTCTTCTTTGCCTTTTGCTCGTTGCTATGCGCTACTTTTATTTCGCCGTCCAGTGGTTACTGAACAGCGCGTATGTTTGTGTGCGTATGCGTTTGTATGAGTCTGTGTGCACGAACAACACCACTTTTCGCGTACTTCGACTTCCGGCACAGCATCCTACTAGCGCGGAGGCACCCAAACCAAACGGCATTGTTATGACATGCAAAGGCGCCAACCGGATTCTCGAAGCGTTCCATCGTCCCTTTTGCCCCGTTTGCAGTTTACACGCTTTGCAGTTCTTGCTCGAAAGAGTGGAATACATGCAGACGTACCACACTCACAACAACAACAACAACAACAACAACACACATACACTTCCTCCGGTCCCTTTTGGCGGCAACGAGCGGCACCGGACGAGTATAGCAACTGCTCTACTTCATATGCAAAGTGTTTTTGTTGTGTAAAAATGTCGCCTATCGATTATGTGTCGTTGCACTGTATGCATATCGTTTCTACTTGTTTATTATTTTTGTCTATATTTCTTGCTAGACAATGTTATTTATTTCATTTATCAGTAAACTTTGTTTCCAATTTTACTATTTTTTTACATTTCTGCTTTACGGTATTTAATTAAATTAATAATCATCTGCCACTCCACACGCTTTTACAGCATTATTTTCCTTCATTTGCCCCTTTCTTTGCCCGTTGTATATTTACACTGCTGTCAACTTTAGTGAACAAAAAATACTACTCAACACTGTCAGTGCTCTGCATACCTCTTTCCCTAGACCATTTCATTCATGTCATCCATCCATTGCCATCCATTGCCATAACCATCCATTTTCCATTCTCCATATTTAGTTCAGTTTCATCCTTTGCTCATTTAATAAACCGTGTTTAAGTGTAACATTCTCTTAAGTACTCTGTACTTATCTGCTGTATTTCCTATCGTCTAGCTATAATCCCCTGTGTGTATGACGTTATACTAGCAAACGAAGCGAATCAATATTGTTATCCATATGTTGCGACATGTAATCCCTTACCGTTTTGCGTACATACTATTGTCCTTAACGTACTGCTGCGTGCTCTAGTGTACTACTCTTCTCTTGTTGCAATTCTATCCTCTATTTCGCTGTCACGTTTAATTCTGTCCCATCCATGTGCTGAAAGAATATTATATTTAACACAAAGATCCCTTTTCTTTAAAATAATTTTAGGTTTTTCCTTTGTTTTTTTTATACTTCTATGCTCAGTTGTTAATGTGTTTGTGTTTTAATTATATTTTTCTCTTATTTCTATTGAAATGCGACTAGGCAGAGTTTAGTTCGCATATAAAACGCGTAAAATTAGTTATACACATTCAACAGCCCCCAGCTGCAGACCATTCTCAGCACAATTAAATCGTTAAAGCTATCGCCCATAATCGCTACCTCACCCGGAAAAGTGATAATAATTCACGAATTTATCAGCGCTCGTTTGGAAAACAGACCCGAGCGCCATCATCCCTTCCCTTTCTACTTGCGCCACACTAATCCAATCAGGCTCGAAAGAGCGACATTTCGAATGCAAAATTTTTCACTAGAATTAATTACCGTCTACCTACGGTACGCTAGAAAAGCAGCACGAACTTGCGCACGATCCGTCAGGTGCTCGGCAAGTCTTCTTCAGCTCGCCCGTTCGGTCGACACCGAACAGTCAGCAAAGCGTTACGGGAACAAATAGTAACGTAGCCGACGGGGGCACAAAAACAGCAGCTAACGAAAAAAGAAAAATGCTAATCAAATCCAAGGTCCTGATTTGATGAACACATTTACATTTTCGCCCGTCCCGTTCGCCCGTTCATCCGGGTGCTTTTTGCGAACATACGAACCTGCCCCTGCCGGAGCAAAATAATTCAAAAACATCCTCATCATCTTCATCACCATTTCCGCACCCGCTGCAAAACATCCAAACAAAACCGTCGTTTGTGTGACGTCCTCGCCATCCGCAGTGGCAGTGGCTGACAGCGGCGCGTGTATTGGTGGAGTTAAGGGGGGATTACTATTTCAAAGCTTTGCGGACCCGAAAAAAAAACCGTGTATGTGGCCCCGACCACTTGACACGATTGTCAAGCACTGTTTGCTGCTTCCGCCTACGAATGACATCATTAGCGCATCTACTTCCCGGTTTCCTCCGGTCTGTCTGAGAGGGAGGGGTACCGGCCTGCCCATGTCCCATGACTGACCTTCGATGGCAGTACGGGCTGACCTTACAAACACAGGCGCACATAAAACCCACACGCACATTCAATGGTAGGAAACGGATGAAACCCTTCAACCGAACCGGATGCAAGATTTACATCTCATTAAGGAAACCTGTGCCATCCCACCGATGGTCGGTGCGGAAGCGTACGGTACCGAAACAAGAATGGGTAAGTGATTGCTTCAGCAGCAGATTTTACAAATCACCATGCGTCTCCATCTCCAGAATGAAAAGGGAAACTGATCCGTTTGGAGCGGAACCATTCTTAGCTAGGGTACTAGCACGCAGCTTGCCAGATTGATTTAAAGTGCCGTCTTTAACAATAATGACGGCAATGATCTCTCGAACTTGCCGTTTCACCGTTAAATTGCCATAAAATCACAAACCACCAGGCGTCTCCATTCGCTAGCCTGAAAGCTCCACCACAGGAAGATGGCGATGCTTTCGAGCTCTAATGCATTCGCTACATTGTCTTGCAATGTTAAAGGTGGATTTGATTTTAAATAACCCACGACCTACACTTGCAATCATTTTCGTTCAAATACTCCCAGTGTGATGCACGTACGTAAAAACCTCCAATTTTATTGGCGCACAGACACAACTGCAAGCCTACAAATACAGGGACCCACTACATGGCCATTCCGTTCCGTAGCATTATCTCAACGAGCCACTCCCGGCCCATCGTCGAAATCGGCTTACACTCGAGACCGTAAAATTAATAAGCTATTAAATTTGCACCGACCAAGCACTCGACCATCCGTCCAGCGGAGGCCACTCCCGCAAACGACGTATCGGCTAGCCGTTCGGAGCTTGGCGTGTACTTGTAAAACGGGCCGAAAAAAAAACATACACCAGTATGAAATAAAAAAGAAACCCATCCTCACACAAACGACACGACGGCGCAGTCCGTTTCGCATTTATTGGCCCAAAAGTTCCCTAGTAAAGTGCATTTTACGGTTATCGGTACGCTATAAGTCAGCCTCACCTCACCATCACCAACATCATGTCCCGTGTCTCGGGTGAAATCTTACCATCACACGGACACACGGCAAAATGCGGGACGGGAAGGAAGCAGAAGCATGTGCATGTGCGCCACAAATTTTGAAAATACTCGCTCGCTCGCTCGCTAGCTCGCTCTCCCGCTCGCTCGCTGCCAAATGTTTGCTGTTTGCGGCGTCCTGCCGCACGGTACCGGAGCGGTATGATCGCTTCAGGAAAACTTTTCCAATTAACTTTAAAACCGTCCCGAAAACCGTCGCTCGCTCTGGCCCAGTTTTGCTTCCCGCTTTTGCAAAACCCGCTCAGCATCTTTTGCCACTCGAACTCGAATGTGCTTTGACCACTCGACCACATTCAAAATGCAGACGATCGAACGGGCTTCCCGCAAACCTCTTGTTTCTCCTTGTTTTCCCCCCTCTTCATCTGTTCTGCAGCGGGGAGGAAACGCCGGTGTAGTATTTGCAAAACCCGAACACTCGCTTCCACTATCTGCTGAACCTCGCAGCCGGGAGAGCCAGAGGACAGAGGTTTTCGTTTATTTTATTGACGTTACTTTACGATTGCAATCCATTTCCCGGTGGTGGTTCAATTTCCCGAAATTGCACGAGCTAAATATTGCAACGGTACCGGTGCTGCTACAGATAAAGCTCTTCGAATCGGTTGTCAATCTGGCAAGCAAAAACTCCGCACTACTACCATCACCACCACCGGCCTTAGCGCGCGCACACTTAAGCTATATTTATGTGTTGCAGCAAAGGCTCTACCGTGCTGCTTTTTAATGCACACACTACGGTACACCATTAGGCGATGGCAACCACACCGGTTGCAAACGATAACAAGCTTGATTTCTGTAAACATTAAGATGGTGGTTTGTTTGCTTTCTTTACTGCAATTTCTGTGCATAAATTACCATTCATTTGCGCCGAGTCCAAACAGCTCGTACGCCGATGCAAAACGCAGTTAATCCCTCCAGCCCCAAACCGACGAGGATGGAGGGGCGAAAGCGAACGCAGTGCACGGTGGTGAAGAGTGGAATAAAATATGGTAACTTGTGAATCATTCCAGCCCGCAACCCACACCCGGGGAGCCCACGGCAAATGGGGGCAGCAACACGATTGCGAACCGCATTGTTCAAGTTGTTGAATAATGCAATAACTCGTGCGAAGCGCTGGTAGATAGCCGAACGGCCGCGTCTTGCAGTCTTGCGCGCCGTGCCATAAAAAATGAATGCAAATAAATCCCCAAAGACACAGCCCCCCCACTCCACTCCACCGTGGCACGGTGCCGTTCGTGGCTGACCAACCAACCAGCAGGCGGCCACGAGGACGGTGGCGGTTCGCCACAAACGGCGAGAATAAATTATGACGACGGCCACACAGTGCATCAGTGGCCGTGTCTGTATCTTCATCTTCATCATCATCGTCCTCATCAGCGCTAAAGCTCTGGTGCACATGACTCTCGGGCGAACGATCGGACTCCCAACCCCGAGGTCTGTTGGATGCTTTTGTTTTATTTTATAACAATGCGAAAGGTGGGTACTGTCGTGTGTTTTTTTATTTCTGTGTGCGCCACGGCGAGAAGAAAGCCAGCCCTCTGGGTCACTAATTCAACGATGACCACATTCAGACAACGGATGCTGCTTTGTTGTGCTGCGGGTGCTAGATGAATGAAAGGATGAAGTGATTTTTCTTTTTTTTTCGGTTTTAAAACACAATCTAATGCAATTTTTCAAACTAAATTGCATCCACATGGGCCCGAAGACGATCTGGCTCGATAGTTTCGTGCTGCTATAGTGGAAGGCAGAAGTGGGCGAAAATGGTTTAATTATAATGACAAGCAACCCACCAGCTGCAATGCACTTTAGCACAACCACACCAGTGTGTGATGTGCTTGTGCGAAAAACGCTGCCAGTTGAATAATACAAAAGCCTTCGAGCTTCAGGGTGCCGTTACTACTACTAATGAACCTATTAGTAATGGATGGCAATCGTGCACATACACTGGCGCCATCTGTTGCGAATAATTTGTATTAGCTTGAGTCAACCCGCACAGAGAAAAAGTTCATTTGAATATCTTAAACAACTGGTATGTTGTACCTTCCAGCTCACTAGCAAAGCATCGTCAAACAGATTTTTAATTAACGCTTGTTGTGTCATTCTTATGATTTATTCACATCATCAACATGCATTTCTGCTTTCAAACATCTGTCTTACTAACTTGCGGCTTGCATCACCGTTACTACGTACCGTTTGTGCTTTAGCGCGCGCTCTCTCTCTCTCTCTCTCTCTCTCTCTCTCTCTCTCTCTCTCTCTCAGTCTGCATCCCTACACATTTACACACACATACACACGTCTATATCACAGACACACACATTTATACAAACCTGTGTAAATTATTCCGCATACTTTAAAACACCTAATCAACCCTAACTTTCTTCGGGGAAAACTATTCCACCCGGCCTGCCAGCTCAGTGTAAGCTCATCAAGTGCACATACACACACAATCTCTCTCTCTCTCACACACACACACACATACACACACAGCTCATGATCACATTTTGCATAATTGATTAATGTTTGATCAAAGTTTGTCCTTTACTGTAAAGCTCCCACGTCACCTGGGAAGGATCGTCGCTCACACCCAAATGCACACATTCTACCATATGGAACCAGCTCTTACAGTGATGCAGTTGGAAAACTTAACTCTGCACCTGGCTGGCCAATAAAACTGTTACACACACACACACACACTTTTCCTTCTTGAAAAACAAAACTGTGCAACTTAGGCCAAAAAAAAACGCCCGGCTACGCTCCAACGCACAGACCTGCGCCAAACAGCCAATCAAATCAATCATCGAATCAATGCTGAAAAACTCCCCACCTACCCAAAAAAAAAGAGAGAGAGAATAAAAATTTACACCACAAGCAGGTGTGTCGTTTGGCCTGACACGGGTAACGAATTGTGATTTGCCAAACTGTCTAACCCTCACCATCGATGGAAATCGACATAAAAAGTCTCACTACCCAGCGTATCAGCTCTTCTCGCAAAATAATCAAATCGAACTTTTCTTCGTTCAATTTTATGGTTTCCTATTTTGTGCCTTCTTTTCGTACCATTTCATTTCGATCTTCATTTCCATCGTGGTTCCCAATGGATGTGGTGAATGTGAAAGAGAAATCTCCGCCCCTCCCGCCACACTCCCTTCACCCCCGCCGATCAACGCGTTGCTAGATGGGGAGGGGGGGAGAGGGTGGATTGGGTTGTATGCACGCTCCCGCTCTAGTGTATGTGTATGTGTATGTGTGCGTTTGTTAGTATGTGACTGTACGTGCGCGTATGTGTGTATGTTTGTGTATGTTAGGACGCCTTGTGTGGCAAGTATGGGTTTTGCCCGAGACAGCGAACGAAGCAACAACAAAAATACACACTCTCTCTCACACACACACATACTGGACATGGACCAATGGACAAAAAACAAAACGTTGAGAGAACGCTACATAAAAAAAGACAAATAAAAGAAGCAGGTGCTGAAGATGTGAAAGATGTAGTAAAAAGATGGTGAAGTCTACGCTGTGCCAGACTTCTACCACTACTACTAGCACATTACACGACACAACTGTCAAAGTGACAGCATCTGTCAAGCTACGAGACACCGTTCTTCCTGTGCACGTTTTGAATGTGCATTCACGTGCACTACCTCATGCTCCTTTCCATTTTCAATCCTCTCTCTCTCTCTCTCACTCTCTCTCACTCTCTCTCATTCTCTTTCTCTCGCTGTCTCTCTGTCTGGTATCACTCTTAAAACTGTGGACAATGTTTAAACAACTGGGCAAATGCAACCAACACTGAACAAACGTACTTCCACATTCCCCCCCCCCCCCCCCCCCCCACTCACTACTACCAACCAAATGAGACACCGACCGACACAGCTCCCTCCCACAACACTACACGCAAAACACCGGGCGAAAACACCTCAGCGAACCCTAACCGTTGCCCTTGGAAACTAGCCCCCGCTTCTACCTGCCTGGATAAGGTTACTCCGGTTTTCCCACTGCAACTTACTGCCCGTCAAAGTAGCACCTTCCACGACGACCCACGGGCACGGGCAGCTCGACACCCAAAACAACAACCACAACGACGACGACGACGAAAGCAAAGGGAGAAAAAACAAAACGAGTAAAGACACAGCTTCCTCCGGACGAAACCGGGGCCACCTTCGCCCAGTAGCCGCGGGTGGTGGCTTCTTTTTGCTATACAATACTCTTCGTCGGAGTGTATTACACGCTCTATCTTTCTCACACCCCCCTCACTCTCTCTCTCTCTATCTGTCTCTATCTGTCTCTATTTCTTCTGTTACATTTCTGTTTACCAGAGTATCATTTGTTTGTTGTTGTTGTTTTTTTTCTAGGCAACTTTCTTCCGACTTTAGCGTGGGCTGCTGCATCCCGTTCGGGAAGGGGGAAAAAACGGGGATCTAAGCGTATCCCGTTCGCTCGCCACCTCAAGCACTCTGCGCGGGGTGCGATCCTGCAGCTAACATGTCCAAAAGCCTCGCGCACAAAAAAAAAACGCAACGAAATTACCAAAACCAAAAAAAAAAACGAAGAAAAATAAGACCACCGTCCAATGACTAACAGGCGCCTCGCGAATGCATGCTCGCGAATGCGTCTCTGCGGCGATTCTCTTCTCCCGCATCTATAAGGGTTTGCTCTCCAGCATAGTGAAAGGGTTGCATGTACGTTTTAGCTGCATGCGCATCGGTTTTGCGATCAAAACCGGCACACTTCTCACACTCACCTACATCTTATTTCCATTTTTCTCTCTCTTTCTGGTCTTGTCTTTTCCTTTACCACTACCATCACTACACTACTACTACCTACTACTACTACTACTGCATCATTTCATCTTTCGTAGCTGCCTTCGATGTGCACCGGCATGACGGAAAAAGCATGCAGCTCGCGCTCGCGCATGTTGTCTCTGTGCATGTGTGCATGTGCATGTAGAACAAGTAGATAACGATGAAAGCATGATGACGACGATGATGATAATGCATGATGATTGTTGCATGTTGTACCTGCCTGTGTATCACTTTCCTCCCTCCCTCTTTCTCTCTCTCTCACGCAGCAGTGCATGTGTGCCTGTGTGTGCCTGTGCATGTCTGCATCGTGGCGTAGTAGTCTCGTGTACCTCAGCCGTTTGTCGCATGAAATGTTTCCTCTCGCATGATAGCATTAAGCATTAGATTTGGTCCTGTTGTAGGTTTTTTCCACCCCCCCCCCCCTCCCCCCTTTCATCCTTCCCCATTTGCTATTACTTACCTGGTGCTTTCAAAACGCTGCTACTGCAAACGACTAAAGCACGAACAACTACACCGAACACTGTATAGCCTTTGTTTGCATGGTTCGATAAATCGCATCTTCACGGCATGGCATGGCATGTGTTTTTTTTTCTTTTATTTTATTTTATTTTACTACCCTCCTCCGCTGCCTATCTTGCCTTGCGTCGCAACCTAACGACCACATCATCCAGGTGCATGCTCTGGCTGCATGCTGCATGCTGCATGTGCGCTTCTGCACGTCACCTTGCATGTTCTGTGGCTGCTGCCTGCCTGTGCATGGTATGACAAGGGTTTGCTGCATGTTGTCTTTTATTTTACTCTCTCCCTTCCTTCTTCCTCCTCACCTTACCAACATTCCACCCCTGTTCTTATCAGTAACGGCTGTACCTTGCATGGCCGCACCACTCCGCACTGCTCCCGCTCCAGGGGGGAAAACCTCCCGAGCTGGGCAATTTGGAATGTTTTAGATAAGGAAAAACACACAAACACACACATGTACAAGAAACGAGTTTAATTTTTTTGAAAAATCCACCATCCCCACCAGCCACCAGTTTTTTCCCCCTTCCAACCTTAAAAACAACGACACAATCACCGCTACCGCCAAAAGAAATGCGCAAAAAGGTGGCAAGGTTTTCGAATCGCCACCGAGTCTTGGCACCGGAACTGCCCCCTCTCTCTCTCTATGTCTCCCTCTTTTACTTCTTTTTCTCCTATCGTCCTGCATGCATTCGTGGTTACAGTTTTTTTTTTATATATGGTGTCAGTTCAAAAGAAATTCGACATTCGACAAAACCAGCACACAACAACGCTGGGATGTTTTCCAAAATGGTACAGCAAAACAAGCACAAGGTGCTGTTTTCTCTTGCGAGTACAGCTTTAAAATGATAAAAAAGCAACTAATGCATACAACATTTTTAAATTCCACACTTTTTGGTGCAATCTACCTTCCCATGCACCTGTGCTTGTTGTGTGCTGGGTCCCTTTCCTTTTGTGTCCACACTGCCCACCGCCCTTACCTTTATGGATAGTAGTTTTCCTTAAAAGCGTACCAAAAAAAACATGACCAATTTACCGCGAAGCTTTCAGTTCATGGATGTTTCAGTGCTTTTCCGAACCCTATACCCCCCCCCCCTTTACACCTACCACATACACATACACACAAGTCCCGGTTTTTCTTCCTCTCTCTCTCTCTCTTCGGTATTCCGAAGTGCCGTTTTGTTCGGGCTTTAATTTACATACTTTAGACGACGCATTCCCGCATACTACCATCCCCTACCCCCCTGAAAGACTGCTTGGTGAAACCGATTCCCAACCAACACCATCCCGAAACCATCCTACTGGAATAAGTCCTTCAACTCCCTCTCCCGCTATCGAGTACAACCCGTTTTGCATTCTTTACATTCTGATGCTCCCCGTACTCTTTGCCTTTTTTAACCTCCTTTTCTTATTTCCCGTACCGTAAGAAGTTTGACCTAGTGTACCTTGCCTTCTCACTCTCTCTCTCTCTTGTTTACCTACTCTTTTACTCGGTCTCAAATTTTATTCATTTTTAACATGCTCTGGAGATCCTTTATTAGTAATTACCAACCTTTCTTTCTCGCTCTATCAGACACTGGTTTCTTCCTACTAGATTTTTCCTATCTTTTTACCATCATCTCGAGTAACTGTTGGTCCTTTTTATCGTTCTCTTCCTCGATCTCTCTCTCTCTCTCTCTTTCTATCTCGTACATATAAAAAAAATAGTTTCAAGTTAGTTTTCTCTCTTTCTCACACACACACTCACACTATCTCGCTCTCTCTCCTTTACTCAGTCTTGTTTTTTTGAACAAAACACTTTCCGACTCATTCCAATGTATTAATTATGCAGACTCTAGAGCACATCATGGCATCATACCGTGATGGCTCAACTGTGACCAACTGGATGGAAACTATTTATACCCACTGTTACTCCCAACCCCACTAACCCACCACCAATCCACTCCTTTGGTCCCTTACCGTTTTGAAACCCCTTTGTCCCCTTTTTACGGTCATATTTCCGGATATTTTCTAATAAAAATATCGACAATCCTTCCCATTCTTGTATCATGTTTAATAATCAGTATCGTGAGTGTTTTGTCTACTTTATTTTCTCTCTCTCTCTTTTTTGCTCTCTCAAACCATCCTTCCTGTATCCTACCTACGCCGTGCAGGGTTTTAGAAGCGCTGCCGGATATTATGAGGCTTAGTTTCTTTATTTTTAGCGAGACAAACCCCAGATCCAGCGAGGGATAATGTTTAGGGAAAGTTTGATTCCATCTACACACACCAAAATATTTGCTCCACTGGTAGAAACTTCCCCTTTTTCCCCTGCCACTGTTCCCAACATCCGCCAATACACTATTCAAATCCTTTTCCGGTTTATGTGTGTATGTGCCGGCGAGTAAATTTCCAACGTATAGTGAGAAACATTTGCAAAAAAAAACCCTAAAGAGAGGATTATAGAGGAAGAATATTAATTTGACCATTTCATTGTTTAATCTGATGTACAGTACAATAGTTGCTCGAGATAGCAAAATAGACCGGAAAATGTTACATTCCTTTTCCTTCCTTTCCCTCAATTCCTTTCCCTCAGTGCATTGTAGAAGTAAACCTACCACACCGCCATATCCAACTGTTTGACCCTTAGCATTCCCCCGCTCTCTCTATCTCGCTCTCTCTCTCTCTCTCTCTACTCTATTAATTCCCTTGACCAAAACTAGCTACTGTTTGTTAAAAATACCTAATAACCATACCTAAATTAATCAACTCCAAAAAGCAAAACAAAAAATCCAATACCCAATCAATACAATCATTACCGTCTACGACCTAAGTACACACAGTGCGCATATTTGTCGCCAGATGTCACTAATGTTTTTCTTCTTTCGTTTCCCAACATGGCTGCTACCTCGCTCTTCGCTGCGCCCGTCCCGTCGAATCCAACCGTTGATGTCCAACCAAAACGTGCGAAACGAAAATTGAAACAAACATGTACATTATATACAAAATCACACACACATACACACGTCCGCGCACATAAATGCACACCCAAAATATCATGACGAACCCGTAGGAGTACAGTGTACAGCTTACGTTCCGAGAACAGTGGCTGGACGAACGATTAAAGTTCGATGACATCGGAGGTAAGTATGGTGTAACGCTGTTACGGGGATTAGATACATGCTATAGGGTCTTATTTTGGGATGCTGTGACATGTAAACTTTGAGCTCTTAAAGGCAAATTAATTGCGTCGTACCCATACGGTCTTCGAAAATTGAGTTTTTATTTCGAACAACGTTTCCAGTTTTGATCTGCGATAAAAGTAAAGATATACTAGCAGAGAGCAGCGCCCTCTAGCGCCCTTCGCCAGTAGTGCCATTCAGCGCAGGGTCCATCACTCAGTCAATCCATGCCTCGTACAGCCATGTCAAAGCAAACCCATCCGTGGGTGGGCTCCTCATCGTCGTCGTCGTACAGATTAAATTTTCGCTAAACGTCATAAGTGTTTCAATCATCTCTTGTAGCGGGAAATTAGAGTAGGCTTTGCACCGCGTCACCGCGACACCGCACCACCGCCACAAGCCACATCCACATTGGCAAATGGCAAAAATCCGGTTGCCAATTTCGACCCTATAAAGCGGGCCCGAGATCGGGGCCCGGGACTTTGTACCGAAAATCATTTTCCTCGCCTTCCTCGATCGTAAATTCGATATGTTACACTCGGCTTACCACTCGTTTGATGTGGGAGAGTGTGGGGATCTGGGAGACCATAATAATGTTTTGACTCCTCCATTCCCCACTCCCGCACACACACAAACGAACGCGCGCGTGTCAACGTTGCTAAAGCGCCTACATTTAGGCACACCGCATTGCAGCCATCTCTCATCATCCACCGCCGGCGTCAAGTCAACGCTCTCCCGGTCGCAGTAGCCAATCGCCCAAGCAGCAGTCCTTCGTCCCGTCGTTCGTTTCCCGATCAAACGTCGCGCACGTGCTTGTTTCGCAGTTCCGGACCTCTTCCACACGTCCGCACGTGCAGAAACGAAACGGAAAGACAGCAAAAAGGGAGGGCGAACGCTTCCGAACACCATCGATTACCGGAACAAACTTGAAATTCTTCCCCCTCTTCCCACTCTGTCCTGCGCACGGCTGCCACTCACAGCAAGGCGGCAACTTTGCCTAGCGCTGCCTAGATTGCTGACGAAATTCGATTACGCTTCATCGACCGATCCGGCCCAAAGGCTACGACACACATCACCGACGCAAGAACGTCCCCAAGAACGTGCCAATCAAGGGTTTTTGCGTTCCCTCAAGGGGGGAGGAAACGGGACTCAGGCCCGGAACAACTTTTACCACCACCACCACCACCACCACCACCACTACCATCATTGCCCGAGGGGAAGTAACACCATCCGTCCTCATAACCTTCTCGCCCTTTCCCGCCACCACTTCCAGCATCCCGCTTCGTCGTCCCAGGATGGAGGCAACCAAAAAACCAAACCCCTCACCATCCCTGCTATTTGAACGGAGGCAATCAGCGCACTACAAAAATCTCGCGAACTCTTGCGAAATATTGATATTCCCGTCCAAGACCACCATGCGTCCTTTCGTCCCCCTCCCGGCCTTTGGCTGGCCCGGGCACTTACCAAAGCTACTCCAAGGATTGGGCATTTCCGGTTCGATTCTTTAAACATTGACACATACGCTCCGGCACAGACATATTGTGTGCGTCGATCATGTGCCCGTAGCCTTCTTAATATGTGTCTTCACCTTCAATCTCTGCCTCCATCCCCAATTCCCTGTCAAAACCACCCAACCACACTCATCCCAACCATAATCCAAGAACGCCTGTTTTCGTGTCTGTCTCTGTGTGTATGTATTCTTGCTTCATCTTCATCAAATTCGAAAAAAAAAAGAAAATCCGTACCCCGGAGGGAAGTCCCAAAAACGCAATAATGTTGATAAAACGAGTGTCCCCGTGTGGAGTGTCCCCGGGCGCAACAGCACCACACAACTCAACAGTAAACAGTATGTTCCCTATCCGTTTCCGGTACCGGAAGCGATATGGACGATTTTTCTGATCACCAAACGACGTTCGGTAGTAGAAATCAATTCCCGGGTCTCGGGCGGCTCGTTAAGGCAATGGCGAGGCAACAAATAAATTGTACACACATGTATGCACACACACACGCGCACACGCACGCACGCACGCATCCACACACCATTTAGCGTTGCCGTCGCCACCGGCGCTTGTCCCACGGTTGAGACGAGAAACCCCATTACCAGAGAGGTTCGTCATCATAAAACGTCGTTTTCGTCGTCGTCGTCGTCGTCGTCGTCGCGCGGTTGTCGCCGAAACGGGTCGAGGCAACGTGTACAAGGCACAAGCACACAAGCAAGCACACACCTCTTCGCTACCAGGACAGCGCACATACAAGCACACACACCAGAAAAAAAAGGTTCTAGCGGTACGGACCGACGGTTAAAGGGCTGGTCGACGAGGGCCATGAAACACGGATCTATCATCGACTACGGTCTATCGCAGCCTTCGTTCGGTCTTCGGTCAGTGTATGTCTAGGCGAGGGCTGTAAAGTTTACATATCAATCATAATTTACCTACCTACCAACCAACCAACCAACCATCGTTGAAGTTTCCCCCCAAACTCACTCACTCTCCCCAACCAACCAACTCAACACCGCCAGACTTCAAATTCAAAGCCTTAAGTGCAAACAAGTCTTACAGGACAACCGGCCTCTGCTCTCACAAGCTTAGAGGCTGTGTGTCTGTGTGTGTGATGCGTACTATGCAAGCACCAGTCAAACGAAGCTCCAGCTTCTCCATCCTTCCCTTGAATTTGTGATCATAAAAATGGCTCAAAATTGATACTCCACCAACTGTTAACGACTCCTGCTGCCTCACATTCTACTTCCCCTTCTTGAGAAATTGGAACCAATCGGACAGCGAAACGCGCGAACGCGCGTACACAAACTGTCCTAAGCAAACAATTCGGTCCAAGAATCCGGCGACCCGGTCCCGAATACCCGGTGAATGCCATACTTCTTTTGCTAACGCAGTTTAATTCCTTTTTAAACTACTCCCCGATGACCCATTTCGTTGGGTGGAAAATAAAATGAAAGAGAATGGGAGATTTATTGTTTCGGGCATGCACTTCTGCTTCTTAATCAGATATGCTCGATTCTGCCGATCCCTGCAAACATCGCCAACACCGCTCCCAGCATCCAGCAAGAGCCTCCGGGCGTGACAGATAATTAATCAGAAGATAAATGTGAAAAGTTGATTCGTGACTGTTTCGAAAGATCCTAAGGTTTTTGCCTTTCGATAGGATATGCGACCTTTTTTATTGCTTTTTCTGCTTAAAAAGCAGCTTTAAAGAGTAGTATTGATAGAAAAAAGTAAGGAGAAGAACTGTCACAAGCGTTAGTACATAGGAGAAACGTCAGATTAGGTGTACCAAAAAGTTCTTTAAGCTCCAAAAACGTGCAGCTCTCTTCATATACCCCACACACCCTGTCTCTCTCCCGCTCTTACACTCTCTATATGTCTCTGCCTCGCTCTCGCTCTGTCTCTCGCTCTCTCTCTCTCTCTTTCACTATCTTCACTCTGTTCTTCCCACGATTTCCACGCAGGCCGCTTAAAGTACCTTACACTGACCGAAGCAAACCGTGTGTGGATGCCTGATTTGTTCTTCTCGAACGAGAAGGAAGGTCACTTCCACAACATCATTATGCCGAACGTCTACATCCGTATCTTCCCGTACGGATCGGTACTATATAGCATACGTATTTCACTCACGTTGGCCTGCCCGATGAATCTAAAGCTGTACCCACTGGATCGTCAGGTGTGCTCGCTGCGTATGGCAAGTTGTAAGTACCGTTTCTCATCAACATACACACACACACACATACCCCGAACACGCCGATACGGTATACTTACACATGAGACATGAACACTGACACACACAAGCACACACACTGTCACACGATTGTCCGTTGCCCGACGCTGTTAGACCAACCCCTACGGAACTAATCGGCTGCCGCATTCTCCGCAGATGGTTGGACGACGGCCGATCTAGTGTTTCTGTGGAAGGAGGGCGACCCCGTGCAGGTGGTGAAGAATCTGCATCTGCCCCGGTTCACGCTGGAGAAGTTCTTGACCGATTACTGCAACAGCAAAACCAACACCGGTAAGCGCCAGTCACTCGGGCATGCCGTCTCGTGCAGAGACCCGTATAGTGGCGGACCACTGTTTACCACCGACAGACACACACACCACGCCACTAACCCGTCTACCGTGTCTCTCTCTCTCTCTCTCTCTCTTTCTCCTCTGTCGCTCTCTTGTCACTCTCGGTTGCCTTCACAAACACAAACTCGCGCACGACCCACAGGTGAATACAGTTGCCTGAAGGTGGATCTGCTGTTCAAGCGCGAGTTCTCGTACTATCTGATCCAGATCTACATCCCCTGCTGCATGTTGGTCATCGTGTCCTGGGTCTCGTTCTGGCTCGATCAGGGCGCGGTGCCGGCGCGCGTTTCGCTCGGCGTCACCACGCTGCTCACCATGGCGACGCAAACGTCCGGCATCAACGCGTCGCTGCCGCCCGTGTCCTACACCAAAGCCATCGACGTGTGGACCGGCGTCTGTCTGACGTTTGTGTTCGGGGCCCTGCTCGAGTTTGCCCTGGTCAACTACGCGTCCCGTTCAGGTTAGCTAATTTTATTGTTCGTGTATGTGTTTAGAGCTCTGTGTCGCCTTTGGTTGTGGGTGCGCCGCGCCTTGTTTTATGCTTTCGATGCGTTTGTACCTGTAAGCCCACTGTTTGTTACCGTTCTTTTTACGTTCCTTTCCACGCCCTACCCTCGTTTCCCCCGCCCCTGCAAAAGCTTCGTCCCACACGACATGCACGGCGAATGGTTTGTGTCCCGTCCCTTGGGGCACTTGACGGACGGACCGGTCGGCTACTACCCGACCACTAACGACACGTCTTAACACGTGGCGGTATAGCCGTGGTCGCAGTAGCCGAGTAGCAAAACAGCACGAGCAAACGGCCGTTCCCCGGAAGACAGCTGTCAAATGTCAAACTGTGCTGCCAGTTAGTAGGCACGTGCTTGTTCTGCTCGACGGTACTTTTGCTAAGCCTTCCAAGGACACCGTGCCACAGAATCATTCGTTCGAGTGTGTGTGTGTGTTGGCGGACGTTTTGCTGCTGTACAGATGCTCTGCTGTTATCTTTGCTTCCTTCCCTCCCCTCATGTGTGTGTGTTCCGTTTTCCCACATGCAACAACAAAAGCAAAGCGGAAGCAAATTCTATGCAAACCTTTCTTTGTGCTTGTGTCCCACTTCCCCACCTGTGCTCGTCTCTCTCCCTTCCACTCTCCCTTCCTCTTTCTCTCTCTCTCTTTCTCTTTGTCTCTTTTTGGGCTATGTTCTTTTCTATATCTGTACAACCTAAATACAACCTAAATAACAACAAACTGTAGTTCGAACCGATTATAATGATGTCACCCGCATCTCTTTTTTCGTTTCTTTTTTCCTCTCCTCCTGCTGCTCACGTCACTCACGTTACGTTACGTTACGTTACCGGTTGCGTTACTCCGTCCGCTGCAACGGCCCACCTTTGTCATTTCTTTCGCGATCAATCACTCGTTTTGCGTTGTTCGACATTACACTTTCGTTGCAAAAACGTTTTTTCTTCCTTTTTTCCGTTACCACCGTTTCCTCCTGTACCACCACCGTCACCCTCATATCTCCTTGCGATTCGTTCGTCGTCGTCGCTCATTTCCATCCCACACATCAACCTATCAACCCTGTTTCTGGAAAATCGTCTTTCCCACACATGATTCCCTTAAATCAATCACAAAATGACATTTGTTCCCCATTCACTGTCAATTCATCTGTCCAATCGGTCGTACACCATATGCGCACACGCATTGCGTACCTGCTTGCCAACGCGCGCGCGCGCACACGCCATTCAATCAACAAACAAAAATCACGTTTCCCATCGTATGTCACACACATACATCTGTCCACGTGATTTGATATCGTTTCGTTAACTTTATTCCATCCCTTCCCCGCTCCCCCTTTTCCTGTACCCTACCCCCTCACTCGATGTGTTGTTGTCTGTTTTGACATTCTTAATCACTTCCACCAATCCACTTCCACCGCAATTTCATTCCTTCTGCACGGTCACGATCATGATTTTTACTCTCACACACACACACCTACCTAACGCCATCCTCAATCATTCTCCCATCATCATCATCATCATCATCGCCATCGAACGCCTCATCCTTCATTTTTTCCTCCCATTTTGGAACACATAAATTCTTTTGCGCTTCTATATCAATCCATTCATGCTCACCAAGCGGATAGGGCAGCAGACATGCACCGAGAGAATATGAAGAAAAAGCGCCGCGAAATGGAGCAGGCCAGCCTGGACGCGGCCTCGGATCTGCTGGACACCGACAGCAACGCCACCTTTGCGATGGTTCGTATCCGTGCGGGCGGGTTTTGCGGGGGATATGCGCCATGCGCCTTTGTTTCTTGGGACCCTAACCCTCACGCGACCCGGGACGTCTTGCGGGAACGGCGCAGCCACTAATCAGAAAGCAAATCTAGCCGACTTTCAACCAATGATATAACATCGTACAGATTTTATTAGTGTTTGAGCGTTTTACTATTAGATTTTGCAGTCGATCGATACGGCACACGGTAGTTTATTGTTTGCTTTTGTGTGTGTTTTAGAAACAGAGTACCACGCGCAGACCGATGCGATATGCTCAAGCTTCCCAGGGTGCCGTCCGGCGGAAAGTTGAAGCCCTGTCAATTGCAATTACCATTACCTCCGAACTTGTAACGTTGTAGCAAGCTAAACTTCCTTCATCTTCTTGAAGCCTTTTCGGGATAAGCAGAAATTAAGGAACAACTTCATCTGAAGCAGCAACAGTCTGCTAATAATAACATTCTCCAGAGCCCCGCTCTAGCTGCCTTCTGTCTGTCAGTGCGAGTAATAATTGCCTTTGCGTTACCACTCCCCATTCCCCCCTGTTTTCCAGAAACCGCTGGTACGCCACCCGGGTGATCCGCTGGCACTGGAGAAACTGCGCCAGTGCGAGGTGCACATGCAGGCCCCCAAGCGGCCAAACTGCTGCCGTAGCTGGCTGTCAAAGTTCCCGACCAGGTAAGCTAAGTCGTGCTATGTCGTCGTGCTGTACCGTACGCGTGTCGTGCCGTGCCGTGCCGTGTCACGTATCTCTTCTCCAAAGCCCCTCGTTGCTCTGTCACTTTCTCGGAAGCTTTCAATATGGCGCTCGTCACTGGCAACAGCAAACCGAAACAGCAACCGAAAAAAGCGGTATCGGTGCATCGTGTATTCCAAAGTGAACTTTGCCAAACGCATTTCCGTTTTTTCCGTTCCCATCTTTCCGTTTCCGTTTACGGTCGCCTGTGTTCTTTTAGTGCCCTTGGTGTGGTTGTGTTCCTTTTATTTCTGTTTCCGCGTCTTCTTTCTCTTCCGTCCGTTGTGTTTGTAAGTCGATTGGGTTGGTTTTTGGTGCAAACATTTTTCATTTTCCACAGCAAACACACTCTTGCACAAACAGCTACTACTACTACTACTACTACCACTACACTCACCCGTATACTGCTACCGATAGAGTATATGTTCACAACGAAATCTACACACCTGACACGTGAAAGGGCTTATACTATTAGGCTTCACACTAAGTCTCTATCTGTCTCTCTCTCTCTCTCCCTCTCTCTCGCTCGCTACCAACCTTTTTTTTCTAATTCTGTCCGTGTCTCTCTTTCTGAGTCTCTTTCTTACCATCTCTGAAACGCTGTTGAGCTTCCCAAGCGCGAACAACAAGCCCATACCGCGTTCCCTTTTGTCAATATGCAGCGTTACACATAGCGTTTACTATAACCACCGCTGGCAGAGTTTTAAGTGCGCCACATAGCCCACCGAGACAGCGTGTTCAATATGTAATATGCCATCTATTTATTCTTCCATGTAACGGAAATTTTGGAATATTTGTTCAAACAAACTCCGAAACCGATTCACTTCATCCCGAACACCCGACTACTAAAGCCCCTTCAAAAAGGTGCCGTGTCTGGGACGAGGGTAACTACCTTTACTACTACTACTACCACTTTACTAATTTCGCCTGCCTATCGCCTAACAATAAGCATCATTATTAATAACGCTCGTACTATAGAAGTATACGTTTCTTTTTCTTCTTTCGTTTGGTTCTGTTGTTTTTGTTACTCTCTTTCTCTCTCACTCACTCACTATCTCTCTCTCTATTTTTCTCTTTATCTCTTCACTACCAAGTGTTATACCGTTTGCTATAGTTATTATTATCATGTTTCATCTATCCCAGGCCGTCAAAACTGTTCGTGTTTGGCTTCCCTTTCATGCTTATCAATAAACAGGATGCATTGTTTTCGCTTATACGAGCAACTAGCCCATCTTTGCTGGCATATTCACTGTAAAAAAATCATTCTGTTTGGTTGATAGATATATTTTCTATCTCATATTCGCCTGAATATATGCAAGGAAAACTGCTATAACGCCTAAATGTATGCAATTCATATTGGCAATTTGCCCTTTAAACATTTTTACACTAGTTTCAAAAGAACTGGCTGTTGAGTCGTTATCCTTCAATTTATAACCATTTCATAGTGTGATAGTAAGCATCATCACTTACATTGTGACTTGCAGTACCCGTTCTAAAAGGATTTCTTTCCAGCGTTTTAGTTTAATATCGAGTAAAACACATTAAGTTAAGTTTCCTATTGAACGGCTCCGGCATGTTCATTTACATCCATCATTGTACATTTTTGGTTTTAAATTAGACAAATGCTGCTGTACTAAAAAGCAAAAAAAACCTGCAACCAACATACCCATCACTCATACCCCACTCAATGGCATTGTTGTAAATACTCATTCCATATTTCATCTTATCCTTGGCGATAGCGAAGCAAAAGTAGTAAGTTTCCCGGTCGTTTCGTCCCACGTTCCATTCCATGCTAACCATTATTCGCAAAAAAAACTTCATACCAAATGCAGTGTGAAGCGAGTGGTTTCACTAAAACACACAAGCTCATGCATAAACACACATGCTCTACACCGATACTAACAATCAGAGAACGCTACACACCTTTTTTCATTTCTTAGTACGATGCTTATGTTACTCTTCTATTTCGTTACTTTTCTTTCCAAATACTAAAACCTCCAATCATTTTACCGCATTTCGAAAGAAGCATATATCATTCATCAAGACAGACTGAACCGTAAATGCGCTAATCCGTACTTCTTTTCCACTCCCGGCTCCCCATTGATCTATTACTCGCAGTTTTCAGTTTTGGAATGCGTCGAATGAAACTACTTCATCACATCCATCCACAACTTAGCTCAAACATATTTATATATATCTCACATGTACTCACATGTACTCTAGAATAACTTACCTTGTCTTGTCTGCATATGTTTTCCGTGTTGGTGCGTGATAAGCAATCTAGTCCACTTAGTTGATCGATCGTTGATCGCCATGTAGTTCGCGATACCGAGCGCGAAAACCTCCACAACTATGCCATGGTCAGCCCGCTAATCGAACCCACGTTTTCTCTGCACCAGGCAATGCTCACGGTCGAAGCGCATCGACGTTATCTCCCGAATAACGTTCCCGCTGGTGTTTGCCCTGTTCAACCTGGTCTACTGGAGCACCTATCTCTTCCGCGAAGAGGAGGAGGACTAAGCGAGCGAACGGACCGTTCCCCGTCACGATGTTAGCAATATAGTACGGCCGCGTCACAGCAGCCAACCCATCCAACAAAGCACGCTCGCCCACTACCAGCCGTAGTGCGTGAAGCTGATGAACGACAGCTGGAAGACGCAGCGAGCCACGGCTGCACGCCCGCCTATATTGCGCACGCACAGTACGCACCTTCAGTTCGCTTTCCTTCTGCGTCGACGACTGATAGCTCAACGCCAAGCGGGAGAATAACACGCGTCACCAGGGCAACACACGCAACAGCAGTGCGTCTCAGCATCGATAGCAACAAAAGTCATAGCATACTACGCGTACTAAGAGTACAAGGAATACCCCCAGGCACGCTCAATTGTTAGCAACAGTTTAACCAGAAGCGCAACAAGTTCAGCACAACAAAAACAGCAAACAAAACAATAGCAGTAAACAACTCATGCATGTTGATATGTAGCACACAAAATAGTTCAGTTATAGCGCACCGACAGCATCGTGTAAGCGGAGGAAACAGATGAAATAGCACCATTACTGGCATAGATAGCCTCAGATCACAGACAGCTCACCAAATGAAACAGTCTACAAACCCTCTACATACTAGCTTGTAACATCGATCGAACCCAGATAGAGAGCAATAACAGCACAGACAGATAAGCATAGCCCAAACAAATGAATTTTGTCATCCAGATTGCATGCTTTCAGGAGACCTTTCCTGGATCTTCCTATTAAGAGGGTATTCGTTTTCGTTTTCCCTACCGCCACGAGATTTGTTTCATCCCTATTGACACCCCCAAACTACGACTTTCGACCACACAAATACACAACTGCAACCACTACAAACAAACATACAAACCACGCTGCCATATGCTCGGTTTCTTCGGTAGTTTGGACGGATAGTGCCTTTAGCTTCGATTAGTTCACCTTTTCAAACACACACAAGTGCACAGTAAACCTCAAATTTGATTTAAGCTTGTACCTTTGCTGACGAAGGAAGCTGTCTCACACACAGGGGTCGCCTCTCCCGAATGGGTCCCTGGTCCCATTAAGCTAGTGCCATAGTTGTTAAAACATTTGCGGTTGTGAATGCGGACCGGGACACTCAAGCATACGCCTCGTACATCCGCCTGCAGGAAGTGAATGTTCTTCCTACGTTCTGTTTCAAACATGGTCCCTTGGTTTTTGAAAGCTGCAACACACTCGCACATCACATAAATCCCTTTTTGGACGGAACGATTAATGTTTGATCGTTTCTAAAATGAACTGAAATGCTCAACTGCAACAATCAGCTGGACGAATGATATGCTTGTCCTTCCAATCACATTGCTTCTGTTGCATTGTACTAATAAGTTCAACATGCACTCATCAAAGCTACACATACACTCACCAAGCTAACTACAAACCATTCAATGTCATAGGCTGTATACGCAGCCTGCTTGAGATGCCATTCCCGACTAAAACAGCGTATGTGTGTGTGCGGCAGAGCGTGACGAGAGACGTACTGTGCGGTAGTTTTTGTACTAAAAAAAAAGGGAAGTAAGAAAATCTATTACCAAAAAAAAAACAAACAACTCTATGTGCGAAACACAATGTTCTTTCATAAGCTATATCCAAAAACCAATTCAAAAAAACACGTGTACACACTAAGGGTACACGCACACACACAAACACACGGTAATCATAAGGCAGGAATTGGGGAAGAATTAATGCAACACGAAAGGCCACACAACTAACACATTGCAAACAATCGTATAAGCTATTCCCGTGCAGGAAGATAAATAGTTCACCAGTTTTTCTTAAACGTATAAACGCACTAGGCATTTAAAACAAAACAAACAGAGAAAGAACGAATAAGTGCTAACGATGTTCGACGGAAGGAAGGGGAGGAGGATAAAAAAAACTGTAGACGAGTAGGACGAGGGGCGGCTCTTTAGCGTAGTGGGAAAGATACAAACTCTTTAAAAAAAATTACAGGGTCATAGCTATTGTTGTCACGAATGCACAACGCAAAGAGAGAAAACTTAAGTGAAAAACCAAACAAAAAAACACACACACACACAAACACGAGATTCTATCAACACAGCTAAGAGAATATAAATGATTGCAAAAGATCGTGTAACATATAAGAAACCAAATGAATTACAAATTCTATCAATAAGAACACAAAACACACACACACACACAATGAAATACACTAGACAAGCAGAACAGACAAACAAACAAACAAGCAAACACAGTGCGCATAAACTTTAGTACGATAAGCAAAAGACATGTCAAACAAATCGAACGAAGATTATTTTAGATGTTATAAATGGTAGTGCTACTTTACTGTGCTATGTGAGAATGCGTGTTAGAACAAAAGGGGCAGAATTCGGGGACGTGCAGAGAGAAGAGTAACGCGAACGAGAGCGTAGTAGAAACATAAGAAGAAAAGAAAACGAACGCGAAAACAAAAGCGAATGAAGAAAGAATCGTATCGAAGACAAAAGGAACAGAAAACGGAAACAGCAGCTAGCGAACAAAAAAAGGGTGTTAAAAACATTAACGAATCAAAGGGAGAAACAAAACTGAAGCAAACAACAACAAACAAACAAAAAAAAACAACTGTTCTCTGTAGTGTAATGTGTTTTGTTTTTGGGTTTTTTTTTCTAAGTAAGTACGCGGGGATCGGGAGGAGAAAATTAAACACTTTACGATAAAATAACGCTAGCCGAACCATCCAGCCGTTTCGATGAGCTGCGTTATGTGGTTTGCACGTGTTTTTATATGAAATTTTAACGTATTTTCTAGATCAGAAAAGCTCTAGTGATCAGAAACCTGGGAGAAGAAACCAGCGTTAGCAGTGTGGCCCAGAGGGGAAGGGGGAGATGAAGGGGAGGCCGAGTAGTGCGAGCTAAAGGGAGAACAACAAAACCTGCAACAAACAACAATACCGAGTGTGAAAAAAAAACAAAAAAAAAAAACAACTATACTTAAACCTACTTCACGCGCCACTGACTTTCTTTTTAACGACTTTTTCAACCAAAATCCACCTATTTGGGTTCACACACGAGTGAAGAGTGAAACTGCAAAACTGCAACGTACCGTAGGAGGAGAAGGAGCTTCGGTACACCGCTCCCCCCGGGGACACCGAAAACACGGTTTTTTGTTTTCGGCCCTACAAACGGGGCAAACATCTTCTACCGCGATTTAGGCGATGCTTAAGGGATAAGGCAACACACACACACACACACATGTATGTAGTATAAGTTTAATCCATACACTCACATAAAACACACAAATTTATCATAAAATGATGCGAAATTCGGCCAGCGATGGGAAGCGAACCGAATCCGCCCATTCTTTCAAAACCGACAGACACAGTTCGAACTTCCGGGTTGTGGAGATATTCGCTAGGTGCCGAGCTGCCGAGGGGCGACCGTTGTAGGGTTTCGCTCTTCGCGCGCACCGGACTGAAATATTTCCATTTCATAATGAAAGATTTCATGCATGCTGCACGTGCGCGCGCGTCCGTTGCAGCCGTTTTTTTTGCTTCTTGCTTCTGGTGGTTGTGGTCTTGTTTCCTCCCCTATCTCACACAAATAGACAAACTTTTCTCGTTTGCCGGCGGATCATCATCGGAGCATTTTGTAGAAGCCGGCTGGCAGTGTTGTTCGCTGCTTGTGCGAGCTCGCCTGCATGACTCATATGATGGGTATGATTTCGTATATTAACTGTTACGAAGCCAATAATTGTTAGCTACCTAAACACTCTTCACGCAACCCAGTGGCATCGGCCCACAGAATAGGCGAAAAAAGTCTAGGAAACGGAAGCAACAGCAACAGAAAAATAAAACAAACACACTCAACACTGATTTATCGCTAATCGAGTTATTAACACAATCAAAGAGCAAATCTTATCTACGTAAATATGGCAAAAAGGTGTCAAAACAATCTGTCTATAAGCATACAACTGTAGATTTTTTTCCTACGTGACCGGTGGTTGATGTTGAACATGGAGGTTAAAAAATGAAGAAGAAGAAGAAGAAGAAGAAAAAACCTTGTAACTATGGTGCTGTGCATTAAACAAAAAAAGAAAAAAAAGAAAACATGAAATGAAGATACACATAATAGCTCCAGATTTTAACGAACAATGTTATGTCGTACCCGGGGAGATCGTACCCACACACACACACAAAGGAGAACAACAAACACATACACACACACACACATACACGGCCTAGCTTGACGCTGGTTTGCAACGAGTACGAGAGCGGCGAAGGCTAGCTTCATAATGCAAAGCTAATTATGATAAGGCGAGCGAGCTCCAAACCAAAATTGGCATCTTCCACAGTGTTTGCCACTTTACACACACACACACAATCAAGACACAAAACACTTACCTTCGCGGCACTGCAACCACTGCTTCCCGCGAAGGTGCACTACTGAAATACCATCAAGCAAAATGTTGTCCATTAAAAATGAAAGCCTAGCAAAGCGAACTAATCACACACACAAACACACACATACACACAGAAAAATCCCCTGCACCCTGCATGTAACATTTGATCGTTGTGCGGGTTGGCAGTAAATACGGAGGGGAGGGAGGGGGGGGGGGGGAGATGATACATATATCAGCACCAGGGAAAGGGAAATGTCGGAAGGGACGTCGTATCCGTACTGTAGCTACCGTAATGATGTACTTGTGTAAAATACTAGTGTCGAATCTTTAAACGTTTCATGTTACAAAACAAAAAGGAAGAAAGCCCCAACTCAAACAATTTCCCGCCCCGCCCCAATGCACCCCCTACTACCACCCTCGTGGCTACTAGGGGGGGAAAGATCGTCGAATGTCTATATTGATCAGTAGAGCAGTGTGTTTCGGTGGTTACTATGACAACGTGCCATGAGACGAAGGGAAGGGAAGGGTATTCTTTGTAGATCCCAGCGCTCGGTAGTAGATGGGTGGCGGTACAAAAACCTGCATCAGAAATGGGTGGACAATTCGGAATGGAAGGGGGTTAAAAAGGGTACGTTGTTGTACAGCGGGTGAGGAGGGGGGGGGGGGGGAGAGAGGGAGAGGGTGTGAGATGGAATGTAAACAAAAGTGCATTTCACTTTAAGAAATAGCATGTAAAAAAACATACAAAATGAAACAACCGTTGAGTATATGTTGCAAAATGCGCGCGTGTTTTCTCATTTAATTTCACTGAAATATTTCACCGTTTTGGGCTGGGAAAGCTATGTGTTGTTTTTCCACATTTTCGTCAATTTCGTCCGTGACGTGCGTGTCTCGCCTCGCCTGTGTTGCGCGAGCTCTTGTTGTTTCCATTAATGCATATTGAAAAGGGTTGAAGCGCTCTTCGCTCCCACCAGTTGTTCCACCTTTCCAGCCCAGCTCGTCGCACCGTTGCTCGACGCTAAAGAGCCGTTTGCCGTTTGTTATACTTATTCTACCTTATGTAATTGATTATGAAGCTGAACTTTCCGCCTCGTTCACGCTCACTACTGCTATTACTGCCCTCCGTTGCCCTATCCTTCTCGCCGTTATCAATTAGACGCAGGAAGGCTCAGAAAACAGGAATGCTCAGAAACACACCACTCTCTCACACTCTCTCGCTCTCTCGCTCTGTCTGTCTCTCAACTTACTAAGCGATGCGTAGGTCTCGTATAAGTTAGTTTATAAATTAGGATAAACAAACATAAAAGAATAAAGCTGGGCTAACAACTAATTGATTACCGAGCGGAGCGCAAAACGCAAAAGAAAACCTGGAGAATGGGGGGAGGGGGAGGGGGAGGGAAGAGGCTAGCCGAAACGTAAGAACTTTGCGAGGAAGTTGGGGAAAGAAGGGATGGATTACACAGAAATAAATTATATACAAAAAACCGAAAACAACCAACAACTGCCAAACTCTACGCTTACTGGACTGTTCTGGTGCTCCGGACACCATCATCCGAAAGGGACCTATCATCCCCCACCCCGCACTCTCCTGTGCACACACTATGGCCTTTACTTTTTCGTGTTCTCCCTTATCCACTCCATGTACTCGCTGATGCGCGTGTACACGCCCGGGTAGCCCGGTTCGCCGCACTTGTTGCCGAACGAGACGACACCGACCTGCGTCCAGCGCGCCTCGACCAGCATCATCAGCGGACCGCCCGAATCGCCCTGGCACGCGTCCACGCCGCCCTCCGAGAAGCCGGCGCACACGAAGTTGTCCGTGATGGGCTGGAAGTACGCCCGGTTGCAGTCCTCGTTGCGCCAGACGGGCAGGGTCGCTTGCTGCTGCTTCGTCGACTCCTTGCCGCCGTAATAAGTCGTACCCCAGCCGACTACCGTTGCTCGACGTCCTGCAAAAAAAAAACGCCAAAAACGGAACGATTAATATCCTCCACGGGTTTTGAAAGGGACTCCCGCCGCTCTCGTACCTGCTAGCCGCTCCTTGGACGGTAGATTCGGCCCCGGTAGACACACCGGTATGACGTACTTTGACTTACGAACCGGTTTGTCCAGCACGAGCAGCGCAATGTCGTTGTAGAAACCGACGCGCGAAAACCGCGGATGGGCCCGCACCTCCGTCACCTTGTACGTCACCGGTGCCGACGGCTCCCCGTCCGTGGACAGGTCGATATCGCCCAGCCGGACGGTGAACTGGCGGGCGGCAAACGGTCGCTGGCGCGAATCGCGCGTACAATGGGCCGCAGTAAGGATGTACTTCGTGCCGATCAGCGATCCACCGCACCAGAACTCGGTCCGCTTCGTGCCGTGCAGGAAGATGGCCGCCATCCAGGGCCACTGGCCGGTCGGAGCCTCGATGCCACCGACGATCCGGCCGGACGAGTACTCCTGCTGACCGCAGTCGTCCGGATCGACGATGTTGTCGATCGGTTTCAGCGTGGCGGACAATAACGCGCTGCCCTCCTCGCCGGGAGAGACGGTGTACACCGGTACCAGCGGCCGTTTGGTGGTGGGCGTCGTCGTCGTCGTTGTTGTGGTCGTGGCCGGTGGTTTAGCGACCGGGCTGAGCACTAAGCTGCCACCGGATTGCTGGGGCCGAGAGGGTGGCCGTGGTGTCGTCAGCACAGTGCTGGTCGTCGTGATCGGACAGCAAACGCCCGGCACAAACAGACTCTTGAAGCAGAGTGACTCGCGCAGATGGCTCAGATCGAGCAGCAACCCCGGACAGGTGCTCAGATCTTCACACCTTCCCGGGCGACCGTCCGGTGTGCGGCACCGGTTTTCAATGTCCTTTGTCGATTCAACGATCTTGTCTGAAAATTGGGGGAAAGAACACCATTTCAGAAGAATTGTAAGAGTTACCACCATTGGCTCTACTTACTGCTTGGGGCCGGGTCCGGTCTGCGCGTCGTGGTGCTAGTCGTCGTCGTGCGAACCTCCTGATGGGCCGGATCCTTGCGCTTGACCTTGTTCTTCTTCTTCTTCTTCTTTTTCTTCTTTTGCTCCGACACTGCTCCACTGGCCGGAACCTTAGTGATCTTAGTCTCCGTCACGCCACCTCCGAGCGTCACCTCGTTGTCTTCCTTCCGCTGTGCCACGGCGAGCGATTCCACCGTAGACGTTGCAAGGGCAGGTTCCGGCGTACTGGACGACACGATCACCAGCGATGCGGAAGTGACCGCACTGACCGTTTCCTGCTCTCCGCCACCCGTGCCCACACGCTTGATCAGTGGTTCGAACGATTTGGTGATGTTTTGCCCGAGAACCGTCTTCGTAAGGGTGAGCAGTGCTTCCGGGACCGTTTCCTTCGTGCCCGGATCCACCTGCGTGATGGCACTCGCTTCCTGTCCCTTGGTAATGTTCACAATGTACCGCCCGACCGTATTGAGCGCACCGAGCGTCTCGGAAATCTTGTTAAACGCCGCATCGGACAGCAATCTCGCTCGGGTGGTGCTCGTTTCCACCGGAAGTTCTGGTCTTACTGGAGCAGAGGGCACCAGCTGCTCCTCTTCTTCATCCTCCTCCTCCTCCTCCTCCTCCTCGTCATCATCATCATCGTCATCATCATCGTCATCCAGTCCAAAGTCAAAGTAATCATCGTCATCGTCGTCATCGTCATCATCGTCCTCCTCTTCAGCGGGACGCTGCTTGCCCACCGGCCGTAGCTTCGTCACCTTCGCTCCGGCAACAGGAACCACCGGCAATCGTGACCCAGCTTGGCACGTGGCACAAAGGAAAGGAAGGAAAGAAAACTCATAAGCCTCTAGTTTGGGTGTGCACACGCCATAACGACCGCTTACCTCGAATGCCGGAATCGATCAGGGCCGGTGATCCCCGGCCCCTTGCGCCGTGCGAAGAGTCGCCCCGCACCAGGACGTGGGACAGGAGCAATGCTGTCACCAGCAACACTGTAACGAAGAAAAGAAGTAGAATTCATCATTATTAACTCGTGTGAGGGTAGCATAAAAACATTACAAAGAAAGAAAACAACAAACACAACAATCCCTTTCCACCCCAACCCCGTACATACAAACGGCATTAAGTAATCGAGGGGAGGGGTGGGGGGACCCACCGGCTAACCGGTTTCGCGAATTTAGGCCACTTTCTTCTCCACTGCAAACTCAACACACATCCACACATCCATCTTTCCGAACACGCGAATGCGGAACGCGTTTCATGGCGCACGTCTGTGTGTGTGTTTTTTTTTTAATGTCTGCAGGGCATCCGGAACTGGGCAACGGTGACGCGGGTTGGCGTTGATGGTTCGCTGCACGGGTTTGTTTGCCTGCTGCGGGGAGGACAAACGTGTATGTTGCGTTGCGCAATGTGAACCATATTGGACGGGCCTCAGTGCCAGTGTTGTCACGTAATGCAAGCGTAAACACGCACACGTCAAGGCAAATGTCAGCCGAAGGGATTCTTCAAACCTATATTGCGTCCCAGGCGTCAAAGTAACCCGGGCAATTCGTGCAATTGATATTCATGGCTACCGCGATGGGAGGTTTTCCTATCAAATCCGCACTAAGCGGATTATCTGCCGATACGTGACCTGAGGCATTCATTGACGGAAGACCGGCATTAGTCTTTATTGTTTGTTTTTCAATGCGGGATATTGGAGGTCGTTAGGGACGACACGTTTAAATCCTATAAGACTACACATATGCATTACTTTAACTACCCAAAACAAGCTCCCCAACAGGCTCTCTACGCTCTTGAAGTGAAGTCCGAAAACAAAAGACCTCCCCTTTGCAACACCCGGAAACAGTAGCTCGAATAAGTTGCGAAAGTAATCATGTACAGGTTATGTTTCAACTTTCGTTTTCATCCCGCTCGTCAGTACCGTTTACTACACATTAGCCCCGACATATGTTACGGGGCGTACTGAATGCAACTCCATCCACCTCCTCCGAAAACTTCATGACCCTTCCACCCATAACTCCCAGGCTGAACGAAAAAGCGCACAAGGTGGGTAGCAGATAAAATGTTAAATTATTATTATACACCCTCCACCTTCCCAGCTGCTGCTGGCCACCATACCGTGGCCATGTTCTGCAAGACACGTGAGTGCAGAAAATAAGACACATTAAATGGTGCAGCACGTGGAAGGAGGGCGACCCTGACGGAGAAAGCAGGAAACACCGCAGCACCGAACGAACTGTACGGAATGCTCCTTTGCGCACGTGGGCCCACGTGTCTGTGTGTGTGTGCGGAAGCGTTGGACATGCTTTAAATTGTACAGCAACAGACCCAGCAGCAGCTACATAACACCATAACAGCCGGGGTGTAAAGATGGAATTTGTTTATAGAAATTCAACATCCGAATTTTTGAAGCGAGCCCTTCCAACTGCCAACATCCCTTCAATGCGCAAAACTACAAAATGGATACAAAATTATGCTTCTCTCCGTTGTCGGCTGCACGTGGGTGCGGGAGCAGCACTGCGGTACTGGTACTGAAGCTTCTTACTTCATCCCACTTCACCCCCGTTCTTTGCAAACTTTGAATCATTACCGATTACGCTTAATACACCGCCAAAACCACGCGGAGAGGGTAAAGACAAACAAACCGCGCCGACACAAACGACAACCACAAATGACGCGCTCGCGTTGCTACGGGTTGCGGAACGCCGCACGGCCGCCTAAGATCTAAGTAGTGCAGTGAAAGTGAATTATGAATCATTTCGCTTGCAATGGTGGTGGTGATGGTGGTTCCGTGGTTACGGTTTCGGATTTTTCATTAAACCCAGATGCGGAGTTCCTTCGCTTCCGATCCACGATCATCCCCCGCTCAACTGTGTCGCTTTGTTTCGGGTGAGGTGCATTGGTTTTTGTACGTTGTTGGTGTGTTTTTCATTCCGTAATTTAAAATTACACATCTGTTAGACACACGCGCGTGTACAAAGCTAATGCCCATGCCTTTGCTTTATATTTTATGGCTTAAGTTCTTGTGAAAAATGGATACACTTAGAAGTGAAATTCCGTACGCTTCACTAACGATGCTTGGAGAATCAGCATTCTAGCTTGAATGCCGCCGGGCTCCAACCATTGGAAAGGTAAAATCCGACGAAACGAATCAACACATTCTTCACCCCGAGATGAAGATTCGACACCCTGGCAAGGAGGGAAAGTAAAATCAATTCTCTTTCCCATGCTTTTCTTCTACGGCAGCGGCAGAACCTGGCCTTTTACGTTTCCAGTACCATTCATCTTCCGTTAGGTCATCAGCCACAAAAACCGGTTCCATGGAGCCGGCATGGAATGACACCGCTGCGCACGCTACCATTAGATGTTCTCCCGCTCCAAGAACGTCCAGAATCGGAGCGTATCGCAGCAGAAGTTAGAAGTGAAAGTAACGGCATCTAAATGGTGGTTTTTTTTGGGGGGACTCAGTGATTGACCAGCAGGTGATAAACGTCAGCTGCTGCTGGTGGAGGTTTTTTACATTAAATAACAAAAATCGAGAGTGTTCGAGTTTGGATGAGTTTTTAATGGGCTTGAGAGAGATGTCCGGAACATCACAAGGGGGATCTTTTTCAAATTTATCATAACGTACATCCTCAACATCACCTGCATGTCAGAAATGAGAAATTACAAGGTTCTTGAGACATTCTCTAACAAGTTCTAACAATTCCTATTATCATAATTCCTCATACCAAATAACCTCAAACGCCTATTCCCATCTGACCATGATGATCTGATCTCATGTTAGCAAACATTCAACCCTCTTTACAGGTGTCATATCATTGCTGAACGAGGTCAACAATCGATCATTCAATCCAATCAACGCTCGGTGACTTGCGTCTTTCGCCAACAAGCTTTTGTCCTGTTTTGCAGCACGAAGCGTAAAGATTCCCGTATAAAAAATCGCTCATTTAGTAGGTTACGATGAGTGTCCAACATCTCTCAGCCAAATCTCCTGGAGTTTGGGCTCATCTTCATCCACCAATGGCAGCGAGCGGAACAATTTCACCTACAACTTGTGATTGCTTGTGGTTGCAGGCTCCAGTTCATTAAATCGCAACAGATGAACGAGAAAGCTTGCTCCAGACGAACCTTACGAAATCAAACCGAAACACACATTAACCAAAACCAGGTACCGTGCATTGTGCAGACACAGGCACGACCGAACCGCCGCTCGTGAGGAGCGGTGACACGCGACACAACGCACACGTTTCGCTTTCATTCAGCCATTGCGTGGTGTAACATTGGTGCACCAAGCTCAAGCTCAAAAAAGCTCTCAGCAATGGCACCATTTGGTGAGCCATCGTTTCCCGTGCCACCTTTCTTTCTTTCCCGTTCCTTTTGTGTGATCAATTTTGCAATTGTTTTATTGTTTCACCTTTCCCTGTTGTTTCTTCGCCTGTTGACCTTCTCTTTCTCTCCCTCCCCCCCCCCCCCCCGACCACGCGTCATTTGCAAATATTTGCATTTGCTTTTAAGCGATGCGGGCTTTTTCTTTTTCCTCCTTCTTTCCTTCGGTCACTCCCGCTCCTCCCCGGCACACAATCATGCCCATCGTCGTTTCGCCATGCAACATACCATGAAAGAAGGCACAAAACACACAAACAAATAAACATCGTACTCCGTTTATCATTTCTTCTTCACCTCACAATGGTCTCGCTTGTTTTGTTTCTTTGTTGCACCATCGCTTTCGTACATTTACAGTGTTCGCCAAATGCTTGCTCACATTTGGAGTGGTACAGTGTTTTGCCGTTGCCTTTTTGGATGTATTTGTGTGTGTTTTTTGGGGCCATTAGTCCACACCACACCGAGCCGAGTAATCAGTAATGAGCGTCACCTCCCCCCCCCCCATCCTTTCCTTACCCACTTCCCCGGGTATCTTACCCCTTTCTCCCCGTGCATAACAACCAACAACACGGCAGAAAACACATTCATTTCCCTTTTCAATTCGGCAGGACGGCAACGACTGCCGGGCCGCCTCCTCCTCCTCCTAATAATGATGGCCTCTCCGAACAATAAACCGAAGAGATTGCACAACCGCGCAGGAGCGGAGGAGATATCCTCCACCGACAACGGTTTGGGCCGCACGCTGATAATGATACGGTACGGAATTATGTAGCATGACTGCTGCACTTCGTTCGTTCCGGCATCATATCAACGGTGAAATGGGAAGCCCCTATCCCCCCCCCCCCCCCCCCCCTTGAGGCTCGGAGGTAGTAACAACAACAACAACAACAGCAACAGCACCAAGCGAGAGCTCATCGTGCCGGAACAGTGGCCGATCGCGCGCGTAATCGAACCATCGTAGCAGGCTGGCGGGCAGGTTGATTGTACGCGCAGCTTTGGACAAACAGCCGGCATACTACGATGCAGAAATGCTCACATCCGAATTGCAATGGGTTGGTGCTATTATTACGTTACCTTTTTTTGGGGTGAGAGGATGGTTGAGCAACTAAATCTGATGTTGATTGTGGACCATTACATTGACACATTTACATTGCCCTTTGTGTGGCAATGCTTATCATTCAATTACACAGCGTGGAGCCGCCCCGCCGAAGGTCAGGTGAAAGTGTGCATCCAATTAGAAAAGGGACGGGGAGGGGGGTGGGGGTGGTGAGGGTTAAGGCACTAATTATGAAAGCAAGCTCCTATGTAATGCTAGAATAATGATGCCTTTTTCCAGCACTTTGTCCACGCTTCCGCATTGCACTTCCGTGGCACAGGGGCACAATCATAGCAGCACAAGGCCCCATCAAAGGGGGGACCTTTCCTTCATGTATGAGAAGCACCTCCTTCCCTTCGTCCTTTCCTTTTCGCTAAAATGTCTTTTTAATCGTCCCATCAATAAAAGCTCCAGCGGTAGATAGCAATAAGGAAACCAACACAAAAAAAAACACATTGAAAACACATCACTTCTGGCGTGTGGCCACCAAGCGAAAGGAAGTGTCGGGAAAGGTTGTTTGGTGAGCAGCAAAAAAAAAACACACACACACACACACACGCACGCACGTGGATGTGGATGTGTTTGGCGCCAGCCCATCAACTCACCGATCACCGATTAGATGGCGCCACTTTGCTCTCCACCCCCTACTTCCCCTCCATTTCCTGCCTCAATGATGGCGGGGGAGGAGGGGGAAGGGGGAGGAGTTCGATCGTCAATTACTGTCACTTTTAGCCGGCTGTCAATTTTTATTACACCATTTCGTCCGCAATTATGCACCTTGCGCCTGGAACGATGATCGCGGAAGTGGAAGGAAGTGCAGCAGTAACTCCACAAAACACATACACACACACACACACACACACACGTACACCTTCCTTGGGGGGCCGTACAAATGGCCATGAAAGCGCAGCAACCGCGTAATGGCGTTCGGCTGATGATCGCACCGAAGCCGAAGCACCGGAGGAGGTTATGATAGGCGAACGAAAGTGAAAAGACACCGAGCGCCGGAGCGCCGGGGCGCCGGCCAGCGAACCATTTGGCCGCTGTCTGTCTAGCTGTTTGCGATCTGTTTTTTTTTTTCTTTTTCTTTTTTCTTCTTGTTTCTTCTCCGATTCTCCGTCTATAGGGTTCGTTATTCAACCTTCCCCCAGGGATCGATCGATACAGCGAGAGAGAGAGAAGAGCAAAAAAAAGGGGTACAGCTTCTTAAACGATCGATCAACCGCGGGCCACACGTGCCCCCGTATTTGGAAGTGGAAAAAAAGGAGGTGAAGAAACGCACAACCGCCAAAGAAAGCTTCGGCAGAGCCAGGGGCCCGGTGGGATGGACAAACAGACGGCCCCCTATTTTGCCACCGGTTTCCCCGAGCACCAACGGACAAACGGGCAGACAGACACACATTTATCTAATCGATTAATCAGCGCGAAATCTTCCTTCCTCGCCGTTTTCAATGCCCGTGGGGTTTACCCGGTTTTTTCCCCCAATATTTTGCTTGTTTTTGTTTTGTGCTGCTGCTGTCTCTTTCACTTTAGAGGTGGAGAGAAACGAGCTTTTTAGTTTGAAAACCAGCTGCCGGAAGCGCCATGTACGGGGAGCCAAACCGGACCGCCGGAACCGGACCGGATACACACACACATGGGTGATAAAGGGGATGAACCGTGGTGTCCCAGGTTTGGTGAAAATGGTTGTGGCAGTTTCAACAAGCTTCAAACCCTGGATGCCGAATCAGTTAACGAAGCTGCGGCCGGTGGTGCCGGTGCGTTTCGGAAGATATTGAAAGCTAATTAAACGGAGCGGTTTTTGGAGTGGGGTAACCGACCCACCGGGATCGGGCAGGGTCTTTTCCCCATTGATGGTTCAGTTTTTGATGGGAAGGGAGGGGTTTTCCTGCCCATCTTTTACCCGATAACGAAGCAGGAGGAAAGGTTTCATTTACATTGGTAAGGTAAATTTGAATGATTTTACAATAAATTTCATCTTCTGGCTACTGAAAACTTCAACGGAAGAAGCTCCTAATGTGAATGAACTGAATAATCACTAGCTTTGTTTGAGGTAGGTATGGAATAGAAGAGGAATCCTTTTTCAGTTTTGATGGCAGTCCCTAACAAGTCTTTCTAGCTATATTTACAACATGTTAACAGTATGAAATTAAGGTCTATTTGATGATATCTTAGCAATTGGACAACCTTATTATGATGAATCATTTCGCCGCTTTTTCAAGAGTTCTCTTATACCATAACTAATGCCATCTTCAACATCTGTCCTAATGGCTAACGATCCTCGTACGATTAGCACGCCTAACAGCCCTCCAACAGACATGAGCCTCCGAGCGTTTGCGCTTCGAGCCAACCTTTTGCATCAAACGCGAGCGGCCGCGCGCACGCGCACGCCTTGTGAGCGCTTTGTATTCGCGGATGTAAGTGTTTTCACACCGTTTGTACGGTGTTTTTGTGCGGTTCCTTCGGGACCCTTGCGGAGAGCAAAACATTCTTCCTTTGGGGAGACGGGGAATAGGGACGTCCGGCATTATCCAGCCGGTTATGCGATCGTGAAGAATGGGGTCAACCGTGACGAACAGGAACGGCAAGCAGATGATGGAATGGATCCACTGGATGGCAATAAAAAAAAAGAGTCGCACACACACACACGCACAGTTGCTGCCATCAAACGAACAAGAAATAAAATGATACGTATGATGAACACACAGACACACACACACACACACACGGTCACGTCCATGGGTACTTCAACCTGTTGGGAACATGATGAATATTTCATGAGCGCACAAAACCGCCCTCGACCCAGCGGGAACCGCCAACTACGATGATGATGAGGCGACGACGACGACGACGACAGATGCTCGGAGGTTTCGGATTTTACACACAAACACTAGGCACACACACACACATACAGAGTTCCCTTCGCGGAAAGTTATCTCTTTCTTTCGCGTTTCCCCCCCATTCGCTGACGGCTTTCATTTTCCGGCGGTTAAAGTTTATCGCTTTATTAAACGGCGATAACGGTTTGGTGATTGACCGTGATAGATCAGATGCTGGTCAGAGTGGGTTTGCAACACACACACACACTTACATGGACATGGGGTGGCACGGGGTTTCACACGAAAGTATCCCACGAAGTGAACCAGCCTGCTCGGGATAATTGCACGGTGTTTTATGCAAATTGTTAGTTTGTTCAACAAATTAGGGTAACATTGTTGTAAATGGCTTCATTTTGTAAGAAAGCGACGACAGATTCCGTTGAAACACTTCCACTTATAACGCTATAAACACGCTGTGAGGCTCGTTACAGGGTTTTCTAAGGGGTTCTCCTAGTTGTCGGACAGTTCCTTGGCTCTTTCATATGTGAAGTGAACTTCATATGATAGAAACTGGACTCTTTTGGCACCCTTTTTGGACAGGCTCCTAGAAAATTCCTATTGGATTACTCCAACAACGGTGCTATAGAGTCCAATTCTTATTACAGTAAGTTCATTTCAAGGAGGAAAGAGTCAGTAAAGTGTCCCACAGCTATGAGAACTCCTGGCAAACCCCTGTATTGTATGCTCGATTCCCCCCCCCCCCCCCCCAGACTTCTTAATACCGATATTGTTGACAGTGGTTCGTGCACTAAACGAATGACAGCTCTCAAACTAGAGCAACATCGCCACAACAACAAAAAATCGATGGCGTCTTACGTCAAGGCCTACTCTATGGATTGTGAAACGTCTCGCCATTCGTGTTGATTGTTTAACTGCTTTCGCACCACAATTTATTACACTTTTCTATCCGCTCGTGCTCGGTTTTTGCTTTTCATTTTACAGCCGTCGTGTGGGGGCTGTTCCAGTTTGTAGCAAATTTATGACACTCGGTTCTGTGTCCACTTTGCTTATGCTGCTTTGCCAAATATTTCCCGTAAAAAAAAAACAACAACAATCTCATACCCAGATACTAATCAGGTTAACTACAACATACTTTTCTTCTCACGCTCACGAGGTCGTTTTATTTTTGGTTTATTGCTTTGCTGATATGATTTTGGAACTCCCTTTATCCACGCGTGTTTGGAACCCCCTTTTTGGAGCACGATCCATCCAAAACGGTTGTTGGCACCGGCACTCTAGAAATGATGACAGCGCCTGTGACCTGCATTCTCGAGCTCGAAGCTGAGATGAGCAGGAAAGTCATCCAAAACGGCGGGAACGTTCACAATCTTCGGGACAGAAGACTTCACTCGCCTTCCTGGCTGCAGCGGGCAACGGTTGGCAACGGGCCAGTGCTGTGTGACCCCAAGCGCACGGAAATGGGGTCACAAACCCGGGGCTGAAGGTTACACGCAGCGGGGATGTTTTTGCGCTCTTTAATGTACCAATATCAATTTGCTACAAGAGAGCGATTAATAACATTCTCCAAACCTGTCCAATGCTTTCATGCTTAATGTCTTTCCACAATCGATTTTAACGATGCAAATAACCTGCCCAAGGTCCTGCCAGCAGTAAAGACTGATCCTGTCCTCCATTCTCAGCTCCCGTCAATGATAATTAGCCACCAAACCAAGCACTCTGGCAACTCTGCACATATGAAAGAGTGTGTTTTTTGAATGCCTTCCAACGTCCGGTAGCCGTTTGCCCAATTATCATTTCTTAATCCGAAAAGAAAGCTCATAAATATTCAGCAAACCCCGAACAAGGTTTTTGCTTTTCGAGCAATGTTTTGAACTTCGAACGCAACCCAATGCAAGAGTGCCATTATAGTGGTTGGGTTTTTTGTGTGTTAAAGCGTTGCACCATCCAGCGTTCCATAATTAAAGCAAACGCAACGTTAAATGTCTCAGTATCCGTTTGCTGCACTTTTACACTCACCATCATCATCATCGTCACCAGTCACCAGTGATGCAATCCGGACGTACTTGTGCGACGTGTCCTCCTCCTTCGCAAGAGAAAGAAACACGCCACCCGGACCTTTGCGGCGAAACAGATCGACCGCGCGGGAAAGCCCACGAAGGTGAACGACAGCTTCCAGCAAGTATGACAGCAAAATGGTCCCACCTCGGTCTGGAGGCCAACGTTGCGATGACCCACTTCCAAGACCTCCCCTCCACCCCTGCAGCGGATGATTTCGACAGACTCGACAATGCGGGAACGTCCACTGTTGCGCAATGCGCCTGAGCTAAGGCTAATCAAACATGCAACACGCTTTACTTCCATTTCACCGGGCCCAAACCAAGCTGAGCGATGAGTCATATACACACACTCAGGGGCGATGTCCACGCCATGTGAAGGTGGCTGTTACAGACTTCTTCATTCGTTTGCCACGTGATTAATCGGAACTGAGGGGATACTGCATATATGTATGGCTTTTACAACCGAGCGGGAAAGTGTGACTTACGGGGGAAGACTGTGCTTAAAATCTGTGATTTTATTTCGGCTCATAAATGGTTTTTTGCTCTCAGAAGCAGAAGGCAATAAAAATTTAAAAAAAAAATATCTATGAATCATGCCGTTATGGGATAATTAAATCGCGCGCTCTGCGCAAAGCTGCGCAAACACAATGTGCAACCGTGTATCATTGTTACATTTTGATGCATATCTGGCGGAATGTTTTCTTTTCGTAAGCCCATTCCTAGCCCGACCACAGATCGCTGCCACGCGATTAATCCACCTCATAAAGTTGCACCACTTTCCCTGAAAACTGGCTTCATTTCCATGCACCAATCCGTTGCAAACAATGCAACAATTGCAATGGTGCATGTAATGTGAGGAGCGCTCGCCTCCCGCCATCATCACCCATGGCAACGCAGACGAGTAGAGTAGAGTGCAGTGAAAATGTGCTCGCGTACTTCTGCGCCTGCCTGTGTCAAAAGTGACGGCCCGAATGGGCGAAAGGCCAACTTTACTTCCGGTGCACTCACTTCCTTTGCATCGGATCTTCTTTCCCTCCCGCCTGGATATCAAATCCTCAAGAGCTCCCCTGATGTCCCACGATGATGGGTTTCAGCACGCAAAGGTCGTGATGATCGTGTACTGCGATATTTTCACCTCTCTCTCTCTCACACACACTCTCTCTCTGTGTGTTGCGTTACGATCGGGATCTTTTGGTTCGAAACTGCAGCGTGCGTCGGCGGCACGGAAGACACTTACGGACATATCCGGGATGAAACGTGTTCACTTCAGTGCTACCGGTTGGAGCTCAAATTCCGGTTTAGAATTAAGTTCGAAATAAGGCCAATAAGATCGACATTTTTTGTTTGTGTGTGTGTGTGGAAATTGTTCGTACAGTCATCATTCTCATCATTTTGCTTTTTAATGCGCACATAAAACTACCGTTACTTCCCAAATTTGGAGACCCCACATAAAGTCGGAAGATCATCTCAGCTGCTGCTGCTGCTCATGCTCATTTGCACCGGCGACCGGCGACACGGTTAATAAAATGGCCAGAAAATCTTGCCAGCTGCACTTACCCGCTGCGAGTGGCAGCACATTTTGCCGCACCGCCGATCCCATCGTTGCTCCAGAAGCGTCTCCGGAGATATTTGCGTCCGTAAATGCGGCTGGGACCCACTGTGTCTTCTTTGGAATCTTCTGGCTTCGGTTTTGCTTGGTTGCAACAGCTTTTTGCTGTTGTTTGTGTGCGTTTTTTGCTTTTTTTTTTCTCTCTCCACTGCAACTCACCGAAAGCGCATGCCGGAAATGTGCAAACGCCAAAAAACCGAAACTGCACCCCGTTGCTAAACACAACCTACACACGGATATGCACGTCAGATTATTATTTGTTTCACTGTTTGCTTGCTTGCTGGCTGCTTCACTTAACGGAACCGAAACGGTCCGAACACGCCGGTGTGTATGTCGTATGTCGGTTCGGGCGCCCTCTTACATAAGGCGCTTGCGTACTGCTTCTTCTTCTTCTTCTTCTTATTCGGTTTGGCCACGCCATACACGCCACATGCGACACATGCGAAACCCTGCACCTCCCCTCTGGTCGGATCGGACCCCACACACACGCCACGCCACGCGTCTGCCCGCGTTTTCCGTCACTTTACGCAATTGAAATTTATTGCACAAGCGCGCGCGCACACACCCGTCTGATGCAGAGAAAGAAAGGTAAAGACCCAAACAGAGGAGAAAAGATAGAAAGAAGGAAAAAAGGCTGGGGTTTAAATATGTATGCAATGGGATCTTCGGTGCTATTGCGTATTGCTCGAAGGACGGATGTTTCGGTTGTGACGCTTTTTTTGTTGCTTGGGGAGAAGGTTCGCTTTTACGTTTTAATGCTTTTTGTTGGGGTGTCAAAGCAGTTACACAAAAAAACCCCAACCGACACGAAATGTAATCTTTTGCAGTGCAAGCACACACACACACACGCACACGATCGTACAAATCACGCGCAAAGGGAAATGTAGCACTACAAGCAAATTAAATATATTTACATGTACACACTTCCGGTTTCGAATCCGGTCGGGGTGGTCGGGCCGGGATGTGGGAGATGACTTTCGTTTTCACCTTCATCCACGACACACGCGTGTCGCGAGTGTGTGCAATAGGGGAAGGCTTTACGCGGGGTTTGGGGTTGCAAAAGTTGCTCGCCCGTGCAGCACCGTTGCTGGCGTACAAACGAATGCGAAAATGCAATTTAAATCGATTCTAAATCTGGTGGCCAGCGTCTGTGCTGCTACTGACACTTGTTACGCCTGTCGATTCGAATAAATGCAAACTCACTTTCAACCAAACACAGCCACACACACAAACACACACAAACCTTCTAAGATGCCGGACACGTTGCCACGGGCGACGATGTATGATCAATCGCCGATCGCAGCTTCCAAACCCAAACAACACACAACAACGCACACGCGCTCGCGTTCAAAAGACGTCCGGTGCGCGGCACGTTTCGATCGGGTTTGCCGGGGCCGCGCGCAAGATCGTACGGACGATCGCTGCCGCTTCGGTGTGGCGTGCTTTTCTCCACACCATTTCTTCAGCGGCACAGCGGCCGGTTTGCTTTGCGTTCGCGCATCGGCGCTATGGAGAGGGAAAGCCCCCTTCATTGCGGTGCGGTGCGCTCTAGCGAGAAAAGGGGTTCGTCGCTTTCGATTGCCACAGTGCTGCAGGGTAAACACACACCTACAATCGGTTGCGGATGGTGCAGTGTGCTGTGTGGTGCTGTATTGGTCGGGCGTGAAGGTCGCAAGTTCGGAACTCGGCAAAATACGATGGGGAAACTGGAAGGCTGGGAGAGAAAGAGAAGGGAGAGTAGAAGGGAATAGGAAGAAAGGATAAAGGGAGAAAGAAAGAATATGAAGGAGATCGAAAGAGAGAGAGAGAGAGAGAGAGAGAGAGAGAGAGAGAGAGGAAAAAGAATACGAGTGAATAGATATCTATCGTGCACATATGAATAAATATTGTATTGTTTTTATTCCCATTTATTTTAGCAATTTATTCGCTATCGTATTCAAAAGATTTGTACGATACAGAAGCAAGAAAATGGCATTTTTAACTTGCTTTTTTGTTTGTAGCTTACTTGCAACGTGCAGTAGAAGTTCAATATTATCATTTTTTTGTTTGTTTTTTTAATTAAATAACTTATTACTATTTTTTCTATATTCACAATTCATCGGATAAAATACTAAAAATATTCTTCGTTTTGTAACAAAAACCCCAATGCCTATTTAAAATGGTGCATTGCTGGTTGCATACAGTGCGGAGCGCTGTGAACTACGATTGCATACAAGTAGGAGCTGTCACATTCAACATTTCGCATGTAGATGGCGCTACTATCGTTATTTCCGTTAAATTTAAATTCAAAATTGTAATTCGTTACGGTATTACAATCCAACTGATTATCTAACCCCAGCCACCGATTGGATCGAAACAAATACTGCTTCAGGGACACCTCTTGGCCTTACAATCCGAAATTACCGACAAAAAAAACTCGAACCTAGACGCAGAGCGAAAGAAAGCTACATCATTTCGGATGTCTCTTTCACTAAAGCTATACAGGAGAGTTATGCACACGTATCATCATTTTAGCAGATTCGCACGAACCTTCGCCATCGTTCGGGGTTTTATTTTGTAACATTACTTTTGCGACACACCTCAAAAGGTAAATTCATCATTCCATCGATTCGTTTGCTATCCGAGTAATAATTTCAGGAAAAATAGTTGATTATCAGCTACTACAGCAGAATACACCAATATTTACACACTCTGTCACGACATACACATCATCTGGGATTTGAAACACACCGAGAGTTAAAATTCCATACACGTTAGTTGTCTGGCTGGTTGGGTGCACTTATCGCGCGGCCACCATCACCATCCATCGAACACGGACAAGGGTTGGCATCGTAAGAATTAGCTTGCTTACCAGTAATAACATGCTCGTTAAACTATTTCGTTTGCATCTTCACGATCTTCGTAACTGCCCTGGAACTACACCGTAAGATACACAGATCCACATCCCTTACATGTGCTTTTTAAACATCTAGACCATAGAGTTCCCTAACTATGTACAGGCTTTCGTTAATTGGTACACACATACACACATTGCTGTCCATTCCTGTTTGTTCGTTTAAACCATGTTTTTGGTGCATTCTTCTATAAATCACGTTTCCAGATCTAGTCAAGTACTTGGTAAAAACATTGGGGGAAACAAAACTCCCCCCCCCCCTCTTATTGCTAGCTCTGTGACCTTCGCGACACAGTTATTGACACAATTATTCTTTTTCCGTACGTGTATCTGGGCTAGGAATTGAAAGTTTAAGTAAAATTAATCACGGGGAGACAAAAGAAATGCCGCTCTCACTTCTTCTGCTGACTACTTACTACTACTCTCTTACTGATATGCTATAGCTTATATTCTGTGACAAATCCACCAGGAGAAAACGATCACAACAAGAACTGGTGCTCCCGCTGCACATGGCTCTTAATGCACCAACTTCCCACCCATCGCTCCACTGCTTCAGTTTTCTTCCACAGCGCCCTTGTGCCTCGACTTCGGGGGGACAGCGCACAAACGCTATTCTACTCTTATCCTTCGCTATTCGATGCAATCTAAACAAAAAAACAATATCTGGCACAGGTACATTTCAAACTTCCGCAACAACGGGACGCACGGTAGCAAGAATTCTGGAAAAGACTGACACCAAACCAGCGGCATCGCCTCGTTTAACCACTTCCGCCCACAACACCGGCCGGCGTCGTCACGGGACCACTGGCTGGCAAGATTTCGCCCGTTTCACTCATCGCCCGGTCGGCCTTGTTGCGGATGTCCTTGTGCCGTCGCAGCGTGCGGGCGGCCGGCAGCGGGATGCCCTGCCGGCGCAAGATTTCGTAGTCGCGCGTGCCGATCTCGTTCTTGATGTCCAGCGCCGAGTTGATCATCTCCTGCGTCCAACGCTTCGGGTTCTCGGGCAGCGTGTTCAGAAACTCGACGTGTGCCGGGGACAGCTTGGTCATGTCAAACATCGGCGTGTCCTTGTCGAAGATCGAGTGGTGCTCGAACATGCTCAGCGACGAATCCTCGCCGCCCACCGTCCCACCACCACCACCGACACCACCATTCAGGTGCTCCAGCTGGGAAGGATGCAGCCCGGCCGCGGCTGCCGCCGCCATGGCAGCAGCAATCGCAGCGGCCGCCGCCGCCGGATCGGCACCGTCCGTCGGTGAGGCGTCGCCCGCGATACTGTCGAACAGTGGGTGGCGCGACGGATCCGCCTGCGTCAGCCGGTTGTACAGCTCGAGCTGTCGCTGCTGCTCCTGCTCCTGCTCCTGCTGCTGCTGCTGTTCGCGGGCCCGCTGCTCCTCGATCTCTCTATTGCGCTGCTCCTCCTGATCGCGGGCTAGCTCCAGTGCTGCCTCCGCTTCCTTGCGCCGCTTTCGATCGCTCCCACCGCTACCACCCGCTGTTCGCCGGCCGTTCACCAGCCGCGACAGATCTTCCAGGCCATTGTCCTGCTCGTAGCGCGTCAGCATGGCCAGCGTCGGAATGTTCAGGAACTCCTGCTTGCGCAGCGTTTCATAGTTGCCACTGCCGAGCTCGTTCTTCAGCTCGAGCGAACGCTGCAGCTCGTAATCGGAGAAACCCTTCGTGTTCATCGTCAGCGTCTGCAGGAAGTTTATCTGCGGTATCGTCAGCAGGCTCACATCGAAATGGCCACCATCCGGATCCTGTTCCGGTTTCAGCTGCTCCTTGTCGATGTCGTTGCCGAACGGAAACAGTACCCCCGACCCATTCTCCCCATGGTCAGCGGACCCGGACTCGCCACCTGCGCTGTGGCGCGACACGGTACGCGACTGATTGGTGGGCGAGTCCTCCAGCTCGTTGTGCTTGCGCTTTCGGCCCATCACGTCGACCGTGTCCGGTAGCTGGGCGGCCTGGCGATACTTGCGCAGCGTCTTCACGCTCGGCAGCGGCATACCGTCCTTGCGGCGCAGCGATTCGTACTCCCGGCTGCCGATGATGCGCCGAATGTCGTTGCACGTGCGCAGCTCGTACGGGGTCCACTTCTTCCGGAAGCCGACCATCGACTTTAGGAACTCGATCTGTGCCTGGGACAGGGTTTGCTGCTGCTGCTGCTGCTGCCCTTGCTGAGCGTAATGGTAGCCGGTGCCGTCCTCTCCGTTCAGCTGCATACCACTGACATCCTCGTATCGGCACCCTTCCAGCAGAGAGGTTGGATCTCGGTATCCGTCCTCATCCTCGTCCTCATCCTCGTCCGCATTGTGCTGGTAGTAGTTAATATCGGGCGATGCTAAAAAAGATACAGTAAATGGAAATTAGTAAAAGAGTTTATTGCTAATGATTCGTTCTCGCAGAGCACAGAGCTTATGTCTAATCGTTGCATTGCTTGCAGTGTGTGATTAAGTCACATTTGAATTCATAGGAAAAAAGATAACGCAGATCGGTGAAACACACATTCGCAACAAAAACCCACATAACCAACCAATAGCTAATGATTTTCGATCGAACAACATTCCAACCATGTTTCTCTCGAGTGCTTATCGATTTTTAATACAATTTTAAACATATTTGCCACACTTATCAGCACGATCAACACGGGAGGGGGAGGGGTAAGGCCTTTAATACGTCAAAGGTGCCATGTTCTTGGTCCGTTTTCTTCCCCTGTTACCGCAGGGCAAAACCGGTTACATGAAATAAATATTCGCCTTGTATCCTCTCGGCGCGCCACACCACATTGGGGAGGATTTGCATACGAAGCGCACGCGATTGGGGAGCGAAGCTGTACATGTGAGTGTGTTTGCCGGTTTGATAGCCACCGACAGAAGTGTCCACCGCCAGCAGTTGCCACAGAAGGTGCTACACCTACCCCCTTCCGCTCCCATCCGTAATTTCTGGGACACAAAACACAAACTCGAGAAGAAGATCGCCTCGCCTTTCGCTCAGCTCGAAATATCGCTGTCACACTGTTCGTCGTGATCTTCGCTTTATTCTTTTTCCTCTCCTCTCCTATAGCCACATCCAGCACCGTTTAGCAATATCGAACGCCGCCAATCAACGCAAAATCGTATCGTATGGCTCCACCACCACACCACACCAAGACACATTATTGGGGGCCCAAAATTGAAACCGACCATTTGGAGCCCCGGACCCCTTGGGTCGGTCGATCGGTCGATCGGTCGGGCGAATATAATTCAAAGGCGCGGGATGTTGTTATGGGGGGGTTCGAGAAGCATCATGTCCCCCAAAAAAGCAGCCACAAAAAGACACGCACATTCTCACGCGGGGCAGTGCTGCATTGGTCGTTGCCTGCCTTACGACGCCATCGGTCGAGGCTGGCTAGTAGTGATCGTCGTCGTTGTCGTCGTCGTCATCGGGGTCGCGCTTTCGGGTTGCTGGGCGCCGTGCGCGTGGTCGCCACCAACAGCATGGGTATGGTGTGGTGGTGAGCCGTGGGTCGGCCTGCCGTGCGCGAGTGAAGGGCATTTCGTCGACGGGCCGCGGTCATCGCCGGCGGTGACGGTTGGTGATGTAATCACGTACACACCGCACCCGCACCCGCACTCCCCAGACCGAAACGACACAACGGTATGGTGGTGCAAAGTTGGTGCGAGGCGCGATAAGAAAACCCAGCGACTCGCTCGCGGTCGGCGGTCCCTCTGTGGCCACGACGACAACGACGACGACCACGACGACACACAACCGTTTTCGCCCTCGCTTAGCTACCTCATTTGATTGGTTTTGCGTCTGTTTTCACTTCCCCTTGCACACACAATCGAATTATATTCCTCCAAGTGGTGGTTTATGATTTATTTTTACAAAAACATCCTATCCAAAGCTTCAAGCATCTCTCGCGCTACACGCTACGATGGGATTGGACAAGTCCAACATTGATTAGCCGTGTAGTGACCACCATCCAGCGGCGTGTAACACGTTGTCCACCACACGACTCGCTCCCTCTCACGCCAAACCCCATCCCCCCTCCAAAGTCTGGAGGGGACAGTCGTCCCCCAGGGCCCCACAGTCCTCCCAAGCGACCACAGGCAGATAAGCATCATCTTGCCGAACGGGAGTTTTATTTGAACCGCAACTTATGATAACATTGCTAAACTCAGCGACACCCATCCAACACGCAACACGCCTAACCGATAGGGGCCCTGTGCGCGCTACGCCGACCAGTCACCACGATAACCGTGTGCTCACAAATTGCTCTCCCAAGCGTCATTAGCCTCGCCACGGAAAGAGAAATCCGCTTCGCTGCCAACCTTGACAGTCTTCCGGTGCACCGCCGAGCCTGCTTGCTTGCTCAAGAGTGGTCCCACACACCACCACAACATTGTTGGGGGTCAAGAAATGGAGCTCGCTCGCCGCTATAATTCTTCCCCACCCAAGGTGGACGTCTGGGCTTTCCAGCCCCAAAAAGGCCACCCGCCGATCGCGGGCTCGGACAGTTCTCTCGGACCCTAAAGACACCGTCTCCTCACTGACGCAATACTGATTCTGCTGGCAGCTCTCCCATGAGCGCTCCACGGAGCCTCTACATCGATCGTTTCCGGCAAGGTCAGGACCTTTCGCGGCAAAAGGCCGGGGAGGATACGACGTACGGTAATGACCTAACCACTTCTACAGTGACCATTTGATGCATGATTGTCTCTCGCTGGACTTCTTGATCCGAATGGCGGCGGCAGGTCCCCCCCGCGTGACCGTTTTTCTCTCTCCTTCGGCCCACTTTTGTTGCCACAAATTTAACAAAATTTGCTGTTCTTGTTGATCCCAACCTCCCGTGGACGAGACGATCGACGAAAACGGGTTTGCGCTGCCGTCGACGTGGCCAAACGTGGTCGTCGTCGTCGTCCGGGGTGCCCACAAAATGCACAAAAGTGACAGGTCGAGAGCCGCACACTAAAAATAGCATCACCACCAACACCACCACGACAGACGTTACGTGTTGGTTGCGGGGTTTGCAGAATTTGCCACATCCACGACAAAGCCGGCGACCGTGACGGCATTGGAATTGGGGACGGCGGCGGCAACCGCGAGTTTTTTGGTTAGAGCTTTCTTTTGCCCTCTGTCCAAATGATATTACTGGGAATGGGTCGTTTGGTGGTTTCGTTCGTTCGTGGAGATTGTCCTTCCTGCTTTCGTTCCGAGTCTTTCCAGTCCAAATCATTCCAGTAGCATTTACTTCGAGGCTTTACATCACCACCATCACGGATCCTTACACATGGAGATAGGATGGTTTGGCAATCCTGAAGGTACCGCTATTCCAAAGGATTCCATTAAGAAACATCTTGGAAACCGTAGTTAGTAACTCTCGAATTGAATGTTCACGCTGCTTCTCTCGGGAGGACAAAGATAATTTTTACACACCAAAGGCCCCTGTTATAAAATATCGCGTCCCCGTGGCACCTCGAGCGCTTCGCACCAAATTAAACAAAAAAAAACGGTATGGGCGCGCGCACGATCGCATTTTTTTTATTCTCGCAGAAACAGCAGAGCCACAAAATACTCCCCCCGAAAAACCAGTCAGGTGCCTGTGTGTGACCATGGCAAACCGCCACACGCGTTCGCCCCGATACCACCCTATCCATCCCCTCACCGGGAAGGTGCCTTCCTACTCCTCCTCCTCCTCCTCCCTTGGTACACACAGGTATCGCGAGCACGCGGCGGCGGCAGCACAGTTGCTGCCGGCAAAGGCCATAACACCCGACGACCACGAAAGCCACACACAACCTTTCCACTCCCCCCCTCCTACCACCCTGTGCTGTACACGGGCATCTTCATCCAGCCCCTCCTCCCTTACCCCCGAACGGTCACACAGAGACCACCAGGGCCTGCTGCCTCGCCGCCACATACCGGATGCGAGCGAGCGCACACAGGAGAACGAACGAACACACTCACTTGCCGCCGTCGGGCAAAGAATCTTCGACGCGCAGGCGGGGGCAAGAAGAGGACACGCGAGGCTCGGGGGACCGACCAACTGACCGACCGGCCGACGATCCACCGACCAGCGGTACCGATCACGAGTGCGTGAGCGAGCCAACTTAAATACAAGCTGTGTGTGTGTGTCGGTGCGAGAGACAGAGAGAGAGAGAGCAAGCAAAACGATCGGATCTGGTGCGCGCGCGAGCTGTGAAGGGCATGGCGCGGCGGATCGATGGACGACGGAAAGGGAGACACAACAACGAACCAAAAAAAAAAAGAAAAGAAACCATACGCAGCGCGGCAGCTGCGTCAGCATTCAGCGCGTCGGACGCCCCCCGTCGGACCAGCGCGGACAACTCATCCACAGACACACACACAGTGAGAACACACAGCCACACAAGCCCGAGGAAGTAGTGGAGGATAGGGAAGCGAACGATTGCCGCGCGGAAGTGAAGTGAAGCGAGAAGCGTTCCGTTTGCGGCCACAAAACGTACCACACAGAGCGGCGCGCAGCGCACACGGGCAGGGGCGACATCATCTCTCATTTGGACCTGTGCGGGGAAAGAGGGGGGAGGGTGTCTCGAGGATTGACTCCTTCTTTCACGTGCGTGCTGCTGCTGCTCTCTCGGCGCAGTTGTGTGTGTTTGTGTTGAGGCGAGAGGTGCGCGCGTGCTGCGCGCTATAATACAGAAGCGTTCTGAGGCGCAACTCAACCGAAAACCGGCCGTTGGGGCTGGAGCATTTAAAAAAACACACACACACGGAGCGCGGCACCATGTTCCCAAACCTCTCCCACTAATTCTTCCCACCAACCAAACTGGCACCGGACGGACGCGGCAAGCCCCATTTGTAATCGTCGTCGCCATCGGTCGACCGGCCGGCCAGCGCCCAACAACGCACGTAATACGGGCGGCGGCGGCGCGCGCTTTCGGGGTGCGCAACGTTAGCAACACCATACACACACACACACGCGATCGGGTGTGTCCCGCATGCGCGAGAGCGAGACACATGAGCCGACCGTGCCACCGTGCGGCCAATTCCACACCTCTTCCTCCGGTGATCGCTGATCGAGCGGGGACAGCTCATTCTCTCTCTCTCTCTCTCGCAGCACACAACCGAGCACAGTGGCCTCGAGCATAAAAAGAGCCCACATCACCGGGGCCGGTCGGTCGTCCCCCCCCCCCAGGGTGGAGATGCCGACCTTACCCAATCGATGACAAGCTGCCGCACTAAAAGGCGGGTTGGCCACCGCAAAGTCCTTCACAACAGCAACGGCTCGACACAAAAAAAAGGCCAGCTGCGGGCCGTCGCTTAATGTCTGGAGTAATGTCGGGAAGCAGCTGACAGCCACACGGTGTTCACACAGACTGCGCCTGCTGCAGGGGGAGAGGCTCGCGGGTCGGTGCGAGTGTGCGTTCGGTGGCGTGTTCGAGCATATGTGGCCACCTTCTCCGCTACGCCACATGCACACAAAGCAACAACACTGCTGCAGACACACACACAGGGCCACGATCAGGGCCATGCGGGCTGGGGCCAAACACATGCGGGAGAGCTTTTACGGTTTGCTCTGGCCACAGTTTCCACGCGGTTTGTACGTGAACACCACGCTGTCGCCCCATGCCCTGTGGACCAGATCGCGACAACATCATCATCATCATCATCGTCTGGGGAAGAATCACAAACTAACAAAACCCGCAGCCAGATGAGATTTGTACAAACTGCGACCAAAATTTGGAACTTCATTGTGGAGTACACATCTCGACTGACACATGCCTCTAAATGTTGACGTTTCAACACCTCTGGGACGAAAAATCTCTGGCGGCTCCACACAAAACCCTGAGAATATGATCGGTCCTCCAACAAAATCGTGACAATCCAATCCAGTACAACTCCCACGAGAATGCCTAATCGTGACTACACAACGAAGACGTCACAATCTTTACGCCTTATTCCGCTTCTTTCAATGTACCCACAAATGGGGGGGAACAAAAACGTGAAATGTGACGCGAGCGGGAGACAAATTGCACAATAACCATCCTCAAACCTTTGCTCATAAACGTCACCAAGAGTTCACAAATTGCTGCCGTCACGACGACAAAGCAGCAGTACAACCAATGTTCGATCGTTTGAAGGCACTAATTGCCCTACAAAACAAAACATCTCCTACATGCCTAACCAGAACACAGAGCTATCGAGAACAACAGAGTGGATGGATGTGGAAGAGACTGAAGGAAACGCATGAAGATGTTTTTCCTACATTTCATCACCCTTCACTTCAGTGCATAGATAAATAAACAAAGCGATATTAATATCCCGAAACGATGCGAAGCAGAACGCGAGAAACAGGAGCGAAAAGACAAACCGCGACTAAACAGAGAATCGTTGCGATCAATTAGGGTAGCAGAAGAAGTAATCAACTATACCATGTTTATTTGTCCAGCAATGTCCTTTACTCTCTTTTTACTTTCGTTATCTTTGCTATCGCAGGGTGTAAAACGTACAAAGAGAACATTGAGAGCCCAATAATGCCGATGATACGGTTAGAAGAGCTGTTAGGTGATGCTGAACGTTTACTAGCAGCTTCCTATTCCACTAAAGAACAAATTAATCGAACCCACACACACACACACACACACACACGCATACACACCAACAGAGGCACAGGTTTCCTCCGGGCCTCCCCCAAAGAACGGGACAGCACAAAGCCGGTTGCATTCAATTAACCCGCTCCCCGTCACGCCATCATCCACAAGAGCATTGGGTGGGTCGTCATTGGCCCCTTGCACGATGCACACGCATTTAGGCATGAATGTGTTGATATAATGTATGTATGCAAGTGTCCACCTGTACCTACACACACACCCAAATCAAGATATCGGTCATATAACCCACTCCCGGGTCCGTCCAACCAACCAACCACCCCCTGCTCTCTTGCTACTGCTACTGGAAGCCCGGAAACAGAAGAGAAATTTTAAAAAAAATCCTTTCTCCATTTCACCCATCATCCACACTAGGCCGCGCAAGAGCGAGCTCCACCCACCACCACCACTCAATAATTTGTATATTTCCAATTGTACCGACACACCTACACACACACACATAAGAGTGCACACACGCAAATGGGCAATCGGTTGGCAAATACAAATAAGCAATCAAATTTCAAATTCCACCTTTTCGCGTGCACCATATTTAACAGGCAATGTGTGTGTGTGTGTGTGTGCGGAATGACGGGAGATGGATGCTGAGGGATGATGACCCATCCCTTCCCAACCCCCCTTCGCGTCCCATTGCCTCTCCCATATAAGCCTAAGCGGAGTGGAGGAGAATGGGAAGAAAGGACGCATTTCCCTATGTACTACCACCTGTGTTCCCCTGTGGGTGGTGGATTGGGTGGATCAGTGTGTGTGTGTGTGCGTGTAGTGGCTGGATTGCCGGTGGGTGGTTTATGTGACCCCAAAGCCTCCACACTTCCTCCTTTCCTGCTCCCCCTGGAAGAGCAATATGAATTCTATGTACGCTTTTTCCGCACCCTCACAAACACACCTCCATCCCAGGGTTCGCTTAAATTTCCCCAAACTGGTATTGGTTTTTAATGAACAATACTGCACACAACATCATCATCGGTCATCATCGTCATCATCATTCGGTTTGAAATATTATCACCATAATAACTGGGATCATCACCATTTATGGCTAGGACCAGAGCAGCAGCTTCCCTAAATAAGCGCCCCTTTCCCTCTCATCTGGGGGAGAGTTCCAGGGTGCATCATCATGTGGTGGTGCATCATGAAATAAATTGACAGCATCTCCACCCCACCCCCACTTCGCTCTATTAGCATTAACACCAACGATACACATTGCACAAATACATTAATGTCATTAATGATTCGATCCTTCTTATTGTCACCCGGAGCTCTATGGATGTGTGTATGTGGTTAAGGTTCACTTGTTAGGTGGAATGGTTCTTCGTCTTGCCTTTCCGTGCGTCTTTCAAATGAAGACACACAATCCCCGTTCGTGTAACATGATGCAGATGAGAACACGAGCCCCAAAAAGATTTTGGGAGAAAAGAAGAGCTTTTTCTTTGATTCTGGAGCGGTTTCACAGCAAAAAGGACATTTGCCCATGTACCTTACTGTACTGCGATCATGCGAGGATCATTCGGTAGATCCTCCACACACACGCACAGCATGCAGTAAAGCACACTGGAGCGAACGGATGTGGAGCGTTGATCGACATTTTTCGCTGCAAGGCAACGGATCGGGAGTCGTCAGGCCAGCCACAGCCCGTGCACAGATGATGGACGAGAGGACCCAAACGCTGGCACCGCAACACACACCTCCTCTCTCTCTCTCTTTCTCTCTCTCGCGAACCGGTGGTCGCCTCTTCTTCAGGGCCACACGGCCACACCAAACCAAGATGGCCGTGCGCGCGGATAGGGTGGGTACTGTTCCTTCCCAAGCTTCCCACACTTGCTGCTGCTGCTGCTACGGTTGGTTGTGTGTGGCTGTATTTCACCACCACACTCTCTGCTCTTACTCTTCCACCTTCCTACATCCCGCACACACACAGACACAAACAGGAGGGCACACATACATCCAAGCTCACGGCATCGGTTAGCGCGCTTCCTGCCCCGTCGTCCCGTGTGCTCTCTGTGTGGCCGGGGGTTGTGTGCACCGCGATACCCGCGACAGATGGCAATGCGGCCACGGTCTCGTGTGTGTCGGTCCCTCCTCTCGCCGTGCCCAACAGCAACAACGACAGCAACAAGACCGGTCGAACAGTCGAAGCAGAAGGAAACAGCGAGACCGGCGGCCACGCGCGATGCGAAAGCGTGCGAGCGAGAGAAAACATACACGCAACGCGCAAAATGTGGCAACGTGCCGTGCGCCGTGTTGCGCTTCGGTTAGGGGGACCCCGACCATCACCACCCCTTCCCTTCCGCCTGTGCCACACCCGCCAGTGAGTGCTGTGAGGCCGCAGCCACACACAGTTGCCATGGCCGAAATGTAACCGACGTTGCCTTCTGCCACTGCCCGTGCGCTTGGATGCCCCCAGCACCACCCGGGGGAGGGGGAATTGGGGTAGAGAGTGGTGGTAGGTTTCGGTTTGGTTTTTGTGAAGAAGAAATTTGAGTTTTTGATTCAGTTTTTTTGTAGTGAAGATCCTTACGACTGGATAAAATCGTCCAAAACAATTTAAAAAACAGCTACAAGTTGCTAATGAGCATATTGCTAGAACATTCTAATCCAGAGAGATTCATCACATTACAAGTATTAGAACTATATTTCGACTACCAAAAAGGTGAAATGAGCTGGAACGGACTACAGATCGCCCTGCTTGTGCCCTGGGACGTTGTCTTATAATTGATACTCGCACCGAATTCCCATCTTGATGGGACGAAAGGGACGAAAGCCCGACAGCAGCAGAGGATGACCCGAAAAAGGGCTCTCCCCGACCCGAGATGAGAAGCCATATAGCACGGGTATGAGACATTCCGGAGTGAGCACAAAAGAAGGGACCGAGACACAGATAGGATAGCGCACACCACCCAGGCCATTGCCACCCCTTGTGCCAACCTTTTGCATGGTTGTGTTTGTGTATTGAAGACAACCAACGCTCTCGAACACTCGGGCAGGCGTATCCCTGCCACATCAGGTGCTGCTGGCTGCTGGGCCAGTGCCACACAACCCTCCTCCATCCAATACCAATACACTGCCGGCCACGTCCAGACCCTTCTTTGCAGACCTTTTTGCTCGGATGGCTGGCCGGCCAGGGCCGTGCGCCCGCGGATCCTGCGCCATACAACCCGCTTCCCTTCACATCGAGAAGAAACACACCCGCCGCCGCCAACGCTGCCACTTCCTTCGAAAAAGGTAATCTTCCCCCACACACACACACACATCTCTACTTTCACTCTCGCCCCTTCGTCCCGACAGCCACCGGGGCACAACCCATCATCCCTGTGGCAGCAGCAGCAGCCGTCCCCTTTGTACAAAGTTTTCCAACACCCGGCGGTAGCGCTGCGCTCCCCCAATCCGCTTCCCTTCGCTTCATCATTTATCAGAAGAAGGAAAAAATCGGGCCCACAAAGCAGGGACGGCGAAAACACATCCCTGAAAGCAGGGGGGAAGAAGAGCTCGGGCAGCTTGGGGGAAGAAGAACTAAGGAAAGGAAGTGCACGCTCCTTCCTCCCTTCCTCTCAGAGAGAAGTTGGCCACACGCCCCGTAACACAGTGCTGGAAACGAAGCGAACGAACGAACGAACACAAAAAAAACACTCACCATGGGATAGAAAACCCTCCTTGTCATCGCACCCACACACACACACAGACACACACCTTGGATGCTGCGTCGTGACCGTGGGCTTTGGGACCGGTCCCTGGGTTGCCGCGCTGTGTCCGCCGCCAGGGCCGTCCTGTAACACAGCACGCACGCACACAAACAAAGGAGAGAGGAGCTCGAGCAAGAAAAAAAGGGGGCCAAGGGATCTCTTGCCCGTCTTGGGTTTCTCTGTGGCCAGGGGGACGGCGGACGACCGAAAACCGATCGATAGCGAGAGAGAGAGAGCGTGTGCCTGGGCCCGGTCGGTCCCCGGGATGGCAACAAAATGGCCGTCCCCTTTTTTATTCGGAAGTGCGGGAGCGTTTTGGGCCCAGCCGAAGCAACCCAAGCAGCGAAGGCGGCGGTGGCCGCCGTGGGAGTGTGCCAGCTCCACCATCTTCAAGGGATGAAGTTTTTTTTGCTTCCAAACGGGAAAACAATGCCAACATTTGCTGCTGTCGTACTTATATACATACATCTTGGTGTTACGGTGTTCTAATCACTTCGTCAACTTCCCAAAGGAATTCAATCGCGCTGCAGACTACTCATTACAGTATTTAATTGACTTGACGGCACTCGTGCACTTTATCCCCCGAAATGCTTCTAATTTTCCTTACAGCCGAGCGCTACCGGAAGAACCCCTGCTGCCCAGGTTGTCCCTCTCATCGATCGTGTCCTTCGCTCTGGCTACGCGTAATTATCACATTATTTCAAGGATAATTATGCAAAGCCCAGCCGAATCCTCGTCAAAAACGGAAAAAAGAAACGTCCCGCCAATGCCAACTTTGTGTCCGGCGGGGAGATAAATACAGGCGGGAGCGAGAGAGCGAGAACTTCGATGGCTCAGGACCACCTATAACAAGTCCCCCCCCCCCCCCCCTTCCTTGCCTGACACCCATCTCCCATCACGCTCCATAGAAAGGGGCTCCAAATATCACGCCAAAAACCTCACAACCTCTGCGCCGCGAATATGGCGGCGCTCTCTACGGGCGTTTCCATCCCCGGGGTTGCCATTTCCCTCCATTTCCATTTCCACAGCACACAGCATCTGACTTCCCCCGGCCGAGAGGTAGCACAGCGGCGGCACAAGCAGCAGGTTCACCTTTCCCTCCGAGCGCGCGCTGCCGCCTCTTGTCGATGGTATTTTATCGATTTTCTGCGGTGGCTTTTCTCCCTCCCCTTCCTTACACACAGCCCACTGCCGCCGCCTGCCGTGCGTTAACCTTCCACCCACAGCCACACAAACACACATAAGCACACGCTTACACGGTACGGTTTACCCTGCCACAGCGAGGGCACGCGGTCGGGTCCGATGGCCCGATTTTATTGGTAGGGGCCCACAGAGCACGACGGCCCAAATCCGGCCTGACGCACAAACACACACACACAAACACCGCCATCATTTCCATGGCCTCCGAAAACCTTTCGGGACAGCGGGAGGAGAGGGATGGGCTGCCACGGTTTTCGCTGTGGCCCTGTGGCATGGCAAACAGGGAGCTGAAGGGACACGCACACACAGCATCCGCAGCAGCAGGACTAACTTCATCCTTCACCCACACTGTTGTCCTCCCCATTCGCGCTCCGGGGGCGATGCGAAACGACGGTAAAGGACGACGGTACAGCACTAACACACACACACACACACACACACATACAATCCAAAACGCCCCCACGAGCTGGTGCGTCCCCCGCCAAAGCCTGGTTCCCATCTCCCATGGCGCTTCGGGAGCCGCCCGTGCTCATATAATCCCGAACCCGGGGAATGCTTCGAGGCCACCGAACCCCTCGTGCCCTCGCCCCAAAAAACAGTGTGACCCGGCAACAGCCCTCACATCCACACACACACGCACAATATTGGGCCATTTCAAAGGGAGCGGTGGGGCTAAAGGTGGGAAAAATGCCGATATCGGGGGGTTCACTTTGTTTTGTTTTTTGCTGGGTTTTTTTCCGATGGAAAACTACATATTGCCGATGGAAATCGAATAAAGTTAAAAGCGGGACACTCTCCCATCCCACACACCCAGTAGTCGGGGTCGGGGGGGGACGGATTCAGTGTCGATGGTCCGTCCGGTTCGGTCCATTTAATTGCTAAAACTTTTCGCCCACAATTAAACAAAAAAAGAAAACACTTCATTCCACAAGCATCGGAATTTAAAACGGACACCTTTGGTCACGAATGCACAGTGTCATTTTGTTTAAAAGCAAAAACACAGCAGGAGCCAATATTCTCCATAATCATGGAGGTACATTGTAATGATTTTAAGCGAATTGATTATGAACATATTTTTCCCAATTAAAAATGAATATTTCCCGTGAATGTATCAACGCAATTCGAAAACCATCGACGAATGTAGGACACAGACACGGTTCTGTGCCGCTGCCGGGAGCCAACACATATGATTGTCAGATTGCTTTCATTAAAATGTGTGTGTATATGCGAGTTTTTTCCGTTTGTTCTATTAATTTATGTATTTCTAGCGACTGTAGGAATGCGTGGAAAAAGCTCGGGTATTCATTCGCACAGCATTATCTGCAAAAGAAGCGAGAGTCCCAAATTTCCAGCCGGGTGATGTTGGAGTGGATCAGATCAGATCGGATTTTTCAATGCATAATCGAACACCGCTCAATGTACCAACCATTCCCCCCCCAATGGATGTAATTTCAGACCCCGACTGTGTGCCCCCGGATAACAAGACCAAAGGGAGAGTCACCGTGTGCGCCACCGAAAGCGAGCATTTCCCACGCTTTCCGAGGGGATCGCGCGTCCATGGGAATAATTATAACCAGCGACCAGTGGCACACATTGGGACGGACGGGGCCGGGAGGAATTTGAGGTCCTCTCGCCGAGCTCACATATTGATGGGATTGAAGTGTTTTTCGCCCCGCCCGGAAGGCGCATTTCGAGGGGATAAAATGTTATCCTAAAACCCGCGCTCGACAGCGCTGGGCCTGGACATTAGGGGAGATGTGGAGTGTGTATGTGCAGAGAGAGAGAAAGTGCATTCCAAAAGTCTGAATAAATCAGAACTGTTCTCATTAATTTCCACGATCCCGGGACATGGCGAACTGCGGAGATGTCCAACACCAACGGAGGGGCGGATGGGGCGTTGAGGGGCGCTCGCTATTGCTGAAAGCACCATAAAATACACGCGCAAAACTAATAAAGAACATCAATGGAATAGAATTACTATTGATGTGCACCACACATCATCCCACCCACACGCATCATGCACATGGGAGGATTGGAACAAACAAAAAACTCTGAGCCTCTGACAGGCTCGGGGTACAGCAGTTTAGTTTGCATTTCGCAAATTGGGTAGCGAGGGGTTTTTTTACGTTCGATCGCAGCAAAATATATAAAGCTCCCCGAGTCCTACAAAAGGCCCTGGAGTGTAGCGAACGGGTGGGGGTTTGCGTGTGAGAGAACAGAACACAGCGTGTTTGCGCCCCCCCGGGATGGTGGTGTGCGCTAAATTTTTGATCCTGTTCGAATCACCATTTCATATATTCGTGATTTCAGAGTTTTTCGCCTAGCAAACGGGCAACATATTACTCTCTCCTCGCGTTCACCGCGCCCATCATCGATCGGCGGCGGCCCGTTGATGAAAAGAGCTCGCCGGAGTGGACGGACGACACAAAAAAACGCTTACGAACATACAGAGAGAAAAAAAGAGAGAGAGAGCAGTGCCTGGCCAGGGAGGTAGTGTTGGCCAGAGCTGCCATTGCCACTGACGAAAGGGGATCATTATTTAACCCCCCGAGGGACCGGGCCAAGGCACCACAGTGCTGGTGAAGCGGGGATAAAAATGGCCAAACCACCAGTGCCCGGGAAACTATTTTTGTGCAAATCTACACCGCAGGAAGAATACAAGGGAGTGAGTGGGTGGGTGGTGGTACATACATACATACGCTTTTTTACCATTCGAGTTTGAAATTTACCTATCCGATAAATGATCAGCAAAATAAAATAACGCACACTTTTGTGGGATGATTTAAAAAAAAACCAACGCTTTTCCAGTGCTGCGCTTCGCCAATGGGAAAACTGTGTTTGCGTACGCACAGAGAAATTAAAACGTCATAAACAAATGCGATAGAAAACTGCACTTCGTGGAATGTTGTTTGCCACACGGAAACTGCACAGAAAAAGTGCACAAAAGCGCACAAAGGCACAATAATGCACACAGGCCTCCACCCAAACCGCAATAGATATTTTCACATCAAAAATATAACGTTCGCGGAACCACTGCACGTTTCCTCTAAATGCAGTTTTCCCAACAACTGGAACATGCAATATAGATATGTTGGTGTTAATTTAGCCAGAGAAAGCTCTAAATCAATCATTGATGCTGGCAATTGTAACCCGAATGGATGCTCAATGATTGTTTGAATTCGCGCTGTTCAAGCTTGTATCTCTAATGCAGGTAATTCGCTTGTTCTAACTAAATTCAGTTCGTTTAACTAAAAGGTTTTTCACCGCCACTAACAAATCTCCCTGGATGCAACAGATGTTGAAACGCAATTACAAAAAGGGAAGGTGATTCTTTCACCCATAACGACAGCATAAGCAACGAACCCAACTCAAGCTACATTATGTGCCCCCAACAATTCACTGCAATTCAGTGTAATTCTTCGGTAGCCTAAAAGCCTGTGCCAGCATCAACAAAATAAAAACCAATCCTACAAGCTCCCAACATCCCCACGAAAAGTCCTAACATCCTCCACATCGCAACCTCCAAAGCCCGATCAAACACAGGACGAACAACCAGCGTTACATCGATGATATGGCGCAATTAGATACGGCTAGGATGTAGGAAAATTCCTTCAAAAGGCACAAAACAAACGCTACAAAATGCTCCAACAATTCTGACGCACCACCATTCGATACGGGGATTTGGCACGGTAGAGAGAAGTTTGCCCCTCCACAAAAAATATAGAGAGAGCACTCGATGTTTGTGCTGTAACATCTTGCTCGCAAAATGCATGGGATTGGATGTGGGGGGGGGGGGGGGGGAGGGAGCCCTTTTTCGCAATTTAAAAATGCCATAACTTATTTAAATTAAATTCCTGCATCCTTCTGCCAATGTTTTGATGGGTGATTTTTACACCAACTGTTTGGAAAGTATAGCAATAGGACCAGCAGAAAAAGGTAGCTAAGGGATTGTATGATTACGTACGAGTGTAGTGCTGTTCGATGAGTCCTCTCTCTCACATGAGAAGGCATCTTCGATCTGTGTGATACAATAATATACCTTTTTCTATGCATGTGTGTGTATGTTTGGACAGGGATCAACCTGTAACGGCAAAGGCCTGCCTGTCCACCAAAACCCTGAAATTCGGTTCTGCCCGCGTTTGGACACATCATTAAAACTTCGACCACGGGGCTACGGCGATACCCCGCGCGCGTGTCCCTTACACCGGGACGATCCGACATACTACAGGATCCGACGCTTTTTTCGGGCTGCCAATACCCAACACACATTTTCGCACACCACCACGGAGTGCAAAAATTCTAACTCGAACGGAGTCGTCTCAAACATTCTTCTTTTATGCTGCCTCCGTTTTTTTTTACCCAAAGCCGACAAAAAAGGTCCACACCACAGCCCACCAAAAACACCCAAAAATTACAACACCGGGACGGCGGGGTGGGATGATGAAAGGCGCACTGCGGAACGGACACGACACACTCTGACTCGGCTGCGGCCAGCAGCAGAGCAGCGGCAAGAAGCTCTCCGTGCAGATTTGCGCGTTGATGGCTGTAGAAGGGGCCCTCCTCTCCTTCTTTTTTTCTCCTTTTCGGGGACCAGAGTACACGGTGGGGGAGCGGCAGGCCCAAGACGTCGGTGTGTGGACGGACAGGCAGCCCAAAAACTCTGTCCCAAACGCTGCGCTCTGCCACAAAGCTGACCTGGGAACGAAGGGTACACACACACACAGGAGCCCACGCAAAAGGAGCGAAAGAGAGGGCGTTCGAGACCAGGTCGGTCGGAAAGGAAGCGAAATTATATTGTGTTTGTGTGTGCCGGGGACGATGCTCCTTCGTGCGTTTCTTTCTACTTCCATCGGTAACATAATCCTCCGCCGAGATGAGAGCGAGAGAGAGGGAGAGCGAAAGAACCGTACCGGAGGTAAGGAAAGTGGAGTGGAGGGAAGATGATGAGTCCCTTTCGTTGCTCGCTATCATCTCTTCCATCCTCCCAGGTTTCGGTGGCCAACCACGACGGCGACGGCGTAAAAACCGGCCCGAACTGATGGCGAAGAGGACGAGGGAACACGTAGGAGACGAGGGGCAAGGCAAGCATGCGGCCAGCAGTGTACCGTTTTTGGACCGAGGGAGCGCGTACCGTGCAGAGGCTGCAGCTTACTCGACGACAACGCCGTCGACCACAGCATGTCGACGACCGGGGCCTTCAACAGGGCCTGCACCGATATCCTTAGCTGCCGCAGTGGGTTAGGGGAATGAACGAAAGGACGGGACCCAGAGCGAGACAGAACGCGCCCCGGCAAAGAACGGGCAGGATGAGCGAGAAGCAACTACAAGCCAGCAGGCAGGCAGACGGCGATGGCGCACCACACCATGGCGCGGATGGCCATGGGCAACGGCACGAACATCGACGTCACCACACGACGTTGCACGAGGGAGCAGCAGCAGCCGCCGCCGCGTTAAATTAATGGAAGAGAATTAAGCTGGAGGAAAAAATGAACTCACACAAGAGCAGCGCCGAGCGTGACTTCTTCCAGAGAAGGGCTGGCCATATTGAAAACGGCTGGCAGGGGAAGGGACTTCCCCATGCCAAGCAAGTGGCGTTGTTTTGGCCAACAGTTTCACCATTTGGCACAATTGGGTCCTCTAATTGTGTGGCACAAGAACTGCTTTGAGGGAATAGCTTCTCAGCAAGTTCTTACTGGAATTACTAAGAACAGGTCCAATGGAACAGAATCGGAAAACAATATTTGATACAGATGTAAGGACTTATCCATAAGGAGGTAAGGACTTATCGGAAAGGTTGCTAACTTGTTGCACCATTAAGCAGCATGGCAATTAGCAGCATCATATCTGTTCCGCTCTGAATACTCCAAGACGTGATGTGTATTTGAGGAATTTTCCTGAAGATTTCAAAAGTGTTTGAAAAAAGTGTGGAGGAGGAATGTGCCAACATCTCCGGACATTCACTCACTGCTTGAAGCCTGGTCAGTATAGATGACTCTCTCTCCTACGAACCATTATTTTCAGCACAAAGAACAAAAACCTACGGATGCCTTTTTCCCTCATTTCGCCTCCTCCTTTCCCCTCTCAACCTGATCCACTACTCACAGCGGGTCGGGTTTTCGAAGGTTTTGTGGGGGGTCCTCCCTCCTTCTGCAATGAGGAAAGGGGGAGACAGGGAGCAAACAAAATTCTTTCCCCCAAAACTAGCCGGAAAGGTCCAGAATGGGAAGGAAAGTTGTCGAATCGGTTAGGGTTCGTCGTCATCCCGTTGCCGGCGGGGTGATCCAAGCAACGGCGGAACGGGGGAAAAAGGCCCGTAAGGAGTGAGGATTTAATAAAAAAAAAAACGCTCCCGCCCGGAATGGAATGAAATGGAAACGCACCACACATTGCGTGCTGCCTGCCTTTGCGCCTTTGCTGCCGCTGCTGGTCGGGTCTTGCTATGTCCAGGGCAACGAACACGTCGTCGGGTGGCAGAGTATGGGTAGGGTTGGGTAAAACGAGAGGGGAAAAGGTTCACAACCATTGGCAGGATACCCACCCGTCCGTCCGTCCGTCCGTCCTATTTCATGGACCTTCGGGCTTCGGTTCGCTCGCACAGGCCACTGTGGACCGAACAGAGAAGCAGCGACAGGAACAAAAAATAAGGCCAAACCCACGCTGCGACCGGTCGGGTCGGTCGGGTCGGTCGATCGGTACCCGTCCAATGTCCTACGCGGGCCGAGTTGGTGTTGCCAACACGCTGCCACCCCACCCCAAACCTTTCCCTCGCTGACGTTTCGTCTGCCGTCTTCTGCGTGTGTGCGCGCGCGAGGGACAAAACCCCTTGACAACGGGGCAAGCTACTAGACGCCGCCTGCTTGCGTTCGAACGGCCCCTCTCTCTCTCTCTTTCGTTGCGTCTGTTTTCACCCTCCCCCCTTACTGTCTACTCGGCACACAGAGTGTAAAGGGGACCGAAACTCAGGGGCCAAACTTCTTCTCTTCGGACAATCTCGTCCAGCTCTCCCAACGGCGCGAGGCCAACGGGAATTATATGACCGAGTTACACGGCTACGGGGCTGCCACAAACACACACACACACACACAGCACGGGCAGCTCTACCGCTCGATAACTTCCACCCAACCACCACCCGCTCACCCAGAGATCAGAGGGTTGATGAAAAAGAGCCCTTTTGCCCAACCGTGTTGCCAGCGGAAGTTGTCCCCAGTCCCCGGGGCAGGTAGCAATAGGTATACGGGGCAAGCGCACTGCGCCATGCCAGTTTGTGTGTGTGTGTGTGTGTCTGTCCCCTAATGGGGGCGGAATGGGAACCGCATGGCACATCTCGAAATAGCTGACAGGTTCGGGGAACTCTTCGGGGATTCGAGAACAAACAGCCGGTAATCTGCCCCAAGCGCACTAGACATTGCCGCCGCCCCCTTTACTTCACTCATCGGAGCAGGGGGGGGGGCACAGCACCAGAGGGGAAGAAGATTCGCGATCCCTTCTGGATGTCCGTTTTTTTGTGTGTAGAATGCCTTCAGGTCGATAGCAGTTCCATTAGCAGAGTTCGATGTCCCGGGCGGGCAGCAACGCAAACAGATACAACACTACGCCACCAGGAGGGCCTCCCGGTAACTTCCGCAGGGAAGGCTCCATGCCCTGGTCCACGTCCTCTATAGTCGAGCATGACATCAGCCCATGTTCGGCCAAGACCGAGCGTCGTCTCACCCGTGTTTCGCTGGAATTCGCTCTATTCCAGAACGATCCCACAGCCGACAAACCATGGGCCTCGCGTGATGGACCAGTTTTCATCCAGAATAAACTCAACCATCGCCTACGGTTGTAAGGTACGTCGTCGTCGTCCTCCTCTCGACCCCTTTCCAACAACGCAACAACACACCGTCAAGAATTCCTCCCCCGCTCGGAAGTCGTGTTCTGAGAAAATCAATATTTTACACTCTCCTGCTGCCAGTCGCGTTCACCGCCTGCTTGCAGCGTGACTACCACCCCCTTCTCTTCGAACCGTCGTCACCAACAGTCAACTCCACTCCAGAACAGAACTGCAACTGGAGGGGATATGACTTGAGGTTTTTGCACAACGCTTTTATTGCCGTTGGCGAGAGATCTGGCAAATCCAAGGATGTCTTGAAGTAGAGCATTCGGGTCCAGCATCTGCCACCATTGGTTCGAATCGATGCGTAACCCAAACCCAGAGCGTGAGATAACACAATAATATCATTCTGAGACCAGATGTCACTCCAGATCTTGTGGCACTGTGCAAATTGTGCCATTTGAACCAGCGCAAGTTATTAAAAATCATTTAACTACTCTACCAAATCCAACAAAACTTATATCGCAACAGCCACTTACCGGTAAAGCTGACGGGATCCTGCTCCGTCTTGATGTCCTGCACTTCCGGCCCATGATGATGATGATGATGGCGCTGCTGCTGGGCCGCACCGGCCGGGTACGCCGCCGGATGCCTTCGCTGTTCGTTCCGGTTGTGATCGACCGTACGGGGCACACCGTTCGTCTTCGGCTGCTTCCTCTTCACCATCCCCGTTGGTTCCGGCCGCCGGTTCACGAGACCGTCCGCCCGCACCGCCACCACATCGTCGTCCTCCTCCTCCACGTCCTCGTCTTCCTCGTCCTCGGGCAGCTCGTCCACCTCCATCGGGGCGTTCGGTTTCGCGGTGCCGGCGCTCGCTAGGGCCACCGCCGCCGCCGCTGCCGCACCACCGCCCGCCTTCCGCAGCGACTCCAGGTAGCGCGTGATGGTGCGCAGGCTCGGCAGCAGCAGCTCCCCGTCCTTGATCAGCGACTTGTACGCCTGGATGCCCATCGCGTTCTTTATCTTCATGGCCGCCACTATCATCGGCTCGCGCCACTTCCGGTTACGGTCGTCGTCCGCCGGGCCGCCCGCCAGTGCGTGCGGGGAGGCGGCGCCGCCCACAATGCCACCGGAAGCGGCGGACCCACCACCACCACCACCACCACCAGTGGTCATGTTGCCCAACCGGACCGACATGCGCTTCAGCTTGCGCTTGGTCGCGTGCAGCTCTTTGCGTGTGACGTCGTACTTGGAGCGTACCTCCGCCAGCTGCCGCTGACAGCTCTGCAGATCGGCCGTGAGGCGGGCCGAATCGGGCCGTTCCAGCACGGGCGCTACGATGCTTGCCTTCCCCCCGGCCGGCACTCGTGACGTCACTGGTTGGGCAGGCGGTGGAGGGGGAGGCGGAGGAAGCAGCAACGTTTCTGTGGGCTTTTCTTCCTCACCCTTTGGTTCTTCCTGCGCGCAGGGAGGACTTTTGCACTCGATGGCGACGGGTTCGGCAGGAGGTGGGGCCGGTGAGGCCGTCCTGGTAGCGTTCTCCTCATCCTTATCTTTCCTTTCCGATGTCTCCACCTCCATCGGTTTCTCTTCCGGCGAAGATTTCTCCTCCACTGCTACATCCCCGTCGTTCGCTGCAGGACATTCATCCGAACTCTTCTCACACTCCGAGGCTTTCTTCTCTTCCAGCACCACCTCCACCGCAGCAGTTGGCTCTGCGTCCACCATCTTTGGTTGCTGCTCCAGTGGCGGTTCCTCCAGCTGCTCCTGTTGTTCCACCACAGTTTCCAATTTCACCTTTTTCGCCGAACTGACTCCCTCGCTATCACTGTTGCTATTGCTGCCAGCGCTGCCCGTACTGCCGCCACTGCTCGCTTCCTCGCTGAGGCTGTTGCTGCCACCGTTGCTGGTGCTGCTGGTACTGCTGCTGCCGCTGCTGCTGCTTCTGCTGCGCCTACTGTGGTCGCCTTGCGAACGTTTTCTGCTCTCACCGACGGCCAGCTCTACCACAGCAGCAGTGGCTGCTTCTGCTGCTGCTGCTGCTGCCTTTGGTTCGCCCTCCACAGCACTCTCCGCAACGTCATCGTTCGGCTGCTGCGTCTTCATCATGGTTACCGGCGCAACGGTTTCCTTCGCTTCCGCTTCTTCTCTCTCGCTAGCCACCACCTCCGCCGCCACCTCGATTGGGACTTCTTTCTCCGGCGCCACTGGTTCAGAAGATTCCACTCCGGACTGTGGCGGCGCTTCCACAGCAGGATCTGTTTTAACTTCTTCTTCCTGCTCCACCACCACTACTGGTGACTCCTCGTCTGGTTTACTCGTCGCAGTAGAATCATCTTCAGTTGATGCTTCTTCTTTTGCGTCTACCTTTGATTCTTCTTTTTCTTTTACTTTTTCCTTTGTTTCTTCTTTTGCTTCTTCTTTTTCTTCTACTTTCACTTCTTCTTTTGCTTTTTCTTTTGCTTCTTCTTTCATTTCTTCTTCTATAACTTCTTCTATAACTTCTTCTTTTGCTTTTTCTTTCACTTCTTCTTTTGCTTCTTCTTCTTCTTTAGCTTCTTCTTTTGCTTCTACTTTTTCTTTTTCACTGTCGGCATCTTCTGATCGCACCGGGGCGGCTGGCGAAGGGGAAGGGGACCCCTTGTCCCGTCCCTTGCCGGCAGTGTCTTCTGTAGCAGTGTCCATCGGCGAGGTGACCGGTTCGGCACGGGGAGATTCTTTGCCACTCTCTTGCCGCGACGGCGGTTCCGGTTCCGCCAGCGAAAGCTGCTTCGATTCGGCCATCGTTCTATTTTGTTTTCTGCGTCTTTGCGTGTGTATGTGTGTCTGTGTTTGTTAAACGTGGTACCAAACCACCACGACACTGTAAAGGTAACTATGGAAACGATCGCAACTGAGTTCACTGTTGGAAACCTCCCTTTACCGCTCTAGCACCACTGTAGCACACGTACGGAACACACGGCGGACAGGCCGCCACGGAGAGTGTGTGGCAGTTTCACTTTCACTTGCACCACACAAAACCCCCGCGTTACATCAACACACACTGATGGCCCCGATGGAACCAACAAACCTTGCTGAACGTTCTCGATGTCCTCTTTCGCTCTCTCTCTCTCTCTCTCCGGTCGGCCGGTTTCTGCGGAGGATGCTGGCTGCTTGGTGCCGTTGTTTCTTTTTTTCGCGACGTTTGCTTTATCCGAACCTTCTTCCAAAGCACGCAATCCCTGGACCTGGGCACAGACACACGCGCAACGCACTCGCACACACTAGCTCGATGGAGGCGATGATAAATAATTCGTCCGCCCGTCGTACGCTGTTTGCCACCATTGCCCTCGTCACGATGGCGGAGCAGCAGCAGCAGCAGCCGCACACCCGGAGCACACCGGAACAGTGGGCAAAGGGGATGGGCCGACGAAGGAGAAGGCGAAGAGGGTGGGCGACGTCAAACACCGTCCCCCGTGTCGTTCCCGTGAGCGAGATAAACGGCGCGAGGGCACCAGCGCGTCGCGACGACGCACACACAGAGAAACGCGCGAGGCGTGTACCACCACCACACCACACACCGTCGTCCGTCCACACACACACTGCGGAGACGAGGGATGGTTGCACGGCAAGGGTAGGGTGTAGGACGCGACCGACACAACGACGACGACGACGACGAGACCACGGGGCCGACCGAAAAACCGTCCACAGCGCGACAACGACGATGGGCCAATGACGCCGCTGGCCTCGACGAGAGCGCGCGCCGCAGCCGACGAGCGAACGGCTCAAAGCGCGAGGAACGAAACCGAAGGCCACCGCCACTACCCGGCACACCCTCCTCTCCGCTGCGTCCTGCCGTGGTATGGCCGTTCCCCTCCGGTACGCGCTGTTGACTCACACACAGCGCGCGCCACGGGTCGGCTCGGCTCTGCTCTCCCGCTCAGACACACGCGCGCGCTCAGGGATGGGATTTCTCACGCCACCAACGACAAGCAGCGGCAGCAGCAGCACCCCTGGGCGCCCCGTGCCAGTTCGCTTCGACAAAAAAGCGCTCTGTGAACCGGCTGCGGTGACGGGGTCGGTCGCTTGCTGCTTGCCTGTGTGTTTGTGTGTATGGCTGTGGGTTAAGGGAGCGCCTCCCGACACACACACACTCGCCACACTGCCCGAACTGGCCGTGGCCACTGAGGCACGGAATTACGCCGCGACGGATCGAAGCAGGCCGAGGGCACAAAGAAGCGAACAAACACCGCGCCGCAAAGAAGCAGCCGCTGGTAGAGCTGGTCAAACCAGCGAGCTGGCCACCGTCATCACGTCTGGTTTCCTCCCCTCCTGGCACACTGTACGCTCCAGTTGTCTGTCGCACACACACACACGCCTTCTTATCACTTATTGGACGAAAATACACTCCCAGTATCACGAACAAAGGACATTCGCTCGCGTGTGTGTGTTTTTTTTCCTTTTCAGGACACTCTTGCACACGGCAGGAAGGAGCTAAGAAATTCCCAAAACAGGGCACAGTTGCTCCGCCATGTCACACCAACACACCACACACACACACACACACAGAGAAACGGATACTCCTGGCACGTGGTGCAATGAACTTCTTTTTTTTTGGTTCCTCGTTTAGCGGTTCCGCGAAACAAGTAGGCGCATTACGGGTTCGCCGGCGTTTGTTTTGCTGACTAGCAAACACCACACATCGCTTTCTTTGCTTTCTGGTATGCTAGGCTCACACACACACACACAGTCTCTTTCTTTTTTTCCCTGTGCAGGTGGGCGGCGGATGCACGCGATTGCAATGGTCCCCGGACAGTGACGATGCGGAGCTCGGGCCGTCCGTGTCCGACCGCTTTGACTACTTTTTGTAAACAACATCGTGTTGTGGCCTGCCGTCGGTATCAAACTCACGGTGAGGGACCCTGTGCACGAGAGACATATTCGCGGTCAGTTCGTCAATTGAGACGTAATTGCGCTTAAACGATTCGGTTTTGTCTCGCCAAGCAGCAGAAGAGTCACGGCAAATATGAAAAAATCAGATGTCTCTAAAAACCTTCAAAAACAAAATAAAATGGGACTTTTCACTAAAATTCTTCACGATTACCGGGCTGGATGGCCGACTCGTGTATCGCCACCCTAAGCTCGCTGTCAACGGTCGGGTAACTGTCATCCGTCATCTGTCGCTGCCGCATCCCGGTGAAAATGCCCCCCCAACCGGTCGCCCAATGTCAACGGTTCGCTTGAAAAGTTTCACCGAAAATTCAAATTTGGCCGCGGTTTTTGAATTTTTTCGTCATCTTCGAAAAAGCGACCGTTATTTTCGAAATCGACGCCTGTAAACGGAGTCTCGCACCGACTGCACGCACACAGACACGCATAGGGATGAAAACAAAACAAACCCCTTCCTCCTGCTCCTTCCCCTCCAACCCCCCCCCCCCCACACCTACTCCATCCATTCTTCACAAAAGCGCCAAACGGCAGAATTCGCGGAAGCGACTCAAGAGGGCCACCGCGACCACACACGTCGCTGCCTGTTCGGATTCCTCAAAAAAGCGACTCACGGCACGTTTTTCGTCAGAAATTCACATTTTTTTAATTCTCGGAGCGTTTTTCATCATATCTGCGCGTACAGCGTGTATCGATAAATTCTTAAAATATTCCCATATTAAGTACTCGCAAGTACCTGTTCTCGGTAAAAATTAGGCGTAGTTCATCCCCCCCCCCCTCCACCCTTCCTCAACCGTCCGTTGAACCGAAGGGACTGGCGTGGTCGAGTATGGAGCGCATGTTCCTGATGACGCTTTCGTAGTGCGCCACCCGCTGCTCGAGCTTGCTGAGCTTGCCGACGAAGTGCGCCTTCGGCATCTGCACGTACTCCTCGCCTTTGAAGATGAATTCGCTGATTTTGTCGTCCCGCTCCGTCGCCTGCTGGCCCCCTGCGCTGCTCTCCGCCGGCTCATCTTCCCGCCCTTCAACGGGTTCGTCGTGCGAGTTGGTGGATGACGAAACCGGAGATTTCACACTCTTGGAGGCGTTCGGCACCTCGCCGGAAGCATCATCCGGCTTGCCCCCGTCCTCGTGGTCGTTGTCGACGATCGTCACTTCCGGGTCCGTTTCCGACTGTTTGTGCATGATGTTGCGGAATTGGATCGGCACCAGGCGTATCGTTTTGCCGTTCAGCACCACCCTCTTGCCGGCTGCCTCCCGGTGGTTGGGTGTGATCGCACCGGCAGCAGCGGTGTTCCGCACCTTCACCTTCATTTCCGCTATCTTCGAGGCGACCAGCTTCTGCTTGTGGCTGCTGCCGGCCGACGAAACAGCTTCCGATTTCGGTTCTTCCTTCTGGGAGCCTTTCTTCGAATCCGGCACCTCCTCAACCCTTAGCGTATCCTGCAGCTCCTCGGAAGTGCTGGAGCGAACGACGGTCACCGTGGGGGAACTTAACGCTTCCGTGTCCGTCTCACTGGTCTGCTCCATGTCCGTCGACTCGGCGCCCTCGTTGTCTGTGCAAAACCAGAGAGAACCAACATTGTTAATGACCGCCCTACACACTCATGGACCAACGGCCACCCCACACCAACTACCACTCACCGTCAAGCGGCCGCAAAGGTGCGACTTTCGCGAGCGTCCCGTCCGACTCCATCTCGTACACTTCGACCGTTCCCTCCGACGCGTCGCAATCCGTCACAATCGACTGGTCGAACGGGTAGGGTACCGCATTACCCAGCAGCAGCGTCCGTCGCTGGCTGCGGCACATATAGATGTCGGCAAAGTGGCGCTCGCACAGATACCGGTACCGCTTGTTCTCGAGCAGCTCGTGCGGCACGCCCGCAAACTTCATCCACGTCTCGTAGCGGTCGAACGGTTTCGGGAAGCCGAAGAATGTGATATCCGGAGTGGACACCGAGTTGTTGTTGCACCGGAAGTACGCACAGTGTTTGCGGTTCACGTTCGCCCGGTACGAGTGCATCGTGTGGTGTTGTGTGTGGCCCGCCCAATGGCGTCCGTGCTGGGTGCGTCGGTTTTGTTTTAATTTTGTTTTGGTAAACAACTCCGCATCCGTCAGGCTGGTACCGATCCGTGCGCGATGACATTTGCGCTCGAATAACGGTCCGCTGGGTTGCCAGTTGTCAACGAGCACGGGGTCGAAAAAGTAAAACCACAATTGCGTAGCACAGCAAAACAATCGCAATTAGAATTCTGCCCCTATTGCCGGATCCAAATGCCGCAAAGTCTATTCGCGTCGTCACTGCCAAAGCTGCTCCTCTCCCGGTGGTCTGTGAACTGTCAAAAGTAGCTGTCACGGGTGCAGTTGCAACACGCACCCAGCCCATCCTGGCGTTCACGCACTTCGCAATTTGAATCGCTCGCGTCGGTGGCTTCGCCGGAATCGCAGACCGCAGACACACTCGCGCGAGTGCGCAAACGCAGCAATCATCGTCGTACCGCGCCGCCGAAGTGATCGTGACTCGCGAGTCGCTTACCGAGAACGTGGAAGTGTGCAGCGGTTTGGGAGAAATCAGCGAGCGAGCGAGGGGGACGATAGTGGTGAATCTGTGATGTGACGTTTCTCGCTAACTGCCTCTATTATTTCCGGCAAAACGCTTTGTGTGCGTGTGTGGGGGAAGCACGGAACCGTTGGCGGCGTTACATTGATGAACGTCCCGAAAAAGTGATCGTTGCGGCACTGCCGTTGATTGGTGATAACGAGACACGAGGCGAGGCGTTTGTGTGTTTCGTCACCCCACGCGCCGTACAGAACGGGAGCAGGGCAGGTGTGTTATCTTCTTTGTATGCAAAATTCCAGAAGCGGGACCGCGTCCGTGCTCGGAACTGCATTCCCCGTCGCTGTAAGTTCGTGGTCAAGGCAAACGCTGGATGGTTTACGCTGTCATGCGAGTGTGTGTGTCTAGGATAAGCGTGATTTATTGCGGACAATTCAGCACCATCTTCACACACCCCGAAACGGCCCCCTTCCCGTGCTGCAGCTCTGTTTGCAGCTTCCGACGCACACACGCATAGAAACAGCAGAACGAAGCAGGCGACGGCGATACACGGTGGTGACGGAAAACGATGAGCCTCGAAACCATGAGCGATCTGAGGAAAAAGTACAAAAACTGGAGATCTTACGTGAAGGTAAGGAAAAGGCAAAAAAAAACAACACAAGTACAAAAATCGCTCCTTCTCCTCCTCCTACTCCTCCCCCCGATCAGCTGTTGGTGTGGTGTTGCTTCATGCACATGCAACCCGGGCAGTCGGGCGGTCAACGATCCGCAACTCCGGGGGGCATCACCATCATCGTCATCATCATCGTCAGCCGCAAGCCATCGGACCACGGTTTTGCTGATGTTATGAAATGCCTGCCTGTGTGTGTGCACTACTGGTAAACGTGTCGGACACACAACATGCAAAAAAGCACACAAAACCGCCCCTCGGAAGGGATTGCGCGAAAGGGGTATTTACGAAACGGATTTACCCGTCCGGTGATTTTTCCAAAAAAAACACCTCCCCCTTTCCGATTCAGAATGACGTTCGTGCTGGATGAGTCACACGTTCACAAGTTTTCCCTTCTTTTTATTGCTGCACGATCTTGCATGATCTCCCATCTTCTCCCTCTTTAATCTATCGTTGTAGGCGCCTTGAATGATCGAAAACGAAATTGGGGATTCGGGTTAATTTCATTCACTGCAACACACGGCCACAGACCATGCTTTTGTGGTAAATTTTCCATGCCAACAAATTTTCCACCGTCGATCGCCTGCTCCCTGCCTGCCAGTCACCAAGTGCGCGTGAGAGAGACCCGCGATCGCGCAAGGTCACGCGGGATGGGCGATATTGCATTACGACAGACGAAAGTTATTCCGGCGGGTGGCGATTGTTTTTTTTTTGCTTTTTGCTGTACCGTTGGACGAAGAGGGGTGGCAAGAGATGGCATGTGTGCGTGATGGAGCGGGAGATGTTTCGTCTCGTGGCGTTATCGCGCTTTGTTGCAGAAGCGGCGGCTACGCATTAATTATTTGCCATGTAACATCGTAACTTCCATCGATCAGCGTTGCTACAGGCGCTCTACCATGCCCCGCAAGTAGCAATTGTTTTCTCTCTTTCCCGGTGTGCGTATGTATTATCAATTTAAATGGCAGATTAGCCACTTTGTTTGTTTAATTAGTGTCAAATTGGCGGCCTTATCGAGCTGTCTAAATATGCGTGCAACGTTTTTTTCTCCTCTTTACATTTAAAACAGTCTTATCATAGCGGAGAGCGACCCCGACACCACATACGTCTCTAATCGTTGTTCCACACACACGCACAAGGCACTTATCATTCCGTGCGCTCTGTGCCGTGTACGTGTGTGGCCGCCTTTGTTTTCGTTTGCTCGTGTGTTTTTGTGCAATTGCTTTCGGGCGTGTTTAGAAGGGTTCGTTCGTCACTTGAAGCCGAGTTGCCGTTGAGAGTTGCTATTTCATCTGCGCCAGAGCAGCTGTCAATTCTGCCCTCGGTGTGGAAGGAGGGAGGAGGGCAAAAAAGGGTCGAAGCTGGTGAAAGCAGCAAGTGCGCTCACTGTATTTTTCTGTCAGCATATTGGAAAGAATATCGCGGTTTAAGTGGTCTCCCCCGCCCCGTCTGGTTGGGAAAATGGTCTAGCAGTTGGGTGGTGCTTTGAACGGTAAAGCTGCAACGGTGTTACGGATTGCTCCGCGCACACACAGAGACACACAGCATTCCGAAGTCGTGGCAGGTGGTCCGATTTGCTCGCTGGCTGACTGGCGGGCTCATTCACTGCAAGGGCTCACTCTGTTGAAAAACTGGTCGTAACCAACATCCCCCCCCCCCACCTTCCGCGAAACGCTCGAAATAGAACCCCGAGGCGGAGGAGGAGAAGGAGCCCGATTGCTGTGTTTTGGTGTGTGATGTGCTACTAATTTGTCTCTCTTTTCCCAACTTCCCGTGCTCTACCCCGTGTGTGTTTATGTGTGTGTTTGATTGGTGCGCGGGCCACAGTTTGTAAAGCTAGTGTCGGACGCCGGAATGGAAGATGAAACCATGTTTGGCGAGAAGCAATCGATACGGGACTCGGCCCGCTCGCTCAAGAAGTACGGCAGCATATCCGGCGGAAGTCGCAGCCCGGCCGCCCTGCAGCCGACCGACGCACTGATACGGCACGACGTCGAGCGGACCGACACCCTGCAGGGTCTTGCCCTGAAGTACGGATGTAGTGTGAGTATCGGTCCATAAATAGAGAACCCCACGCACACACTGTCCATCACTTGCTTAACTTCCGCGCTTCATCGCCATCCTTCCCGTTTCCTTTCCAGATGGAACAAATTAGGCGAGTAAATAGGTTACTGCCCACGGATACCATCTTCCTGCGACCGTTCCTGATGGTACCGGTGGCGAAAGATTCACCCCACTATCCTAAGGACCCGGAAGCAATCATACGTCCAAATGCGCTGACCAGCGCCAGCCGGATGCCGTCCGGGGGAAGTGCTAGCACCAGCAGCAGCATCATTAGCAACAACAACAACAGTATCAGCTCGGACGGTAACGGATACTCGATGGGCGACGAATCGCCGCTCGTCTCGCCCGAGGAGGAAAGTCGCAAAAATCTGGAAGAGTTTCTCGGCAAAATCGACAGCTCGATCGCGTCCACCCGGAAGTGCATTGCGGAGGTGCAGCGAAACAGCGACTTTGTCACGAGCAGCCAGAGCGACGACAATCTGTTCTTCTCGTCCTCGTCCGGCGGGGTGGGCAGCGGGAGCGGCAGCAGTGGGTACTACTCGAAACCGCGTGCCTATTCGAACGCATCGTCCTCGTCGTCGATCTCGTCCTACCAGCAGTACCACTATCACGTACCCGGCAACAGCGCGCAGCACGTCGGCGCGGGTGGTAGCGGGGCGAACAACCACCACCACCACAAGCGCCAGAGCTCCTCCGGCAGTGCGGCGTCCGATACGAACCAGCTGATCGTGATGACGCAGGGCAAGCGGGTGCAAAGTTCCCTCCAGAAGCTGGAGCGCCAGCAGGACGAGCTGTTCGAGTTGTAGCATCAAACGCGGCAAGGATATGCTCGTACCGCTAGCGGAAGGAAGGTGCTGCTGCTCACAAGGAGCACCGAGAGCTGGAAGACGACCGACGCTCTGGAAGACGCTGGAGACGCTGGAGACGAGGATTGGGAAAGCAGTGCAACAGAGACGGAAGCTTCGTTGGAGACACAAGCTCTAATGCTGGTACCTTCGGGAAGGTACAACGGTGGCATCGCTACATCACAACACCATTATCGACATCACTATCTTACTCAGCGGTATGTACGGCATAGATATACGTTCCATGTGCAGCTGCAAACCATCGGCGCTAGCTTAAAGGGCAAGCTGGGCAGTATCGTTGGGGTGCTGATCAATCGAGCGCGTCGCACCGGAGGAAGAGGCGTTCTGCTGCCGGCGCCCACCATCCCACACACTACCATCGGAGATACCAACCTTTAATTATTGGGCCTAGGATACAATCTTACTCCTTTTGGGCATCGATCATCATCATCATCATCACGCAACATGAACGCACCCTTTTGCGCACCAGGTGACGCTGAAAGACACGTACACTGTGCTAATTTTGTCTTGTGGCAACCGATCACGATCGTTTTTCGGATGGGTTAGGCATATATTTATCCAACTAGCTTTACAGTTACACTCAACCTAGGGACTATGGGTGCTAGGACGAGTCGCGCCGCACACGTTCGTGCTCGATGTATTATTACCCATTTTCATCATTACTCTATGTGCCTTCATCCACGCAATCCCATACAAAGTGGTTGAGCAAATTGTGCCCCCCCCCCCCCCCCTCCCTATCATCCATCCCCATGCCCCCTTCGTGTGTGCTGCTGCGGCACGATAAGTGCGGTATCAAACAGTGTATTTTTGATGTGGACGTGAGCTTAGTTTGTCCCATCTTTTTGGAGCACAGCAGCATGTTCTCGTGCACAGACGTGCACATAACAGTATTGCAGCAGGATTGTTAGAAACCGATCGCTTGGGAAGCTCTAGGTGCAAATGAGTGTTGATTTAATTCAACAACGATCGCGGGAAGGCGTCGCGGAAGGGAACAAACACACAAAGGATGTATGCAACAGTTTAAACAATCTGACCGAAAGGTGCTACGAGGGAATGATATCGTTATTAGTATAGCATGTAGACATACACACATCATACACCCTTAATCATTGCTTCATTGCACATCCAGAAGTTATCAACTGTTTTTTGAAGATAAGCCTCTGGTTGCCGGATGGTACGGTGTACGGTGCGAAGGGCGCCCGTAGAAGCGACAGCGCGCAGTAAATGACATTAAATAGGTCGCCTTTGTCACTGGTGTCTGCGAAGAAAGTGTGATAATTCCGCTTCGTCAGCTGGACCACTGCGCGTTCCCCCGCTGCGCAATCGTGCCGACCACTTGAGCAAGAGCACGCAGTGTTGTGAGGGTATGAAGCAGACAAACACGCTATCGATTGGACGACAATCGTTGGACAGTGGGGAAGGTAGCATCATTTTGAACGCCGCTGTCCCAATACACCCGTTAGCGACAAACCGCAGAATTGCGCGGCTTTTAAAGCGTGTTTCTATTTTCATCCCAAGCGCTTTTGTGATCGGAACAGGGGAGCTTGGGAGGGATGGTGGGTGTTAATTGCATCCACAATCCGGCACCTGGATCCGGTGCCAGTCAGTCTGTTTGCTGCGTTTTTTTTTTTGCCTTTCGTGCAGCTCATCATGCGAATTGGGCTGAGATTACATTTGCGCCTGCCCTGCGGGATAGTTAAAACTTCACTTCACTCATGTATTTTTCGAACAAGTTATGTTTTAAGCAATGTTGTAGCTATAGTAGTTGTATGGGGGCCTCAGTTCCATAACGCTCATCAATACATATCGTCGTGAGAAAAGAGATTCCCTCCGTTTTCGCAGTTACTCGTGTGAAAAGTGTGGAAGAGTGGATCGACCATACCCAACAATTCATATTCACTAACCAAATCTCATTAAGTTCAAATCCAAAAATGCGAATCAAACACATACAAATAGAAATTCTTGTTCACTGTTGAAGTGCAGCAAATCAATCGCGTTAGGTACTTCCTCAGCAAGAGATTATTTAGAGGAGAGTGGGTGAAATAGTTAAATTTTGCTTATGTTGCATGAAACATGGAAATTGCCCGCGCGTTGCCGTCGAAAAAGGCATGCTCTAGTGTGTATCAAAATCATCTGATTGCGTTCGACTTTCTCATGTAAAATGTGTGTAGGTTGCTTAAAAGTTGAATGTGAAGCGTGATGATGGGCCACCATACGAACAGAGTGTGTGTATGGTTGTCCGCGTATGGGTGTAATTTGAAAGCGAAACAAAAGCAAAAGTTGTAAAATTCTGAATTTTGATTATAGAGTTTATTTTCGATTGTCGATCAAAAGACGCTAAAAGTGTGAAATTCCTTGAACAATGTGAATCTAAATTTGCTTTACCGCTTTTGCTACTGTAAAGCAAACCCTTTCTATTTTATTATAATTAATTTGTATTTTATATTAATTTTGAAAGCGCGGAGACACAGAGAGCGAACAAGATAAACAATCAACCTCATAATAAATGGAAAACAGCCCCACAAACTGAACAATGAGTTTAGAGCTAGGTTCAAAATTGTGATATCATTTATCTAAATGCGTTAAGGAAATTATGTATAAGTCTTCTCCCTTCTTTCCCAATTATTCTCTCCTTTATCTCTTGCCTAATTTATGCTGCCGAACCAGGCAACTAGCAAAATCATAATCCAACCGAATCAAACCGAAACCGAATTAGCCACAAAGCAACGGGAGTAGCGAACGAAACCAAAATTGAATGTAATTGTAAACACGCAAAGATGCAAACTTTTACTGTGTATTATTCCATTACCATCCCCTAAGCCCACGTGGAAAAATGTTTAATGAAAACGCAAAACCTCTGTCTGTCTGTGTAATCTGTAATTGCTGTTTGACGGACACCACACACAGCTTTGGGAAGAAGCTTGGTAGGAAATTCCTCCCGCATTTCTTCTCCTTCTCGTTGCCCACGCTTTATCCCCACTTAGCTTAATTTGTGTTCTCGCGCCATGTACATAGTAGAGACACGCAAAGTGAGATTCACCGTACACAAATACACAATCACACAGACCTATTTTGATGAGCAATCGAGAGCAGTTCCCAGGGTTTTTCGGTAGTTTGTCGCGTGTCGTCGTGCAGTAGCTAGCAGGAAGTAAAAAGGCACCACACCACACTATCTTATGCACAGAGGCGTTATAACAGACCCTAGGGTTGGTAAAACCCTCCTATTGCTGCTGCAACTTAGCGTAGCGTGAGAAGAAAACGAGAGCCTTAGCCGTGTAAATGTGTGTATGATAGTAACTGTAATCTTAAATGGGCAGACCGTCTATCGTGTCGCTATAAAAAAAAGAGCGTGAAAGGAATTGGTGGGAACGAACCCCCTCTGCGAAACACTTTAACCTAATTGGAAAGATTTCGCGCAGAAAGTGCTTGGTGTGTGTGTGTATATAATGTGGAAATTTACAAACAACTGGCTGTAAAGTAAAGGAAGCGAATGGTAAAAAAAACACTGAAAAAAGTGAGGCTGTTGCAGCCGTTATTAGCGAGTCGCGTGAGAGAGGCGAGGGGCAGGATTAAGTATATACACTAACTCGATGAGCGGTTATTGCGATAAAAGATAACGGAAAACGGAAGGGGGAGGAAATACGGTGAGGTAAACATTGAGGAAACACAAAAGTAAACGAAATAAAGTATATCTATATCATGTTTAACCAAACACACAACAACACAACAAAACCTATCTCTCGGACTCCTCTGCGGACAAGATTCGGTTCAAGGGCGTGCTGGACACACTAATGTATTTCGTCCAAATTTTCCAGTTTGATTTGTTAAGAAGAGGACACTTGTGGTGGTGGAGTTGAACAGTAAAAAGAAAATTCGTGAAAACGTGTTGCAAAACAACGATCGCTCATCCCTGTCCTCGCACGATCGTGGAGGAGACGGTGGGGCGATCGTTTTGCTAAATTTCCGTCATGTACAGCCGCTCGATCTTGGCCTCGTTCTGCAGTATGTTGGCCCGCGTGGTGTCGATCATGTCGCGGTACTCTTTGATGTTGACTTCGATCTGCGACAGCTGCTGTTTGAGCGGTTCGATGGCGTTCTCCGTGGCACTGCAATTAGCACGTTCGAAAACGATTCGATTTACGATTGGGAGATCACGCCACAATCATCACCCGTGAATCATCAACGGAGTACGTACGTACCTGCGCTCCTTGTTGAGCTCCACCATGGATTGGGTGTAGATCTGTTGCCAGCTGGCCAGCTCACGCTCCATCGAATCGATGTCCTCCTGGATGAAATCCATCAACTTCCCGAGCGGATTAACGGAGCGCGTCAGCTTCTGGATGGATTCACGCAGCGACTCCATCTGTCTGGCGGACGATTGCCGCTGCCCGGCGGTCCATTCCTGGAGAAAGGGAGAAGGTTAACCAAACTTAACCCGTTAGCACTAAGGAAACGTTGAGAAAGCACATGCAAGCTACTACCATATCCGCCTTCCTTAGCAGCTCGCTGTCCGTGCCGGTGTGTGTGGAGAACTCCTTCTGCGTTTCCAGTATCTGCTGCACCAGATGGCCCTGCTGCTCCTCCTGCTCGGCGGACTGCAGCAGTGCCGTCTCGTCGGCCGCTCCGCCCGGCGGTTCGCCCGCCCTGCCGTACACGAGCCCATCGGACACGGTGGTCGGATCCTCGATCACGATCAAGTTCTCCCCATCATCGTCCAGCAGCTCGCTGTTGAACACTTCCATCTTTACGTTGATTTCGCCCAGCTTTTGCGTCTCGTTCGGCTGCAGTATGACCTCGACGTTCTTTTCCTTCCGGCGCGGCGCACCGGGCCGGGCCGACGGTGGCCGCACGCTCGGTGGTCTCAAGCTGGTCCGTGGTCTCATCACCGTCTCGACCGACTGCTGGCGATGCATCGGAGGTTTCACTGCGGACGATTTCGACTCAACCGGTGCCGCAACTGTTACCGTAACTTCTGCCATCCGTTGCTCCGAGGTGGCAGCTACGTCATCCGGCCCGGCCAGTGCATCCTGCCCGACCAGCGCACCGTTGCTGTCCTGTCTGCTGAGCGAGCTTTGCAGCCCATTAAACTGGTTCATCTCCGAGAGGGCGTTGTTTTCGCTAGGCGTTAAGCTGTTTTGCTTTTTCAGTGACGATCGGCGGCTGCTGCTGTTGCTGCCGGGCTGCTGCTGTCTCCGCTTCTCGTGCTCCTCCTCACCCGATGCCTCACCATTGGCATCGGACAGTGTCACCGGCTCGCCGAACTCTTTGATTGAATCTCTTCGCTTCCGGCTTTCCGGGGCATTTCCACCGTTTACCATCGATTCGGTGCCGTTCGTTGTCGGTTCCGGTCGCGCGGGTGTCACCCTTTCCGGCACAGCCGGTGGTTGCGGTTCCTCCGGGATGGAGGAGATACGTTTAACGCTTTTCTCTTTCTCCTTTCCTTTGCTCGGTTTGTCGCTCTTCTTTTTGGTGGAATCGTTAGGCTGCACTTTAGTACCATTTTGTTTCGTTTTTGCCTTTTCCACCTGTTTAACGGTTGTGCCATTCTTAAGCACTTCCTTTTCCTTCACTTTACCATTCTTATCCTTTCGTCTTGGATCCACCGCGGTTGCTTCATTCTCTTTGGGCTTTTCTTTCACCCTTTCTTGTTTGGATTTTTTACCTTCCTCGCGTGTTTCCCCTTTGGTGCCATTCGTTTCCGGCCCAGCGTTCGGGCCAGAGCCATTGCTATTGACTCCGTTGGTCGTTGTTGGATTGTCGCCTAAATAGTGTCGCACTATTTCGGTTGTGCTTAGTTTTTCCTCCAATATGCTTGCGAGAGCCTGCAGCAGTTCGTTGGTACGTTCCGGTTCCAGCCCGGCAACAATTTTCGAAGGACGAACTTTTAGCTCACGGCCAGTTGTCAATTCTATTGAACGGGGGATTGAAAAAAAATCGTTATGTACCATGAGGTGCATTTATTTTTAAATTTCAAAGCTAAAGTGTCCCCATTTTCGCTGGGAATTGCCATGTCCGTAGTCATACAAAAACATTAAGCAAACAAAAACATTAAAACATTAAGCAAACAAAAAAACAAGTTTTGATTTTAAATATTGATAAGCCCGGCAGGATGACGAATCAGAAACACAACTACAGAGCCAAAAACAGTCCGAATGGAAAATCAATAATCGCCCACCACGGCTGACCACGGGCCGGACAGGTCATCGTGGTTTGAGGTCTAGGCAAGGTCATCGAAATGGAAAGGCTTTTGGACGTGGACGAGCGTAGCACGTGCATTGTGAAACTCTCGTCGCCCGAAACTAGTCCCCCATCTTGTGGCCCGTTATCCGTTGCGAACGCCAACAGCGTGTCTCTATGTCAACAAGGGCGAACCCCAAACCTTTTGCTGATTGACGCCAAATAAACAACGACGCCCTGCCGAACCATTCACGCTCCATACTTACTGACGACATCGATGAGCTTCTGTAGAAACGCCATTTTCGAGTCCCGATCCTTGATGTTGTCCGAGTTCAGTTCGTCCGCCGTGTACAGCCCGTCCAGCGATCCATGCTCTCGAATGATCTGTTACCCCGGCGGATGTGGGAGGGGGGAATATGGGGTAAGGATAAAACAGAAATTCCGTCGCAGGTTACTACGACTGAACTAACACACCAGCAACCGGCAATATCGATCGTGGAAATTTACATACCGCGTGCACGATGTCGTGAAGAAATCGGAACGGTGGTTTTCGTAGCAACTTTTCCGTCAGTGCGGGTCGCTTCACAAACTTGCCGAGGGAACTTTGCGTTCTTTTCAAAACTGTCGCATCCAGCTCGGATGCCATTTTCAGCGGGAACTGAATCGCTTTTCACTATCGCTCTTTGCACGTTATCAGTACGGTGGTGAAGGTATGCTGGCACATTGCTCGTACAATCAATGGATCAATGCTTCCTGCACTACCGAGGAGGTACTCGATGGCCCGACGGAACACGACTGACCCACTTTTGGGGGATATTCTTGGACAGAGCAGCTCGCTCGACGGCAGATACACACGGATAGTGGAACAACAAAGCGAGAACCGAAGGTGTTTGGGCTGGGAAAATGTTATTCTTGATGTTGTAGACCTATCATCGCCATGGCAACGGCTGACGTACGGTGTAGTCACCACGGACAGCCAGGGCGCAACCGTTTGGACAAGGACGCAAGCAGCTGCCACGAACGCAGCCAGTGGGTGTCAATCCGGTAAGCAGACAGATACAAACTACGCCTTAATTTACAATGGAAAAGAGTTATATTTAGTGAGACTTAATCTAACGACGGATTTACAGCGTGGTGTATGTCTGCTAGGGTTGCGTCCACACGACGGAACCGATTTTACGATTAATTTCCGATAAAATTATAGCGGCTACTTCCTGCTTGTCGAGCGGCAGTCTGGAAAGAAGTAAAAAGATCAAAATGAGTGTTCCGATAGTTTCGCATAGTTTTCGCTCTACGTACTTTGCAGCCAGATCCCCACCACCGTCGATCTCTTCCTTCTTCGCCCGACGGTTCGCGTGCCGGTTTGCTCTTGCTGCCTGCGTGTCCTTGGCCGTTATCAGTTGCGTTTGCTTAGCATCTTTCCCTTTGAAAAGGGACGATTTTGAGGATTTCTGTAAGACAAAACAGGGAGCAAATTTTAGTGCGAGTACGCTCGGGACCGACATTCCCCCGGTTCAAACCTTCGTTTTCTTCTTCTTCTTCTCGTACTGCAGGGAGTCGTAGTAGTTGGGCTTTTCGCGCCGGACCCGGCTGGTCCGGCGGCGCTGCACCTGCCCGGAGCCCTTGCGCCCATCGCTCGAGCTGGCGGACGCTGCTTGGGCCGCCTTACGCTTGCCCGCTTTGGTGCGGGACGGCGGCTCGTACACGGCCGCGCTGGACTGCCGCATGCTGAACACGTGGCCGCAGGAACATTTCTTCGACGCAATCGCCACCTGCACCTCACACTCTGGACAATGTTTGGTAATCATTCGAGTTTTTACCATGTTCCAGTGGCCGCCCCGAAAAGAAATTGTCCTCCTTCCATTCGCTCGAATGGACGCCTGACAGCTACTGCTGCTGCTGATGCTGCTGCTGCTGTTTCGTAAACATCAACAAACAACAACGCGGACCAGAGTGACCAGAATACCGTTTTATCTGTATTCCAACCGATTCCAACCATGCTAAAACAGCTGATTTTTCATTCAACCTACCGAAAATCACAGGTTTTTTCATAATACTCACCGAAAAGGCATAAAACCATTTGCCTAATGATTGAATGCAGTAAACTCCATATGATGCATGGAAATCACTACAGACCAGAACCAGAAATTCAACACTGACAACTAAGGCCTGTGTCTGCAATTCATGTGATGCGATGAAATTGGACGGACTGGTAACACCAATTGAAATTCCTACTGAAAACTGCCGATAAAATGTTGACGCTCCTACCGTAAACTGCAAAAAAGATCTGGCCATACTGACGCGGACGCTGCAAAAACGTTGCGTATTTATATTAAGTGATTCAATAGTTGAACGGCTCGTTGTAATTTTGCGATTTTCTTTTTCCATTGTTCGGTAAATTTAGAGAAAAAACTAAATTTACCGAACAATTTGAAGAAAATAGATAATTTTGACTAATAAACAAAAAAACACAACGATTGTGACATCTTGACAACAATGCCGCCAACAAAGCAAGAAAACAGCTGATCGCAGGCTGCATTTGTTGTCAAACTGCACTCTTCTCGCCCCGGCAGAATGGAGCAAACGAATCGGTGTGGCCTGTTTTTCTTATTTTTAAGCTGCATTTTAGTGTTTAAGCTCGCAAACGGTGACTGTGGATGCAACAAGCTGAAACGCAATGCCGAGGGCGAAGAGCAGCCGAAGGAACGCGTCATCTTCCCGGCCGATGCAACACAACACTCCCACTCCGACGGGGCGGACCGTCGTCCGGAGAGCTTGCTCGATCTGGTGGAACATTCCAAGCGGTTCGAAGACATGAGCCTTATCCCAGGAGGTGAATATGTAATCGGCACAAATGAACCTATCTTCGTCAAGGATCGCGAATCACCGGCCCGGCCCGCGACGATCCGCGACTTTTACCTCGACCAGTACGAAGTCTCCAACGCACAGTTCAAGGCATTCGTCGACCAGACGGGCTACGTCACGGAGGCGGAAAAGTTTGGCGACAGCTTCGTCTTCCAGCAGCTGCTCAGCGAACCGGTGCGCCAGCAGTACGAAGATTTCCGCGTGGCGGCGGCGCCCTGGTGGTACAAGGTACGTGGAGCCTCCTGGCAGCATCCGGAAGGTGATGTGTCACGTGATATAAGCGACCGATTGGACCATCCGGTGGTGCACGTGTCCTGGAACGATGCGGTCGCGTACTGCGCCTGGAAAGGGAAGCGCCTGCCGACGGAAGCGGAATGGGAAGCGGCCTGCCGGGGCGGTCGCAAGCAGAAGCTGTTCCCCTGGGGTAACAAGCTGATGCCGAAGGAGCAGCACATGATGAACATATGGCAGGGCGAGTTCCCGGACAGCAATCTGAAGGAGGATGGCTACGAGACCACCTGCCCGGTGACGTCCTTCCGCCAGAACCCGTTCGAGCTGTACAACATCGTTGGCAACGTGTGGGAGTGGACGGCGGATCTTTGGGACGCGAAGGATGCGGCCATCGAGCGCAAGCCGGGCAGCGATCCACCGAATCGGGTGAAAAAGGGTGGCTCATACCTGTGTCACGAATCGTACTGCTATCGCTATCGCTGTGCGGCTCGATCGCAGAACACCGAGGACAGTTCGGCGGGCAATCTGGGCTTCCGGTGCGCTGCCGATGCTAACTGAATGGAGCGGATCCTATTCCTTCTTTGTGATAATCTCAACGGACTCTTCCTGCGGGAAGACTATCTAATAACGACGCATTTTTTACTATTTAAAGCATACAAATAAATGGCCCCTTATTCAAACTAAAACTAGACACATTTCTCCTGTTCTGTAGAGATCTTCCACGATCGAGCTGGAAGAAATTAGCATTTTTCGAATTTTGGATCGCAATCTCCGCCCGGTCGGCGCTCGATCCGTGCTCAATCCGACCAGCGTATAAACGCAGGCTGACGTTCAGCTTCGTTAAATCCGCGGCTGCATGTCGTGACGTTTTCGTTAAATCTCTCCCGAGCGAGAAGAAAAGCAAAACGAAGATAGTGAAAAAATGGATGTTAAACACAGAACCGTACCGAAGCAGGAGCAATAATAGTTAGATTAAGTGTGATTCAAAAGTGACCAAAGGTAAATACGGTCGAGCAGAAAGTGTGGCCCTTTACTGAGCTAGTGTGGAGAATGTGGTTATCCGCGCCGTAACACGTATGCCCGGTGCAGAAACGAAGTAAAACTGGGCAGCAGCAGGTTTTCCCTTCTGGGGTAGTGTGGTGTGTGCTGCTGATCTGGTACATGTGTGTTGAGCAGTGGCGGGGAGAAGGGTGTACGGTGGTAGGGCGAAAAGGTGGAAAAAAGGGAACGGGCTCCTCGCGGTCCGGTACAAAGTGCGTGCTCGGTCCGCGCGCGCGTTTGTGTGTGTGTGGAATAGTTTTTTTTGCCGCCCTTTCCCCACTCTGATCAACCTATCGAATGGGCCCCCCCGTGCGTTGTTCTTTCGAGTGTTCCAAGGGTGGCAACATTGTGTCCCTGCCGGAGAATAAGCGTACTCCACATGCTAGGCTGTCCCCGTGTGTGTGTATGTATGTGTGTTTCTGTGTGTGAGCTGGTGTGCTGTAGCCCCCTTGGCCAGTCGGTGGTGGAAATTTTTCCCTGTCACATAACTATCGGCGGCGGCGGTGGTGCCCTTTTCTTTCTTTCGACGATGGTAGTGTGCACGGTGTAGTAGTGTAGTTCAGTGGTGGTGTGCACATGACCGCACAAGGTTCGTTCTAGCGAGAGCGGAGTGAAAAGAAAAGCCAGTCGGTGAGAACCCGTTTCCCGCACGATGATATCATCCAGTGACGACGGCGAAACAATCTCCAACCCCGCCAGCCAGCCAGCCAGCCAGCCAGTCTGTAAAAACGTGTAGCTCCTAGGTCATAGGCCGACTTCCGTTCGCGACCCCGGATGTACCAGAGGCGGAGGGGGAGAAAAGGCTCCGAAAACGTGTGCGTGTGTGTTGTCTCCGTTTGGCCGTGCGGAGAAAAGGGCGAAGAAGAAGCGCCCAGCGGCGAAGAGAAAGACACAGTCGTTTGTTGCGCCCCTGCCTGCCTGCTTTGATGGCACATTTCGCACACACACGCACCGAGGCCAGCGCATGTACGCGACACCATTGAGCCCGCCGTACACGCACACGCACTGCTACGCACGTAACATCGCAACACTCGCTGGAGGTGGCATGATCGGACCCAAACGGATAGGAGAGAATGGCTGGCCGTGTTGTGGACAAGCCCCATCTACACACGCGTGTGTAGCTGCGTATACGCACGCAGCGAGCGTCGCGAATTTCGGAGTTTTACACCCCGCAGGGAAAATGGAAACAGGCGCTGTTGAGCGGCAGTTGCTTATTGTGGTGATGTGTAGTTCAAACTAGATATTCCATTTTCAAAAGAGTGACCTTTTTATTTCTTCAATCGTTTCGCAAGTGGTTTGCAAATTGAAGGAAGGGAAGGGAAGCAACAAAAAAACTACTACAAAGGCAGAGGGGGCTGCTACTCCGTACGTTCGAGGACAAAGGCGACATTCACCCTCCGCCTCCTCCCCCCCCATTAGGGTGGGGTGGTGTGGGCGGGTGTGTCCGTGTGCCCTTTTTGTTCGTAAGTGTGTATGCAAACCTGTTTTGCAGCAGCAGCAGCAGCTGATTGGCACACGGGGCTGGAATTTCCCGAAACACGCTGGCGGCTAAACTTTCTAAATATCGAGCCCGCGCGTTGTCTGTCCGTTTGGGTCTAAACGATTACGAGTGGCGGTGGCGGGAGTTGCTGCTAATTCGCCGTTTGGCCAGATTAAGCATGGTGTGCTCCAGCTAATGATAGTGTCTGGCCAGTCTGGTCTGCCACTAACAAGCATTGCTTCTAGAAGACTCGCTAGTGTCTGTACTGCGTGTGTGTGTTAGTGAGTTTTGTCCCTTTTATCCCACATGGTGCAAACACTGATGTGATTAGAAGACAAATTACCGTTTTTTTTATCTTTGTTTGTAAATTGCATCATGAAGCGAACTATTTTTCCAACGCAAGGAACGAACCACACACTCACACGCTTGCACCCAAGAATAATCCATATCTGTACCACCTCACATGTGCATATGTACACTTCTCTGTACGTGCAGTATGCATCCGTCAGTGATTGGAAGCAGTTGGCGTTTGGAGTGTCAATCGAAGTCGGCTGATTACGGGTTGCGTGTTTGTTTGCCTTCCCCAAAGGAAAGGAGATTACCACCGCTTCTTTCACTCTCTCTTTCTCTCTCCTGGAACGCGAGAACTGCTTCTTGCTGTTTTTTTTTACACAAACGATTAGAATGGAATGTGGGAGGGAAGATGCAAGAGAAGCAAACATTTTCCCATACAGCACGGCCGACGGCATTGGACGGCTGTGTGCAATTCCCTGCAATCTTTATCATACTCTCACTCTCTTGCTTTGGTGCTCCCTCTCGCTCTCTCTCTCTCTCTCATAATCCCTCTTCTTGCTCATAATATTTGCGTTAAAAACAAAAACACACCTCATTTATTGCCTCTCACACCAGCGGCACACACAAAAAAGAAGGGCCATTCTCTTTCCCTCAAACGAGACAACTACACCCACCCACACACCCAACCAGCCACCACAACTGGTGCATGTGCATCATGTGCAAAAGAGAGTCTGATGCACTTCCGCGGAAACTACACACAAACACACACTCACACCCACACAAACACGCGATTGCACTTGGGTGATTTAATTTTTTCCTCTCTCTCTGTACGCTCTCTCCCCTCTCTCTCGCTATCTCTCTTGTTTTTTTGTTGTTGTTGCAAAAATTGAGAAAGAGATATGGGGAGGGTTGTCGTGTCGGCCATACATACCATGCACCACGGCGCTGTGTGCAGCTGCAGTTTCAGTGCATCTCTCGCGCAGGGTGCACGGTGTATCGCGACATCATCCTTCTTCGGCGTGCCTGGTTCTGCTTTTGTTTTCCATTTGCGCAATCTTTTCTCGCGTCTTTTGTTGTTGTGATCGATTCGTGCGTGTGTATGTATGTGTGCAGCTCGATCAAAAACCAGAAGAGGGTAGGTGTGGTAGGGTTAGAGGCGGCAGAGGACATCCTCGGCCGGGCCAATCGCACATTCCGAAACGGTCATTTTGTCTGGCGTAATTTGAAATCCGACGTCCTGGTGGGGGAGGTCCAACCAACCAATGCACCAATGCCAATCAGTTCCAAAGTCCAGCAAGGAGCACACCAGGAACACCGCTCACACACATAACCTTTCACTGCCATCTTTCACCCTCCGCTGGCCCTTTGGTTACAACGGGAGACGAGCATCGATCGTCATCAACTCAACCGACGGTGAGACGTCTCTCTCTCTCTCTCTCTTGTCTATTCGCGCCGACAAAGTGTCCGAGAGTTGGTTCTAAATCGAAGATCGCGGGATTGGGTTCGATCTAGTGCGTTCAGAAGGTGACCAAAAGACCATATTGTCACTTAAGGTCGACCGACACTCAAGGTAGATTAGGGGCAGGGTTAGCTGCTTACCCCCATTGTGTGTGTGTGTGTTTTCGATTCTTGTGTCAGTTTGCCTCCCAAACGCCCACGATAATGGGCCTGGCCTGTAACAATCTGGCCGGCACTCGGGGTCTCTCCCTGAAGGTCTGTGGGGTTTCGTCAGTACACTCATACGCAAAACAGCCCCGAAGCGCACAGCACACCGCGCGAGCCTAGAGAGCTTACTGTGTTTGTTGGGTGGTTGGCTTTGCTGGCTGGCGAATGTGAAACAAAGTGTGATATAATCGGTTGCAATTGCAGTTCGCGTGTTCGCGCGCTCGCCCGTACGCCCTGTTCTTCGTTCGTTTTGTTCGTGCAGCGTCGAACCCCCTGCCGCCGGGGGTGGGGGAGAGCTAGTGTGGTAGTGCGTTCGTCGCTCTCTTTTCTGCACGGCATACGGATGCAGCGGCAAAGCTGCAGCTGCATTTAATCACACATGTGCACACACACACACAAACAGAAGAAAAAATAAGGTACAGTGCAGTACGGTCAGCTTCTCGAGCGCGCACTGGTCCGGTGTGCGCAGAAGAGGGAAGGCAGCGAGTGAGTAGAGAAGAAAGGAAATCGCGTTGGTGTGGCAACAACTACTACCACCACCACTATCAGCACGTGTGTTTGTGCGGTGGCAGGGCAAGGGCTACTGTGATGAATTTATGATTAGATGGGAGATGAGTGTGTGGCACCCGCGAGACGGGGGAGCTGTGTGTGATACCGCGACAAGATGACACGAGTGAACTGTGAATCGATGAGTGGTGAGCAGTGAAAAAAGACAGCTGTGATGTGTCGATGTTTTTAGGTCCATCCCCTAAACATTCGTCCTAGAAGTACGTTCTAGCCAGTAAGTCTGGCGTCCTTTGCAAAAGAAGAATTTCACATCCGAATCACAACACACACCACGCCGTGTCAAAAAGTCATCATCGGCTAATCACTCCCGACTGACACCAGCAGTGAGTGGCGCGAGAGGAAAATTACCAGCAGCAACCTACCTACACACAGGCAGAATAGAGGAATGCTGCGCTGCTACTGTAATGTCCCGGTAGTGAGCGCACGTGCACGAACGCAGGGGCTAGAGCGGCGGTTCGGTCGTTCGTTCGTTCGTGAGTACGCGGCCAGATAATGACCACAGTTCGGGGCACACAGAGATAGAGAACAACGCAAGCGGACACACGCGTGTCGATGGCGATCTGGTTCTGCTGTTGTGTGTGTGTGGCGTTTTTGTGCGTGTAGGATGAAGCACACACACCTACATACACTCTTCTAACTAACCTGTCGATTTAATTGACCGACAAAAAGAAAAGGGTGACCGATGAGTGAGTGACACGCGCGCGATACTTCCATCATTTCAGCACGATTGCACACAGTTAATCGATTAATCGGAGGGGGGGTGGACGCTGATCGTGGCTGTTTTACGGTTGCGGTTGACACTTGCTCCCGGGGAAGTAGGACAATCGTGACGTGGGTTCGCTTTCGTTCAACTTCTTTTCTAAAACGGTTCTAAAGCTCTGATTACTAAATTACGCCAGAATCTTGCACATCGATTACTTTCTGATCTCGACTACCTGCACCTAGATTTGCGAGTAATGTAAAGCCTTTGTAATGATCATTTTCTTCTTTTTTTGGCACTGCAATGCTATCGTATCGTGATGAGCGTTTCACAAAGATAATGGCAAATACTTGATACAAACTCGATAAAAACGACCAAGTGTATCGTAAATCGATTAAGATAATGAGGCTACCCAGAGAAGAAGCGAAGACGGGAACGCATGGAAACAACCAGCTGCTTGATCCTTTTCACATTGTTAGCGACCTTGAAAGCAACGGGGGGTGGCATGAACTCTCTAGAGCGGGTCAAAGGGTTTTAATGGACTCAAGCACAATGTTTTGTCGACACCATCCCTTGTTTTGTTGTACCACAAACACGAAGAACCATAAATATTCCGTTCCCAGTGTGGCCCAAAAGGTTTGTGACCTGTTTTGGTGTAAGGGTCCGTTTCCCGTCCTTCGTGTTCGGTGCAGGTAACGCTGAGATAAAGAGTTTTCTTTAGCTAGGTTATTGTTTATTTAACTTCGATGAGGCTTTCACTCGATTAGTGCTGGGTTCCTATGCCTTTTTTGTGAAGATTTGCCCAAACCGACCGCAATTGCAGCATAACTTCAATGGTGTTATCTACACTGACTTTTTAGACAAGACAGGTTTAGAGTCTAGACTTTTTAGTTTATTTTTATTTTACTGAGTCTAGACGTTTTCAACAAGTCGAGTTTGCGGCTCTGTACAGCACTAAATTACCGCAAATTGCCATTCGCTGACACGTGAGTTTGCAGTATTTGGGCAGTATTTCAAAAATCTATAATTTGAAGGCATTGTGGGCCACCATGTGATGTTTCTAGACGATATTTGTGACGTGAAGGGCTTCTTTTTGAAGTAGAATATTGATAGTAGAATCGATTTGTGCAATACAAGGGAGCAAATAACAATCAAGAAAAGTAAAAGCTACATTCACATTCCATCACATTCACTCCAAATAGTCCAGGTGTAGTTAATCCGTAGTAATTGACGTTCATTCGAGACTTTAATGAATTGAAGCTGAAAGCGAAAATATAATTCAAAATTCATTAGGATGTTGTTAATCCCATGCGGTTAAATGGGTAGAGAGAAAGAGAGAGAGAAAGAGAGTGAAAGGAAAAGGCAACACGGTGCTCGTGAGATGAAAAAAAAGATGAAGAGCGTGAGGAAATGCATAACATCACAGCAACCCGTGAGGGAAAGGCCTGTGCGTATGTGCGTGTGTGCGTGTGGCTGTAGAGAGAAAAGGATAACATCCCTGCCACCGGAATGAAAAGGAGCGCCGTACAAAACAAAAACAAAAAGCCCTTCCCCTCAAACTATCGGTGTCCTTGGGCCCAATGCCCTGCGTCATCCTTGCTTCATTCAACAAAAACGCCTGCTCAGTACGGTTTACGCTCCGTAGTACGCGGCACTGGACTCGCGTATTACATCCTACGTGTCATGTTCTACGCACAGCCTGCCTCAATTCCAGTAGGAAAGAAAGAGCGAAAGAAAGAGTGAGTGAGAGAGCCCGTGTGTGTGTGCGTATTTGCGCGCGCGTGTGTTTTTGTTATTGTTGTTTGCGCACGCAAGGTGCTTGCCCTCTGTTGGTGGTGGCGTACTGTTTCGCGTTGGTCCCGCAGCCAGTACGCTAGCAGCAGCTCCATGGTGTGTTCTTGGTTTTGTTTGCATATCGAACCATTTTCGGGAAGGCCAAAATGGTGCATTATGGGTTTTTTCGCGTTTTTATTTTATTTTCATTTTTACGTCGTTTGGTTCTTTTGGTGCAGGAGGTGGTAGCACGTGGCACGAGCAAATGTTGCATTCCGCATGTGGCGGATGGTGTGCGCACTGGCGTCAATAAAATGCATTTAAACGGAGGGTACAAGAATGTGCTGACGATGAAATTCCTTTCAAAAAGACGCAGTTAGTAGTAGAAACACGTTTGATTTGAGGAAAGAAGAGACAAAATGCGTAGCAGTGAATTCGCTTCACTGTTTAAACTCATTTGTGTCATTTGCAATATCTTCAGCTATATCGTTTAGCAATGTTCCAAATAGAGACTTTTGTAAAGCCACAACCAAGAAAACATTGCACAACATTTGTACACGATTGTATTGAAAATGGGTTGTGAGCCCCTGAGATTGATATTCGGAATAATCGATTGCAACAAACGAACTGACATCACATTTTCCTACACGCGCTTTAAAATGTCAAAATGCTAAATAAGTTGGAAATTTAATCCACCCAAACTCGTGCCGGTGGTAAGGTAATGGATCCGGAACCAAAGTAAAAAGGGCAGCAAAAGTTAACCGCAACCACCGATTGGTCAAAACCTTGAAACCAATGCCAGATCGGAATCATTCTGCTGTGCAGTGAGTGTTGTTCAAGAACAAAATACTTTTTATTATTTTTATTTTCCCTCTTTATCCATCATAGTTGAATGACATGCAAAAATGCAACCCTAAACCAGCCTTGGAAACCCCACTACAGGGTAGACGAAGCAAAAAATCATCAACCATCAACTATCGAAAATGTCTCCCGCACAGAAACAAAGCCGAACGCCGAACTTTGTACGGCAAGCTAAAGTCCCTTCCCCGAAGGTTGGCTGTGATCGATGACCTGTCTGGGTGTGTGTGCATTGCCGCCTTGTAGTGTTTGGCAGGAGAAGGAAACCTTCCGGTTATGAAACGTCGGCCACAATCTACCGGCAACAAGAAAGAGCTATAAAGCTGCACACCGAAAGGACGTGGCTGCAATTAGTGGCATGCAATGCGTTTCTGCTTGTCACAGAACAAAGATACACACAAAGTGTGTGTGTGTGTTTGGGTGTTGTGGAGCTGCATTAGTGGTAGAAGAATTAACCGTATAAAGAAGGTTGACACTTGGTGCCGATTTTTATGTCCATGATGCGATTGTAAACCACATATCGTGATTATTTGGGACGCTTTTTCCCGCCCCAGACATGCAATTGCCTTACCTCCTCGGCCTTGCTTGTTGCATATTTTCTTACTTGCTGTGTTCTAATTTTGTCGTCCTCCATTACGTCGTTTTTTTACTTTCAAGTGGGCTGCCAGAGTATAAGGTATACCCTTTTGGACGGTGGCGTTACGTACGCTTGACCATCACAAACTGCTCATTATTGGATCGATAACGATAGTGGCGAACGTATACCCCCTCTCCGGTTGAAAGGGGGAAGTAGGTGGAGTGGAGGGTGCTTGCTAGACACAGTTAGTAAGCGGTTTTTAAGCCACTGGTCACGGCACACGAAACTTCCCCATAACGTGACAACACAACACGCCACCACACACGGGCTGAGGAAAGACCACCGGCCACCGGGAGGAGGTTGGCCGGAGGTGGTTGTACCTCGTCGGTTGATGGTGAGCGAGACACTTTATCATTGCGATTACTGTTTGCTATTTGCGGGCAATATATACACACACACACACGCGCAAATACACAGCCCCACACAGAGTAGGTGGGTTTCTTCGCTCCTGTCACGAGTGAGCTTATTATGATGGAGAATGACGGGAAGATAATTTAGTTTAAATAGTTCATGATGTAATGGTGTGTGCCCGTTTCGTGCCTTTGTAAGATGCTAGACTTCCGTCTGTAAGGGAGCCGTTCAAGACGTTGAATAAAAAACGGAAGATGCATGCATTCATTTGTTTTAATTCTGCGGCTGCATTCTTTTAATCCTTGTTGTAACAACTGCACGTACAACTGAACGTTGTTTGTTTGTTGATTTAATTGCCGTATAGCTCATCAACGGAATGCGCAGCAGCTGCTCTAAGCAGCATTTGAAGCATTTGTGTTTGCATTTGTGTTGGCTAAACTGCTCAGGAAAGCAATTTACGACAGTCGTAGAACAGAACGATCGGTTTATTCGATATTCGACGAATTCGGCTATGAATTGGATCACAATTTAGCGTCGCAACTGGTTGTAGCGCCCACGGTGCTGTGGTTAAGCGTCCGGTCTTTGATGTCGCAGGGGTGAGGGATGAGTTCGAATCTAATCTTGACCTGACCCTACTTTTCAACGGTGAGTTTGTTGGAAGAATTTATACTATTTGATGTTATAAAAAACTTTTCCAATAAGGAATTGCTTACTTAAGAATGCTCCTCTAATAAAACAATGATTACATCTTCTGGATGAGAGAAGGCTCTCTGAGCCGCTACGTTGCATTACATCATCATCCGTTCTTGCTTGTAAAAGACACAACCAATCTGCACTCAATTCCTTTAAGGCGCGATCGATCCATCGTTTGACTCACGCGTAGGGGTGAGATCACTCTTCTTGAACTGAAGAAAATTTTGATGCATTTTGTGTGTTCCGTGTGTGTGAAAACCAAGACCCTACCCCCAGGAGAGTCCCTTAAATTCTGCCAAGTTTGCGTCCCGAACCATGGGCTGCGATGCAAAATTATTCTTAGAATGACGTAATCCACTGGCCGCGACCGCTCTTGACATTGCCCAGACCCCGATAAGTGTGTACCACCACTACGGCACACACACTCTCTCTCTCTCTCTCTCTTTCGCTCTCTATTTGACGCTTCTGTGGTTGAGCCCTCATAAAACAACGAACGACGAACGCGCGATCCCTTCCCACCGAGCGAACCTTCCCCAGACACACGTTGTAAAGCGCATTCAATCCGGGCCCCACACAGCTGTGCGATGAGCTCATGGTGGGAGATGGTGTAAGCGATGTGTAAAACAAGAACATAGAAAACAGAACCATGATGATGCGAAGAAGAGTCAAAGTCGGTGTCGGCAGCAGTGATTGTTATAAGAAAGAGTCCCGCGACCGCCTTCTGTGTGCATTTCTCGCAGTGACCGACTGTCACACTCATTCAAAGTAGAGGATTGGGGCGATTGTGGGTGATCGCAGTAGCAGTTGCTGCAGTAGCAGCCCCAGCAACGCCGCTCTACCCTCGCAGCTGTTACTACTGAGTCTCTCTGTGTCATCATCATCATCATCATCATCATCATCATCGTTGTCGTCTTCTCTTGACCTAGGAAACTGTGAGCGGCACGCATTCGCATATGTGCGGCGAACGAATCAGGCGGAGAAACAGGTTTAAAGCTTCCACGCCGTAACTGGCCTTCCCACTTCATTCAAATCGCTCGAATCGCTCTGCCACCGGCGACGAAGAAGAATAAAAAGAAGCAGCAGCATCGCGCTCACTGGTGCGTGCGGTTCCCTCTCGCGCACACCAGCCGTACGCAATCATATGTTTGCGCGCGCTCGCAGGGATGCTGCAACCTGTTTCTTGTGGCGTTGTACTTTTTTTCTTCTTCTCTCGTTTGTGCAGCTGTTGCTATTGATTTTGCGAACGAGAAGGTCTATGTTTGGCAGTGCCTGTAGTAAAGCGAAGGAGGAATGCTGCATCACACAATCAGCTGGCTGAAATTGGTGGTGAGAGGGTACACAGCAACGTCTTGCGTCTTCCGTACGGTTTCGTACTACTATCGCGATCGAGAACGGATGGGGAAGCGTATGAAGCAAAACGATTTGTGTGCCGCATGTGTGTGTGTGTGGGGGGTGTACTGGAAGCGGCATATTGTTGATGAGATTTGTTGATTGGATGAGGGCTTTATTTAACGACGCTTACATACACGCGCGCTCCCGCGCGCAAAACGATGATCTAGCGCGACTCTAGCGCGACTGTTCGTGCGGCACCACTTAACACGTACGGGAAAAACGGAACCGGACGGAACCGGATCGTTTGTTGTTGCATTAGATCAGCCGAAGCTGCAGCTTTTCGCAGCTTTTTTGCGATAAAGAGCGTACACGCCACGACGGAAGTATTGTCTTTCATGTCACAGATGATCTTTGCTGTTTTGTTATCGCTCTTAAAGACTGTTTAATGAATTGCGTGTCGTTTTTCTTATCTGCACTCTGTTTTATGCTTATTGTTTTTGTTGTATCTTTTGTAGGAAAAGGCTAGTGGATGCAAGCCAATACACGAAGGAGGTGCATGCAAGAGGAATAAACACAAAACACGGAACAATAGCAGCAGCAGCAGCAGCAAAACAGTAGAAGAATATCAACGATAAACCAAAAGTGTGCGTGCGTGCATGTGTGGTTGTTGTGTGAAGTACAACACGTGAAAGACAAAAGCAGCACGCACAGAGAGGAGCAAAGTGTGTCATAAACAAAAGAGGAAGAGAAGAGAGACCCTTAGGGCGAAAATGGCGAAGGAGTAATAGAATCAAGATTGGGGCAAACAGAGAACAGAAGCCGCAACGGAACAAAGGATTGTCCAATGTAAAGGATTCGCGCGCACACACACACAACCCTTACCCTACCGAACGACGAACGTCCAACGTGTGTGTGTGTGTGACGGTTATACTGATAGCTGGACAGGCGAGCGACCGGGTACATATCGGCGCGAAGAGCGAGGACCGGCGGCAGGGTTGTTCCCCCTCCCCACCCGGCTCGGCGTAGGTCCGCGACGTGGGACAAACCCGAACCGCCGCGTGCGTACGTGCAGTTTACTACGGCACACTAAGAGTAAAGGAACGACGGGTAGCAGCAGCGAACAAGAAGAAGAACAAGCGGCAAAGCGAGAGTACTTGAACAAATCAGCAAACGCGAACAAATTACTTATAGGCGGCCGTGTATCGTCGGCGTCGGTGTGTCTGTTAAGTGAGCAGTAGCAGCAGTAGCAACAGCAACAGTGTGAGAGCGTACCCTCAGCGTAACCTAATAGTGTTGGCGGTCTCTTTTAAAATTACGTGTAGCCAGAGATCCGCCAGACCAGCAAAACAGGGGGAAGCGAGAAGCAGCAACACCGGCGAGAACGAGGGGGCAACAGCGTCAACCCTCAAACGAGATCTACATACGCGTCTCTCTGTACTTAGGGAATAATATTCCGCCAGCTAAGGGAGCAACAGCAGCAGCAGAACAACGTTTTCTTGGCGTGGCGAACAACAGTAAAGACTTACACGATTGCGGCCAGTGTTACAATTAGTAGGAGAAGGAGCACTTACAAAAACAATACTAATAATAAGGCCAAGTACAACGTCCTCTCCGCTGTCGTTTTTACAGGTGTGTTTGTGTTGTGTGACGGGTAAAGTGAGGACCGGTGTTAGGCCTCCAACCCTCCACCTCCCCCAGCAGTGCCCAGTGAATCTGTGTCTACACGGCTTGACCGAGCAGGGGCGCAAAAAAAAGTGGAACACAGAACAGATGATTGTCGGTTTAAAATTAGCCATTTCTGGTTACTAAAATTAAACCTCAAAGAGCTGTCGACAGTGCTGTACTGAGCGGTTACCCCGAGAGGTAGATCGAGTGTGAGAGGAGGCACAGATAGAGGAGGAGCAGGCAAAAACAAAGCACAGCACAGCAAACTCTTGCTCTGCTCTGCGTTTGTTGCGATAAACAGAGGAAGCAAACACGTACGCAAAACGATCAAATTTGGAATCCTGGGAGAACTGGCAGAATAAAAAGTGAAACAATTTGAACCGGTAAGTGATAGTAGACAAAGCAGCAAGAAGGTAAACAGGGAGCAAACTCGAATGATACTCGGTTGTTTTGTGGACAAAAACCATTGCTCCCTCCAAACAAACGGAAACCTGAAACCCGAAGCCGGCAGTGTGGCAAAGCTGTTGGGAAAATGAATATAGATCCATCGGAACAGGCACAAGAACAGGAAGAGCAGCAAACGACGACGGTGGCAGCGACGGAATCGGTGACGGTCGAACCAGAAACATCAGCAACAACACCACCAGCAGCAGCAGCAGCAGCTCTAGCATTACTAATATCCCCATCGTCACCCTCGTCAGCGTCGACCGTTTCGCCCACTGCTTCATCGATTTCGAAAAACAGCAGCACCGACGAGGTCGATGAAACTACGGCGGAAGCAGAGCAGCACCCAGAAGAAGCAGTGTGTAGTGCCGAGTCGGTGGTGACGGCAACGGCATCGACGGCGGCACCACACCGAGGGGAGGACGAACAACAACCGCAGCTAAAAACGGCACAGCAGCTTGAACTCGAACAGCGAGCCGATGAAGATGATGTCCACCACAATAACAGTCCCGTTCGGCAGCAGCAGCACGGTGAGCGGTCGCCAACGGAACTGGCGGGCGCTGGGCCGAACGCAACGATGACACTAGAAGCGACCGATACGCTAGCTCAAAACGTGACCACCGACTTAAGGACACCCGATACGGATGCGCCAGCTACAGTGCCAGTGCCGGAGGGCGCGAGGACGGAGGACGAGTGCGACAGCGCGAAGGAGGATGGTGCGGCGGGCGAGGCGCTGTCGAAGCAAGAACTAACCGCGGAAGCCTTATCACCGAAAACACCACCATCGTTGTCAGCGAGCTCGTCGAGCTCCTCCTCATCCACACCGTCGACGCCGTCCGTGAGCGAGGAGCGGCGCCTGCCGGCCGTGCCGGAAGAGGATACGATTGCAGCGGACGAGGAATATCTTAGTAGGGCCGAGGGCGAGGAGACGCTAACCGTATCGAACAATAATCCTGCGCTGCTAGAGGTTGAGCTCACGGCGCCGGTGCTCGTTGACGATGCTGGCAGTAGCGGCTGCATCAATGACCACTACAACAACAATAACAACAACAACAACAACAACGACGACGACATCAGCAAAGGCAGTGATAGTGACTTTCAAATTGTGGGTGACATCAGCAGCAGCAACACCACGCACACGCATGACAGCGAACGGACTGAGGATGGTGGTGACAGTGAGACGGCAACGTTCTTATCGTCCCCAGCCAGTCGCACCGACTTGGAGGAAGGCGTCCAAACGTCTGCTGCGGCACCCGCCACCGAAATAGCCCTAGGACAAGGCGAACAGCGGCGGGGCTGTGTTGCTCCCGGCGAAGGTGGCGACGAATGTACTGCTGCCACCTGCCAGCGGGCCGGTTGCGATTGCGAGCATTTGGGAAGCCGTGTTGATGTGTCGCAACAACCACCATCGCCGCCGCCACTGCTGGGTAAAGCCGCTGGTAGTAGTGCTGACGAGGAGGAGGAGGTGGCGAATGAAACGAATGACGACAATAACTGCGAGTTGTCCGTAGCACCGATAGAGATAGTACAAACCGAACCGTTACCGAGCGACGCTAGCAGTACAGTGCAGCGACAGGGCGACTTAATTACCACTGCCGATGTGGTGGCCGTGGCGGAGGTGGATCAGCAGAACGGCGATGAACGGCAGCAGCAGGAGGAGGCGAATGAAGGTGATGTGGTTACGGCGGCGCAATCTGAGGAGAACGAAACGTGTGCCAGCAGAAGCGATGCGACCGATACAACCGTGGACGCATCGCCATCTAGCTCGTCATCCTCTTGTTCGTCTACTACTACTACTACTAGTGCACCCTCCCCATCGCCACCGTCGTCGTCCTCGGTTTCCTCGTCGTCTTCGTCGGAACCATCGCCAGAAGTGGTGTTGGCCGGATCCCAACAAGAACCTTCTGGCAAGGGAGATGATGGTGATGATGATGCGAGTCAGCTCGTCGGAGACAATCGACCGTTAGGTGATGGCTCATCGAAAGGACACTCCCTTGAGGATGGTGAAGGATTTCCCGCTGTTACGCACCATCGAACGCCACCCGACCTTCGAACGGTTGATGCAGATGCTGCCGTGGTTCCGCAGTCGTGCAGCGAGGACGACGAGTGCCGCAGCATTGGTAGCGGGCGACACAGACAGGTCACGACGACGGGCACGCGGTTGCTAACGCTAGCCGAGGAGCTCTCACAGGCAGGCGCAGCAGCAGAGCCTTCGTCACTGTACGCGACCGTCGCAGCACCGTCTTTAGCAGCAAGCGCACCGCCACCGTCCACAGTCGTAGATGTCCTACCAAAGAGTGCTGCCGGCACAGCAGCAGCGGTGGTCAGTGGTAGCAGCAGTAGTAGAAGCACGTCGCCCGTTCTGCACAGCAGCCTGAAGAAACCGAGCAAAAGGATGGTGGTCGCGACTGGCGCCGGAACAGTGGCAGCAGCAGCGGCAGCGGCGGTAGAGACGGCAAAGGGCGAAAACACGAGGCGAGTTTCCTTTCCGAAGGATGCGCAGCTTATCACCGGGTATCTGGAGCCCGTCAACCCTTGGTCCTGCAGTATGTATCTGTGTACATTCACCCAATCGCATTGCAAACGGTAAAGCATACAAGCTCTTTTTGCTTTCTTTTCCCTTTCCACAGTATCGATTTGCGAAACAACGGAGCTGCTGGAACTGTACCGTAGTTCCTGCAAGCGACACAACACGGTGCCGCTCCAAAGCGTGCTGGAGCACCTGCAATCGCTCGACGCCACGAAGGATCGCGTCCCGCTGCTCTCGCTGAGGGATCAGCATCTCACCTACGGCGGCTGCGAAGCGCTGGAGGAAATCTTCAAGCACGTGCAGTACCGGTGCATCGACCTGTCGCACAGTGGGCTGAACGATGTGACGGCCAGCGTGATGTTTGACATCATCGAGTACTACGAGGCGGCGACCGAGCTGGACATATCGGACAATCTGCAGATGTCGAGCAAAAGCTGGACGGCGTGCATCAACATGCTCAAGAAGAGCCAGGCGCTGAACGTGCTGATAACGCGCGGTCCCACGATATCCGACTACCAGGCGAACAATCTCGCCAAGGCGCTGAACGCGTCCGCCATACACACGCTCAAGCTGGAGCACTGTGTGCTAAGCCAGCAGCCGATCGCATCGCTCTGCAACGTGCTGAAGCGCAACGAAGTATTACGGGAGCTCTGGCTAGCGCACAACCAGCTGAACTGCGAAGATGCGCAACAGATTGCGAATTTGCTGCGGTCGAACTTTTACATTCAGCTGATCGACATCTCCAACAACAGGATCGGGGTAGGCGACATTTTTTACACAAGATCAACACACATTCAAGGTCATTACATCGTTGCTAATGGGGTTTGTTCTCTCTTTCTCTCTCTCTCTCTCTCTCTCTCTTTCTCTCTCTCTCTCTCTCTCTCTTTCTATCTCTTTTTTCCAGGACAAAGGCGTTGAGCACATTGTGAATGCGATTGTCGAGCAGGCGGTGTACTTTAAGGACGTGCAGGACAAGAAGCGTAAGAGTGATCTCAACTTTTCCGATCTATCCAGCAGCCTGAACAACATTAACAACAGTGCGAAAAACTACTTCCCCCATCAACGGCTACGATCGTCCGATTCCGAGTCGATGCCGGCGGGCGCGGAAGCCGATGAGGACAAATCGCCATCGCCCCTAACTCTTACCCCACCAGTAACGCCACCGTCGACTCCCGCTCTTCCAACCACGTGCGAAACGGGCACGGAGGAGACGAAGCAGGTGGCACAACCACAGGCCAGCAGCGACAAGCAGCTGGAGCCTACGAATGGTGACGCCACCTACGCGGTAGCAGCGCCCACAGTGTATACGATGCAGCAGCAGCAGTCCAACAATGACGAAACGAACCCACCACTACTACCGCCATCATCACCATCAGCATCATCAACATCATCGTCACCGCTCACCCTGCCAACGCTCGGTGCTGTTGCTCCGTCGAACGTGGAGCTAGTGGAAATGAGTACAAAACATAGCGTAAGTCTACAAACAACTAGTGATAGGGAGAAGCTCGACGCGGTGGCAGCGCGCCCCGCCATGATGACGGCCGAGGAAGAAGCACTGATGAATTCCTCTAGCGGCGGAGCAACGGCCACGGTGGAAGCGGTGGCGTTGGTGACAGCACAGGAGACAGGAGAGCAAGCGCTGAGCGATGGTGATGGCGAGAGCAGGACGATGAGCACCTCAGCGGAAACAGTACAAACCGACCGCAGCGAGTCGACGGTGGTTGTGCGAGAAGCTAGCAACGGTGGGGCGGAGGAAGAGTTGACGGGGAAGGACTTGGATAAGCATTCGGAGAGTCCGGTGCCGCAGGCACCTAAAAAGCCCCGGCTGGCGAAGCAGGACAGCGTGCTGACGGAGTTTGAGGCATCGATCGCGACCGCCATGGAAACGGGCGAGGACGGTGAGGGGCTAACCGAACAAAAGCCGAAGAACAAACTGAGTGGCGGCGAAGGTGTCACGATACCTTCGGCCATCGAGGAGCAGCCGAGCTCGGCGAGCGTGATGGAAGAGGACGTGCCAGAGCTGTGCGCCGACTACGATGACGATGGTAGCAATTTCCGAATTTCGCAGGAGAATCTGTTCGTTGAGCTTGGCATACCGGCACTGAGCGAGCAGGAGGAGCGCCTGGAAGCGGACAGTGGTGCGCCCGATTCGCCGGGTGATGTGTTTCCCCCGCTCGTCGCCGTACCATCGAAGAAGGATGAGCTGCAGCTGCTGATCGAAAAGTCGAAACAGTCGGCGACAGGCGAAGCCGTGGCCGATCGGCTGGAGCAACCGGCTGTGCCAGCCACACCGCAGAAGACGCTGGGCGGAGACAGGGAGCGAAAAAGTGCCATTAGCAGTGATGAGCGGCCGGTAGCAGCAGCAGCAGCAGCAGCAGTAGCAGTGCCGGCAGCTACTACCAAGAAGAATCGGACGCAATCGAGCAGCAGCGACAGCTACGTGCCGTCGGCGGAGCGGGCCATACAGAAGGTGAACGTTGAAATCAAGGACAGTGTGCCGCTTTCCCGCTCGCTCGACTCGGTCGGCGGTGAGTCGGAGTCCGACTTTGAGAGCAGCAGCCCGTTCCGCACGACCGCGCCCGGTCCCTTTCCGAACGAGCGATCGTTCAGCTCCGAGAGCCTGAACAGCGAAACGTCCATCGATTCGAACGACTCGAAATCCAGCCTTAAAATACACGAGTCGAAGTTTGCCGCCAAAAACGGTACGCTGGAGCGGCAGCAATCGAACCGGGTCTTGAACCGGGACGCGGCCGGCGCGGAACAGGCGGCCGCCAATCCGGGCGGGCTGCAGGTGCTAGTGTTGTGGAACAATGAGATGACGCGCAGCTCGGCCCGTCACTTCCAGCGGCTGCTGGAGAAAACCAGCACGCTCGACACGCTGAACGTGGGCAGCAATCAGCTGTGCAATAGCTTTGTGGCCGGCATCAGTGGCAGCTTGAAGGCGAACACGACGCTCACCAACTTGGGGCTACAGGGTGCCCATCTGTCGGACAAGGGCGTAAAGACGATGGCGGAAATCATCGAGTTCGGCGGCAACTCATCGCTGCAGCGGATCGACCTGCGGCACAACAACATCCAGAAGGCGGGCTTGGAAGCGTTGAACGAGGCGATGAAGTCGAACAAATCGGTCACCCGCATCGACCTGGACGATACGCCGCGACGAATCAAGGTAAGGTGCGGGCGAAGAAAGCTCGGGACGCTTTATTAATCCTTAATCCCCCTTCTCTCCATCTGCGGCAGGACACATCGCTGGACGGCGTCGGGTCGGAGTACAGCCGGCTGGTGAACAACATCCGGGCACAGTGCGAACGGAACAAAAACCCGCCGGAGCCGAGTGAACCCATCAGCACGACGGTGCGGCGGGCGCGCGCCAACTATCTGAGCTCGCGCAAGATTTCCCTCACCTGTCCATCGATCAAAACGTCGCCGAGTGCGATCGCGGACAAGCAGCATCTGCTCGATCCGAACGGTGGGTGCAAAAAGTCAACCGGGGGCCGTTTACGCTCACCATTGCCCAGTCCCATTCCTTCACCCGCTGCCTCGCCAGTGCCGAGCCCGTCCCGCAATCGATTCCACGTGTCGCGAGTGAGCGATTCTGGCGGTGGTGGTGGTGCTGGCGGGACGGCGTCATCGCCATCACCCTCGTCGACCGGTAGCTCGCCGACGCTCTTCTTCCCCTCGAACTCGCGGTTTCGCGTGGTGACGGTGGCCGAGCCGGATGCGGCAAAGAGTGCTAACGGTAATCCGTACCGCAGCAGCAGCACGATCAGTCTGCCCATGAGCAAATCGTCAGCCTCATCCTTTGCCATGGGCGGTACGAGCTGTGCCGGTACGATGGCCCCTTCGGCGGGCACGATCAATCGGCGCCCGGTGTGCAGCTCTGCCCCGACGCTCTCGTCCTTCCCTCCGTCGCCACTGTCGCCGCTGGCTGCGGGCGGGCCGGTAGGGGGACGCGTCGCTGTCGCTAGCCAAACACCGTCGCCACTGTTGCCTCCCTCATACAGCACGGGGTATCACAGCACGGGGTATCACAGCACGGGGTTCCAGACCACCACCATGCTACCGTCACCACTGCTTACGGCGGGATCGTCCCCTACCATGCCTGGTGGGTTGGTGCCGATCGTCGCAAACACCGCCACGATGCCATTGGGAATCCCACAGACACTACTACAGCAGCAGCAGCAGCAGCACCAACAATTACAACCACAGCCTCACTATCAGCCACAATTCGTTCCCATGATGCCGCAGCAGCAACAGCAGCCGCAGCCAAACTATCACTTTATCACCACGTTTGGCCCTGGGAACAGTACATCGATTCCGCTGCAGCCAATGATTACCCAAATACAAAAGTACCCTAATCTCACCGATCCACTCGTAACGCTGCCACCGCAGCACCCAATCCAACAACAACAACCATTACAATTACAGCACCCACAACAACAACAACAACAACAGCAGCAGATTCTACCACAGACACCGTCATCCTACACGGGCAAGGGGCGTCAGCATTCATGCGAATCACCCCATCAGCATCAGCACAGCAGCAGCAACACCAGCAGTACCACGCTGCACGATTCCGTGCTCTCCTCCACCAGCATCGAAAGTCCGGACCTCGAGGTAAAGCGGTTCATGTCCGGCGGAGCGCTGCGGGACGACAGCTGCTGCTCGTCGATCAGCAGCAACAGCATCGAGTCGATCGATAATGCACACTTCAACCTCAACACCTCCATCAGCTCGACGGATGAAAGCTTTGATTTGATCGTAAACTCTCCACCGCCGGTCACTACCTCCGCAATTGCGAGCAATAGCTTCGTACAGTTGCCGGCAGGTGGCACAGTAAGCTGTTCCTCCGAAGTGAGCCCTAACGTTAGCTCCATTTCGCGCATCCCGGAAGAAGAGAGTACGCTGATTGCTAGGCAGTCGGCCTCCTGCGGTGGTGAGCCGCCGAAGGCAACGCTCGATGCGCCCGCGAGCTTTTCTTCGTCCAGCATGGTGCACGTGCCGCTGGCAAGCTCGCAAGAGTCGCTGTACGATGTGCATGATCTATCGGGCTCCTCAAACTCTTCAACTGCTGCTGTTGCAAATCTAGCGCCAACGGGGAAACTCCAGCCGCCACCACCGACAGTGACCGCTCTCCCGCCGGTGCCGACCACTTTCTCAGGTGGCAGTGTTCTTCCTATGCCAAATACTACCGGTGCGGCACCCGGCGCGGCAACCCTGTCGGCGGGTGGCAATAATTCCAACGAAAGCACGCTCACGTCGGTGCAAAACCTGGAGCGCGAACCGACAGTTACCAAGCCGGCAAGCCACAGCGAGAAGCCACCGCGCGTCCGTAAGACCTCGTGGATACTGGGCGGCAGCGGAAGCAGCCACAAGCACGCCGATTCGAGCTCGAGCGGTGGCAGCACGCCGACACCCGGCGGTGGTGGCAGCGGCTACCCGCCCGCCATCGAGAAGCTGCTCAGCATCTTTCATCCGAGCAATCTGTTTTCCTCCAGCAAAGCCTCGTCCGCGTCGTCGGCCAGCCCGCCACCGAGCGCGGCACAGGACGGTTCGCAGCCGCCGTCGCGCAAGGAAAGCCCGATGGGCGGGCTGTTCTACTGGGCGCATCACGGGGCGGGCAGTGGTAACAGCAGCAACACGAGCGCCAACACCAGCCCCACCAGTGCCGGCAAAAAGGAGGCCGATCGGGCGGCCGCGCTGAAGGTGAACGTTTCGCCCGAAACTACCCTCACGCCGCAACAGCTGCAGCCGCTGCAAAACCAGGCCCAGGTGATGGCGCAACTGCAGTCCAGCTCCAGTCATCCGCAGCAGCAGCAGCATCACAGTGCCGAACGTATGCCACGGCAGCTGAAGGTGGAGATGAAGGAAAACATTTCGCCGGAAAACACCATCACCAACAAGCTGCTACTGTCCTCGAATGCACCCGCTGCTGGGGTGGATGTGTCGACCGTTTTGATAGCGCCCAGCTCGCCAGCGCTGGCTGCTGCTCCGATCGTGAACGTGGCACCGGCGACGACGGCCTATGCGAAGGTTATCTTCCAGCTCGGCGGCGATTACGACGAGTCGGAGGACGATATCGATACGCTGACCAGCAGGTACGGCAACCATCCGGGCTTGGGTGGTGGTGGCGGTGGCCAAAGCGGGCCGAGCAGCTTGCTCGGTGGCAGCACCACGAGCAACAGCAGCGGCATCAGCATCGGCAGTGGCACGAGCGCTGGCGAAATGATGAGCGGAAGTGGCGGAATGTTGGCTGTGTCACCCTCGCCGAGCACTACCAGCGGACAGTCGGCCACGTCGGACACGGTCGTGGTGCTGAGCCATCTCGGGCAGCTGGCACGCGATTCGCTCAGCATGTTCAAGAATCCCAGCCTTACCTCGCAGGACTCGATTTCGATCCGCTCGATGGACTCGCTGACGGAGATCGGAGGCGACACCAAGACAGCGGCGGGACGGAAAGATGCATCACCGGTGGTTGCAGTGACCGCGACTGTCGTGGCACCACCACAACCACCTACATCCACCGCATCGTCATCATCAACTCCATTGGCATCCGCGTCGGCGGCGGCCCCGTTGGTGGCCGACATACAGTTTGAAACACGCTAGGGCACAGGGCAAGCAGCGAAGGGTGATGGTGGCAGTACTTATGTGAACACAAACTGTCCAACACACTGGTTCATCGGTTGGGTGTGCGTGTGTGTGTGTTTGGGTGTGCTTACAATATCTGTTAGGGTTTCGTTGCGTTCGGTTCCGGGCGTGTGCTAACGTGTTCGGTTTGTTGTGCTTACAAATGTTAACACGGGGGAACACAGTGCCCTCCTACAGTGCCTACAGTGCCTCATCTTATTTGCGGTCAGTTGCGGCAAACAGTTAAGATGTATTGCCCCCTTTGGAGTCCATTGCTATCGAATTACGTTTACGAGCTACAATCCACAACAGAGAGAGAAAGAGAGAGAGAGAAAAAAGCAAGATCATATTGATAGAACTGTTTTCAGTTAACAAAGAACGCAATATGGCCTGTTTTACTTTGAATCGCAAAGAGGTTTTTTTTTTCCTTCCCTCCCCCCTCCCCATCAAACCATTACCATCCTTTCAGTCTACTAGAAAAGAAACATAATGTGCCTTCTTGAATAATTGAAACAATTTAAACTTGGAAGCTGGAAATTGAACGAAAACCGCGATCACCTACGCGTACTCAAGCAAGCAAAAACTAGCGCGCTGATGATGAAACGATGCAAGTTGGCCGATCGTCTACGAAACGAGCACCTGGAAGCAAAGCTACTAATGAACTCGAGGAAAACATACATCCCCGTTGCGATGTAGAGAAGAAAGATTGCATTATTGGATGAACCACCAACTTTGATATACTATACTTGACTGAATAGGTTATATTATATAAAAAAAAAGGAATACACAAACCAGAAGCGAGAAAGAGAAGAGAGAGAAAGAGAGAGTAGAAACACTGTGTAAAATCCCAAAACGGATATACCGCAATGATGGCGACTGATAGGGGAAAGCGTGAGCGAAGCAAAGAAGTAGAGAAAAGTGGACATAACGTTTGCTATCATAAACCCCCCCCCACCCCCTCCCCCTCCCTGGATATGCATTATTCGGTGCATTCAAAGTGAGGATGAAACCAAAACACACAAAACAGACAGGCCCCAGAAGGACAATAGGGTAGGCCCAAGACCGATCATCGCTTTAGTTTTTGGTTGAATGGGCTGAACGAAGCAGTGTGTGTGTGCCATTTTTGGTACAGAGCTTTATTTTACTATCCCATTCCCGGTCTTGGCGTTGAATGGATTGTACCATTTTACACCACGCATCAAGCAGCAACAGTGAAAAGACAAAAGATATGATTTTTCTGTGCAATCGAACAGCGTGCGAACAAAAAGAAGTGAAGCGCGCTGCCTGCTATTAGCGATCATTTGAAAAGATCGCAATTGTGATCGGCTTCGTATCGGGAAACGGTCAGCTCGATCACTCTTTGCCGCACAGTCAATGAAGGTGAGATTGATGAATGAAGCAGCAGAACCCCCTCTCCCCCCCCCCTCCCTCACCTCTGCCCGAGGATGTCTTTTTTTAGTTTAACTAACAAGCATTGAAATTGAGTTTCGGTCGCTTGTGCTTGTGGTTTTTCGTTGGCACCAATCAGCGGTCTAGCGGTTGGCTGTTGGCCAACGAGCTGCCACCGGCACTGTCGCACAGGAACGGTGCAAAAAAAAGAAGAAATGCATCTACGAAGAGTGCATATAGCCATTACATTCTTTCGGCGGAGTGTCCGCTTCCGCACGAATGGGCCAGTTGGCAGCGTTCAAGTGACAAACCAATTAATCAATGGCCGTGGGCGGCACCAACATCAAACATCAAACCCATTTCCGCCGACAACTGACAGCTGAGGGCTCTGGCTTGGCACTGGGGTAGGAAAGTGTGTCCCCCCTTTAACTGCTTTCAAAACAAACGTTGAAGAACAGGAACAGAGGAACAAATGAAACGTTTGAAACAAAAAGGCACGATAACTCGTACACGAACCACACACACACACGCACGAATGGGCAAACTGGTGTAAAACGAAGGATAGGATTTATATTGCGTGCATTAGAAAAAGTGGCAATCGAAATGGTCGAAACGAAGTACTATAATTTTGCAAACGTTTAATTTCTTAAAAATATTTCCCTCCCTCCCCAAAAAAAAAAAAGAAAAAGAAAAACGTGCGTAAAACAGCGTCGGGCTGAAACACGATGGACCGGATTTTACGTACACGTACTTATTGTTTTGTTTAGTTTTGTTTTTGGCATACGTTTTACTTACACGGCATCACGCATTATAAATTTAGGCAAACGTTTACTTAAAAAAAAATAACACTGAAGGGAAAAACAAACCACAGCCCCCCTGGAACCCACAGTTAATGGATGGAAAAAGATTAGCTATATGCACACAAAATGCAAAAAGAGAGAGAAAGTGAAGTAGGAATGATTGATCGCAATCGAAATCGTAAAGCGCGTGAATCGAGAAATGTCTCGCCCCACATACACACGCAACACACGTAAAGAAAAGAGATCGAACATAAAAATCCCCTTTTCTTATCATACTATCATCGAAATCACCATTCATGTCCCCGCCACAGTCACTCACTCACCCACACGCATATTGTAGAATCGAGATTCCATGATCATCTCTGCCTGCCGGTCTGGGGATCATTACCTGGTACACTGCTGTGTCACACGACCGAAAGCAGCTCCTATTGCGCTGTCGAAAGCAGAGCCATCTTCAGGACCGATAACCGATTTAAAGCCATACAGCGATTTTCCAATATCCTTTCACGCACCAGGCGTACTGTATGCACGTGCTGGCTCTGTTGATCAATTGATCTTACTGCTAATCCGGTCTTCTAAGCGCGTCTAATTGCTAATGCGAGGGGGTGTGGGTCCGCGCGCGCGCTCGTGCGTTTACTGCAACCTAGTTTCCTTCTTCTGTGATATACAAGAAAAGCACACTTGTGATAAGGTGAAATTTATTCGTACATAATTTTTGTTGCTATATACGTTTTGTTTGTTTTAATTTTGTTTTTTTTTTGCTTCCTTTCATTTTCCTATATCTTTCTGTTGTGTTTAGTTGTTCCTGCCTTTACGTTTCCCTTGAGCTTTCTTTTGTTCATTTCCTTGTTATTGTTTAGTGTATTTTTGTCAACTTACCTGATAAACTTTTTTTAAAAAAAAAGGTACGAAATGCGTGATAGAGAGAAAGAGAGAGCGTGAAAGAGAGAGTGAGCGGGAGAAACATTCAAACAAAGTCAACGACAAGAAGGTGTGAATGTGAAAAGTGGAAAACATTAAAATATTGATTGAATGGTGTAAAAGTACACAAACGCGCGCGCACGTGCGTACGTACACCTCACAAAAGCAAGACGCAAAGCAAGACAATTGATCAACAGGGCAGGGTCGGCAAGTACAAGCCCTAAAAGCGCGAAACATACAACATTAATTAACCTTTTTTTTTTTTTTGGCAGAGTGGCAAACAAACATTTACGCGACATCACGCCCCCACCACACCCCCCACCCCGAAAAACCACCCAAAATCACTCGTTTATGTTACTACGAATTCAGTTGTAGAGAACACAGAGAGAGAGAGAGAGCTACAAACACACACACATTCACGTGTTTGGGTGGGGTGCCACCTCCACCGCATGCTCAAGGAGGAAAAGCAATAGAATCTAACAGAAAGAGGTGCTATATGCGCGTGGCTAGGCTAGGAGGATTTAGGATGTCGATGCGTCCCTCCCCTTCGTACATTAATGCTCTCGGATGCGTCATCTACCCCAGTTCCTCCCTTTCCCACAAACCACCACCGACCCCTCCACCGACATTCTCACTATTATTTTTGCCCACCTTTCATCGTTCATCCTTCATCGCTGCATCATTGTTGTGTTGTTAGCGGAAGAACGTAAAACAATAATCAGTACCGACAATTTACACACCACACCTCCTTTAACTTTAAAACGGAGCGATTTTTATGTTAAATTTTCATTTCATTTATGTTTGTTTAGGCGTCTCTGTGTATGTAATGTGTACTTGTGTATGTGTTTGTGTGTGTGTGTGTTATCCTTAACTGTGCGTCGTCGTACGTACGTTCATCTCTGGTCGCGTTTTACATGTTTCGCAATCGCAATAGAACAACACATAAAAACACACACACACACACACACAGGCATGTATGCATACATATACACACACATCCACATACCTTTATGTAGATAGATTTTTTTTAAATAATTTTATTATGTTGTACGTTAATAAAAGTCGAAAAGTAACCGTTGAGTTAGCTGTCTCGCTCGTGTAGCAACTGATCGTTACTCTGTTGCGCGCCCATCCCTAACACGCCGTCATCGCACGTGGTGCGCATGGAGCGTGTTGCGGATAGGCGCGTTCATCTAACGCGCGTCACACACTTTTCTTCCTTTTCTTCCGTTTTAGTGGATCCTTCTTTTAATGAAAAAACGATAAATTTTTAATCCTGATTCCTCCTCCCTTTTTCCTCTTTCCTTTTTTTCTATTTTCCACTCCGCCCTTGTCCCCGATCCCCTCTTCCCCACAGATGGCTGCGGTGCGGCAGTACTGCTTCAGCTACGCCTCAAGCACGAGCAACAGCAAGCCAAAAAGAAGCTAATGAAATCCAAATCCTTGCCCGACATGAAGACAATAAGTTAAAGGAGCGAGGAGCAACGTGTATCCGCTGCGCCATCTTTCTTCTGTTCTGTTCCTCCCGACTCCCCATCCCTCTCCTAATGTGTATCCGGTTACATCCCCTACCCCCAAAGGGCAAAAGGATACGCTGATTTTCTGTGTGTGTGTATTTATCTCCGTTTCTATACATCCGTTTGAAATAAAAACTTCTTCTTCTGTACTGTATCTTTCATCCATCTACGACAACCTTGTGTCGTGTATAGATGTTAATAGCTTGGAGTGAAAGAAAAAAAAAAACGCTGCAACGTATCTCTCCCATTGAACTTAAGCTTTATTTTTTAGCCGCTGTCGCTGATGCTGCTGCCGCTGCCTCAGCCGCTGCCGCTTCCGCCTGTTCTTCCTGTTCCAACTTTTTCATCAACGTTTCCCGCTCCACCGCCAGCTGAATCTTGCGCTTTTCCGCCTCGATCGCGTCGAGATCAAGGTTGGCGGTGCCGAACTTGTTGTGATGGTGCGTTAGCAACGGTTCCTCCTCCGCGTCGGTTTGCTTTTTCATCGAGTCGCGTATCGCCTGCTCGCGGTTCGTGTGCCATTTGTACTGCCAAAATCGAACCTCCTCCATCGTGGTACCGGTGGCACGCATTATCCCGAGCGACAGTCCACCGGCCAGGCCGCCGAGTGCCAGGCCAACGAGCCCACCGGAGGCCATCCCGCGCAGTCCCATGCTGAATTTGTACATCGCGCCCGTAACGCCACCGGCCGCCAGATACTCGTACAGGGAGGATTTCCCTCGGTACACCGACACGACCGTTTGAATGCCACTGGAAAGTGAGGAAGCGTGATTACACTAAAGGATGCATAACCGCAAGGGGGAAAGAGCCACTTACACATAGCTGGTGGTGAACAGTGCCAAACGCCAACCCCAACGGAATGCTCCCTTGGCAAAGTTGAGCGTAACCTGGTCCTGTAGTTTCTTTTTTGCCTCGAAGCTAGACTGGAACGCCGTTGCCTGGTTGCGCTCGAGGAAGTTCATGTAGGCGACGCGAGAGTTCACGAACCCACCGTAGCAAGCGCCGAACAGGAAGCCAAGAAAGCCGGCCTGATAGATGGAGTTGAGCTCGCTCGATACTCGGCCAAATTCACTGCAACAAGCCAAGGTACGTTAACCAAATGGGAGGAAACCGGTGCTCCGCATACACTTACTCAATCGTAAACATCATCTGTAGCCGCTCCACGCCGGTTTGTTTGTCACCGGGCGCCTCCTCGTACATGCTCTGTACGGTTTTGGTGTCGATTTTGACCTGATCATGGTCGTTGAGCGTGAACGGTAGCAGTCCAGCCGACACAAATCCGCCTGGAACACAGAACCGGTACACCGCACGTCGAAGCATTCTTCACTGTTTGTCCAGTCGATGCACAAAAACAGGAAAAATCAAACGAAATATTCACTACCGCGGGCTGGTTTGCATAACTGCGGGTGTTTTTCTTCTGTCTAGCATTTTGACAGTCAGCTGCTTTGATGTGCCGCTGTAAAATGGCTCTATTGATGGTGATCCACTATGGCAGAGCGCAAGGTAAGCCGCTGTAAAGAAAGGTGTTTGAATGGAAACCGCTGCACGACAAGCGGTGCACGTGTTTTCCTAGAGTCGCGCTCATTTTCCTATTAAATTCAATGGTGCTTTACGTTGCGTGATTGATTATTTGCAAAACTACACAATCAAGTATACTAAATGTAAAATTTTTGTCGATATTTAATACAGTTTCTATTAGGTAAATCCCCCTGTAGACTTGAAAACGGAATATTGATGTATGCAATTATCAAAATCATAAAGATTTTAAAAATCTAATCAATTTTTTTCACAGGAATTTTAGAAACAATTTCCCCACACAGCGATTTAGCTATGCGGTTATCTCACACGATCTCAAGTGAGCTCAAGTGAACAAAAAACAACTTCAGTGGGTTAAACTTTCACTTTCTGTCAGTCAGATACAACACCAATCGCGGTTCTTGCAGTGTAACATTCCATTACATCGTTTATCATACAAATAAAAGAAAAGAAAGGCCTTCACTCAACATCACCTTCATCGCATGCCAGATTGTGATTGAAGGAAAATTGCACTGACCATAGCGCCGTGGCAACCGACGGCAATTGAAATCCGTCACTGTTACCGTTAAAGCTTGCTGCACGAAAACCGCACACACTTCCTCATTATAATATGATGGTTATGAAGCGCCGTTGCCCGGCCGATGCTTGCTTTCGGGTGCGCCACTCGAAGCTGCGGAACTGTGTCAACAAAAAACTTTCTCCTACTCAACACAAAACACTTACCCCGACTACGGTCAGCATATTTTGGTAACACGACGACTCCAACCATGATGATGATGGTGATGGCGTCGATGATTGTTGATTGTTGGTTGCTGGATCGCTTCGCGCCTCAGTTTCGTTTTCGATCCCATCGTTGGTGGGTGTTTGGTTGGCTTGGTAGGCTTTGGAATAGCTTGTGGCTTGTGTAGCGTATCACATCGAAAATGCCGTTCCCATACAGCATAGACTTTGTAGAGCCCAAACAAAACGAACAGTTGCTGAAAGATTTTCATGGTTTGTTGGAATTGGTTTGTGATTGATTAGTTTTTTTTAATACGACTCGTCGCTTTTTTAGGAGAACGTACCGGATTTGTACAAGTCGGCGAAAAGCGATGGTTTTTCCCGTCCCGCTTCAAGCAGTATGCGGAAAGTTTATACTCTTTCGAAGCACGCCCGGACGACACGTGGGTAATGTGCCTTTGCATTTTCAATTAAAGCCGTTGCAAGGCCTACTGATGTGTTATGTTTATCCGCAGATCGTCACCTATCCACGGTCGGGCACCACATGGTCGCAGGAGATGGTTTGGTTGCTGTGCAACGAGCTTGACTTTGAAACCGCGAAAAGCATTCCGCTGACGCAGAGATTTCCCTTCCTGGAGTAAGTACACCAAGTTCAGTGTGAAGTTAAAAATTTAGATGATTTGTGACACTCATTTCCTACAGATTCCATCTGTTTGTGCACGATGAAGTGAAGGCTGAATTTTTGAAGGAAAACGAGCACGACGTAGAAAGCATGAAGTTCATCGAACAACTTTCTCAACCGGCCGGTTTCATGTTGGCGGAAATGAAGACGCCCCGTTTCATCAAGACACATCTGCCCATCTCGCTGCTACCGCCGAGTGTGTTTGAGCAGAAGGCAAAGGTACGGTGGGAGATGAAGGGAAGGCATGCATATGCAAATGTTATCAGCATGCTCCTCCTCTGTTTCACAGATCATCTACGTCGCACGGAACCCTTCCGATGTGGTTGTGTCCTACTACCATCTGAATCGACTGTACCGAACGCAAGGATACGTTGGAGATTTTGAAACCTTTTACAACTATTTTGAAAAAGATTTAAGTAAGTAATTTATCTCCGACGGACCGGATAAGCGATGTAAAGGTAACACACAATTTCCCCCGTCACGTTTAGCACCCTGGTCGCCGTACTGGGAACACATCAAGGAAGGTTGGGCCGAGCGGGATCGGGAAAACGTGCTGTTTATGTACTACGAGGACATGAAGCGCAATTTGCCGGACACAATACGCAAGACGGCAGCCTTTTTGGGTAAAAGCTTCTCCGATGAGCAGATCGACACCATGTGCACCCATCTGGACATTCGGAACTTCCGCCACAACAAATCGGTTACATGCGAGGAGCTGAAAGCTGTGGGCATACTCAACAGTGGCGAGCAGGGGTTCGTCCGCAATGGTCAGGTTCGGGGCAATGCGGAAGAGATGACGGACGATATCAAACGACGGCTCAATGAGTGGACGGAACGGAATTTGAACGGAACCGATATCCGGTTTCCCGATTGTTAGTAGTGGCCAGTGTGGGGATGGAGAGCTTGCATTGCTGTAGGATCGATATAAAAGAGTTTTGTTGATGGATTGGATATGCTAATTTTTAAAATGTTTATTTTTTATTTTTTAATAAACACCCCAAAAAACAACTTAGGTCTTAGGCTGTGCTCTGATTGGATTGTCTTTGTGGGAAGCAACACAAGAATCACACACTATTTGGGAAACCAAAATTTTAAGTATTTGTAATTAAGATCTCAATTTCCAAAGCATTTTAATAATTTATTTTTAGTGATTTTAATGCAACTCCATTTTGATGGTACACAAAAAATCACATGTTTAACAAGTAAAGCTGTTTCTTTTCACATAAAACGATAATTTAATATTTGTAAACAACAAAGTTATGATCATTTTAAAAATTGTATGCAAAAATAATACAATTTTAACTAAACTGACCAATTTTTTGATCATTAAAACATCTCGTTTGCATGTCTGACGTGTTTTGATGTCGCACGAACAAATTGTCAGACGAAGCATTTGCTGCGTCAACCCGTTGCCAGAGCGCATGGTAAGCTCTCATTCTGATTTGGACCAATCAGCGCTCGCCAAATATTCTTCCAAGCACCACGTAAGGAAGACTTCCCATACGTAGCACGGCAAACGCTGTGGCTACTGTGACGTCAGCTGTACCGTCGCATTGGAGTGAGCACAGCAGCATGATTCAATGGCGAGAGCTACACTGTGGGTACGACTCCGGTCGGCGGCTTGGTTGCCCATTTATTTGACAGCGGTCTTTTGCAGGGCAGAGTGTATTCATATGTTAACCGTCGAAGGCAGCGGCTTGTCCGTCCATTTCTGACCAAACTTACTGACGGCGTTTTTTGTCCCCTTTTCCTGTTGGCCCCCGGTGCAAATCGGTTGTAGCTGTGTGCGGTGGTAATTAAATCGACAAAAACATCACTATGAAGTACTTGCTACTTCTAGTACTGGGTGTGTTCCTGGTGTCAGGTAAGTGCTGCTGCTCGGCATTTTCATTCTCGCCGCCATGCCACACCGCCGGTACCGTATACGTGGCCATCGAGAACGTTCGAGACGTTGCCCGAAGGTCGGGGAAATCCCCAACCTACCGAAACCCCCCCCCCCCCCCCCCCCCCTCCCCTGCATCCCCGCCATGACTGTTGACGTGGATTTACAATGGGATTGCTCTCTGTTTTGCAGGAATTCACCAAGTGCGTGCGGATGATGACGATGACACACTGCCAATGGTGGACAATGATCTCGGCGCCTCGAAGGAAGGCTCGCGCACCGACGCGGAGGCGGTCAAGCGCGAAGAGGAAGCCATCAAGCTGGACGGTCTGAACGTGGCCCAGATCAAGGAGCTGCGGGAAAAGTCGGAAAAGTTCACGTTCCAGGCAGAGGTGAACCGCATGATGAAGCTCATCATCAACTCGCTGTACCGCAACAAGGAGATTTTCCTGCGTGAGCTGATCTCGAACGCGTCGGACGCGCTGGACAAGATCCGCCTGCTGTCCCTGACCGACCCGTCCGTGCTGGACAGCAACCGCAACCTGGAGGTGAAAATCAAGGCCGACAAGGAGGGCAAGGTGCTGCACATCATCGACACCGGCATCGGTATGACGAAGCAGGATCTGGTGAACAATCTCGGTACGATCGCGAAGTCGGGCACGGCCGACTTCCTGTCGAAGATGCAGGACAAGGAGAAGGCCGACGGGCAGGACGTGAACGATATGATTGGCCAGTTCGGTGTCGGCTTCTACTCGGCGTTCCTGGTGGCCGACCGGGTCGTGGTGACGACGAAGCACAACGACGACAAGCAGTACA